>NW_020954562.1:9627642-9636521 GCF_900497805.2 Vombatus ursinus | reverse complement strand
CTTTCTTTCTTTCTTTCTTTCTTTCTTTCTTTCTTTCTTTCTTTCTTTCTTTCTTTCTTTCTTTCTTTCTTTCTTAGGCTTTTTAACCCACTAGCTAAACTAGGAGCTAGGAGGAAAATTAAGAAATAATCTTAAAAAAAAGAAATAATTTAATTCAACTCTTTACCTATAGTATCCTTAAAAATATTAAGTTGAAGCCCAAATAAGTAAGTAACCTGCCCAAATTTACCAAGTTATTAAGTGGTGAAGTGAAAGTTAGAACCCAGGTGTCCTCTGTCCTAGGGCAGTGTTCTTTCCTCTCTGCTCAACTATTCACAGCAGGAAAATTAATCTGAAAATTAAAAGTTCTCATAAGGTTCTAAGATGCAGGTAAACATCCAAGACTGTATTAGGTAATCTGAAACTCTTGGCTTGAAAAATTGGGTGGTGAGTTTCATGAGGATAAACTTTCTGACTCCTGCTGTCTGCTGGCTCTAACCAGTTTGTGCCTATCATAAGATCAGTTTTATCCTTATTTCCATAGCTGATCTTTTGGTTCCAGCAGAAATCAGGAAGTAAAGAGGTTTGGTTTTTTGTTTGTTTGTTTTTTAATATTGCCTTTGTCTTCAATTTATATTTGCTAAGGTTACACCATGTGCATAAAAAAAAAGCTACAAATTAATCCTTACGTTTGGAATTTATCTAATTGTTTCATACCCTCCAATGAGAGTCAATTTTCTTTTAATTTTGGCAGGTTATACTCATCCATACCCCTCCATGAATAGTTTGTAATATTTGCTGAACTGCTAACTGGAACGAACTTGCTTAAACAAGTAGGTGACCAACATGCTCACCCATACACCTACCTTTACCTGGTAAAGTCATGTGTTTATAGGAGAAATGATTTCTATTTCTCACGCATATCTTTATCTGTTCTTAATTCTGACCACTACAAAAGAACCCCCTTCTGAATCCTTCATTCACAAGAAATCATTTTACTTTCTTGGAAAGATTGAATTTCTCTATCATTGAGAAGATGAAAGCACCAACAATTTTCCTACTCTACTTGAAAAGATCTCCATTATCTTTACACTCCCTACTCTCCTTTAACCCTTTCTTTAAAGAAGAAATGCTCTCCTCCCTGCCAAGACTAACCACTAGATGCTGTGTGGAAGGAGATCAGGATTCAGAGTCAGAGGACCTAGGTCTGTCACCCTGTTTGACTTTGAGCAACTCATTCAACCCCTCTATGGCCTTGATGTCCTCATCTGTAAAATGAAGAGGTTGGACTAGATGCCCTCTAACATTCCTTCCCATTCCAGATCCATGATCTTATGACCTGTGCTCTAGATCCCAACTCTGCACACCTCATCAAAGCCCTTTCTGTTTCAATTAATCTCTCTTTCCCTTGCATCTTCAATCCATTTCTCACTACTCATTCCTGTGGCTTTGCCTGCCAGCATATTTGGGTGCTCCTAAAAGAATAAAAAGTCCTCTCAATCCTTCTGCTTTCTCAAGCTATTTGTCCATCTCTCTTTTTTTTTTTTACTTTACTGAACTGAGAAAATTGTCTACATTTTATGCTCTGTATGTTCAGTTCATAATCTCTTGCAATCTAGGTTTTACCCCCATCACCACTAAAAATGCTCTTTAAAAATTTAACATTTTAACTACCTAGTAACTAGTAACTAGTAACATTTTAACTAGCAAATCAGAGAATCATAAGATTTAGAGATGGACAACCACAGCTGGGTGGCACAATGGATAGAGCACTGGGCCTGGAATCATGAAGACCTGAGTTCACATCTGGCCTCACACACTTATTAGCTGTGTGACCCTGGGCAAGTTATTTAACCTTATTCACCTCAGGTTCCTCCTCTATAAAATGATCTGGAAAAGGAAATGGCAAAGTATTCCAATATCTTTTCCAAGAAAACACCAAATGGGGTCACAAAAAGTCAGACATGACTGAATGACTGAAACAACTGAACAATAACAAAGAGATGAATTAGATATTAGAGGTTATCTCATATAACTCCCTCTTCCTCACACATTAAGTAAGTTTCAGTTCAGCTCCACTGACTGTAATCACATGTGCTTTCACAGAATTTAAGAGTTGGAAGGGACTTCAGTGGCCTTCTTTTACAAACCAAAATTCAAAAATAATCATGAAGAATAGAAGAGATACTCCAGAAATGATCAAGGACAAATGACATTGGCTCTCTTTCTGAAATTCCTTGGCCTAGCACTTAAGGTCTCATCCAAGATGGTCCCATACTCTAGGGATTACTTTGAATTGCTTTGGATAAGCAATAATTTTGATATCCACTATTTTGTGTCAATTGTCTTGTGTGTGTGTGTGTGTGTGTGTGTGTGTGTGCATGTGTGTGCACTTCTGTTGAGGCTAGACTTACTTAGAACATCTGACCTTGACCAGATGCAACTGATTTGAGCTGGTTTCCCCTCTTCCATTTAGTTCTCTGTCAGTTGAGTACTCAATTTCACTCCACACTCATTTGTTTCTTTGCTCTCTTTTGCTACATCTTTAATTCTGTGAATTTTAAGAATGGATAATACCCAAAGAAACATGCAAAAGCTGTACCTCTTAAAGAGCATAGGTAAATGTCTGTTAGAGATATTGTAGAAGCTGTTGGAATTTTGAAGTCAAAAATGTCAAGCACCATTTAAGTTCACAATGCAACTGGATCGATTTCACTGAAGCACAAAGGAAAGCATGGCAAAAATAAATGAATGAACAAATAAATAAATAAAGCCAAGAACAGACAAGATATTGCCGCCAAACAGCTTAATTAATTACCAGAAAGCAAGCAGACCTTCAGAGGGACCTGGCAGCTAGAGTTGTTACTAATTTCTCTATAGTTCATCTTAGCTTTCTTGAAATTATAAAAACAATAAGATCAGTTTAACAAAACAGATACTAACTATTGCTACAAAGAAAAAAAATTACTCTCATATAATACAAATGCAATATAAATATTAGAGTACTAAAACTGGAAAAATCTAATTTTAACTGATGAAATTTAGTTATTCATTCAAGAATATACTAAAACTATTGTCAGAAGAAGTGTAGAAAAACTTGTCAGCTCTGAGCATCTTAATTTGATGGTAAAAAAAATTCCATCTCTCCCCAAAAAATGTTTGGGGAATATTTTCAGTGGACCTGCAAGTCTTGTTCATACTGAGGGAATGTCATTTCACTCAATTCTAAATCCTTCAAAACAAATAATTATAGCAAAAAATACATTATACATTCATTTTTTAATTAGAAAAAGTTGTAGTTATAAAGTAATTTTATTGCATATATCAATAAATAGAATTATTTTACTGCATACACCATTCTAACTGCTCAACCTTATTTCCTACTAGTCCTGTACGTGTACCTAAGTTCCAGCCAAATTGGATAGTTCATCATCACCCCAAAGGGCCTGACACTTTCTCATCCCCATCCTTTTGCTCCTGGTATTCCCTACACCTAGAATGCCTTCTCACTTTATCTTTGATGGTCAAAGCACTACTCTTCCATCAAGTGCTCTCTAAAATGCTATAGCCTATATGAAGACATATCACAAAGGTGGTAGTTCCTTCTTCTAAATATATGGAATAAGTTGTTTATATCTCTATTGTGGCACACATCATGTCGTTGTACTGTGGTTATTTGTTTTTATCTTATCTCCCCACCCACATTCCCTCAACTAATCTGTAACCTCCAGTTCATCCTTGCATCCTCCAAGGCCTTACTTAATGACTATTTTTATAATGACTGATATATAAAACCATGTAAATGTGTATTGAACTTGATTGAATTGGCTGGTAATATGGAAATGATATTAATTTTGGGAGAAATTGATGATGTTATCTCTGAATTCTTAGAGTGAAGGAAGAGAGTACTCTAGATTTTATTTTTAATTTTTTTTTCCATTTACATGTATAAACAATTTTTAATATTTAAAAAAAACTGAGTTCCAAATTCTCTCTTTTCTTCTCTCCTCTTAACTTCTCCCTGAGAAAGCAATCAATTTGATATAGGTTATATATGTGCAATCATGCAAAAATATATTACCATATTAGTCATGTTGTAAAAGAAAAGAGAGACTGAAAAAAAAAAGAAAAATAAGGAAAGTTTTTTTAAAAAGTATGCTTCAATCTGCATTCAGACTGTCAGGTTTTTTTTTTTTCTGGAGATAGATAGCATTTTTCATCATAAGTCCTTCAGAACTGTCTTTGATCATTGTATTGCTGAGAATAGCTAAGTCATTCACAGTTGATCATAGTACCATATTGCTATTACCATGTACAGTGTTCTCCTGATTCTACTCACTTCACTTTGCATCAGTTCATACAAGTATTCTCAGGTTTTTCTAAAGTCATCCTGCTTGTCATTTCTTATTGCATAATGTATTCCATCATAATCATATACCACAACTTGCTCAGCCATTCCCCAACTGATGGGCATCCCCTCAATTTCTAATTCTTGGCCACCACAAAAAGAGCCGCTACAAATATTTTTGTACATGTAGGTCCTTTTCCTTTAAAAAAAAATCTCTTTGGGATACAAACCTAGTAATGATATTGCTGGGTATGTACAAAGGCTATGTACAGTTTTATAGCCCTTTGGGCATAGTTCCAAATTGCCCTCCAGAATGATTCAATCAATTCACAACTTCACCAACAGTGCATTAGTGTCTCAATTTTCTCAATCTCCTCCACCATTTGTCATTTTCCTTTTCTGTCATATTAGCCAATCTGATAGGTGTGAGGTGGCAGCTCTGAGTTGTTTTAATGTGCATTTCTCTAATCAATAAATGATTTAGAGAATTTTTCATATGACTATAAATAGCTGTGATTTCTTCATCTGAAAACTGCTTGTTCATATCCTTTGACCATTTATCAATTGGGGAATGACTTTTATTCTTATAAATTTGACTCTGTTCTCTATATATTTGAGAAATAAGACCTTAATCAGAGAAACTTTCTGTAAAATATTTTCCCAGTTTTTTGCTTTGCTTTTAATCTTGGTTGCATTTGGTTATGTTTGTGCAAAAACTTTTAAATTTAATGTAATCAAAATTATCCATTTTATATCCCATAATGCTCTTTGTTTCTTGTTTGGTTATGCATTCTTCTTTTATCCATAGCTCTGACCGGTAAACTATTCCATACTTTCCAATTTGCTTATGGTATCACCCTTTATGTCTAAATCATTTACCCATCATATCTTGGTATATGGTGTGCGATGTTGGTCTATACCTATTTTCTGCCAAACTGATTTCCTTTTCCAAGCAGTTTTTGTCAAATAGTGAGTTCTGGCCACCAAAACTTGGATCTTTGGGTTTATCAAACACTAGATTACTACGGTCATTTACTCCTATGTATTGTGTACCTAATCTATTCCACTGATCCATTTCTTAGCCAGTACCAGATTGTTTTAATGATTGCTGCTTTTTTAATACAATTTGAGATCTGGTACTGTTAGGTCACTTTGCTGCACATCTAGGTTTTAGGAAAGCAACTTTTCTTTTGAAAAAAAAAATGAGAGAAAGGAAGATAAGCTCCTATGGCCTAAACTCCTGAAAGGAAATGCAGCTCAAGAGCAGTAGAAGATTCTAGAAAATGAAAATCTGATAATATCATTTTGAATAGTTCTAATGAGAAAAATAATTGTTTTCAGAGACATTGAAATTCACCAGTGTGACTGCTTGAGAGGACCTCTACTGAGCTTTTTTTTTAAAATAGGAAATTAATTTCATTTAAAAATATAAAAAGTAAATAAGGAATACAGTGCAAATGAAGCAAATGTACAAAAGAAGAGGATGGACCAATAAGAGAGGGTCAAGAAGCTAAAGCCTTGAATGAGGTTATGAAAAATGCTAAAGGTAGAAGCCATGTTTTCATCTGTGTTCAGAACTAGGAGATTAACAAGGAAGAAATATAAAACCAAAGATTAGGAAATAATTAGGTCAAATTAATAGATAAAAGAGAGAAAGGAAAACTATACAACCCTTATTTTGCTTCCAACAAGAAAAATAAAATTCATACTAAATAGTGGAACAAATATCATGAAAGAAGGTAAGTGAACATGTAGGTACTTCAAATGAGTTTACATTTCCAGGAGGAAGTGAATTTGAATCATAGAATCATAGAGATTTAATTGCAAATGGGAACATTAGGCAGCATCTGGAACTATGCCCCACACTGCTGAGAATATGTACATATGTGATAGTAGAGACACTGTCAATGATCTTTGTGAAATGAAGAATCCAATAAATGAAAGGAGACTAGAGAGGCGAATACTGTGCCTCTTCCCAAAAATAAGAAGAATGAATTCTAGAAATTGCTATCAGAATAGCATGCTGTAGGTCTCCAGAAAGATTCTAGAAAAGATTCTAAAACAGATTTAATAAAATAAAAGAGAAATAAGATGATCAGAATGGGCTCAGTAAGAACAAACCGTAGTAGTTCAATCTAATTTCATTTTAAAAATTGGGTTCTTATGCTGTAAAACCATAAAATTACCATGAATATTGTAAATCCTGATTTCAATGATCTATTTGATCATCTTTCTCACAGTGAACTCAATGCCAAGTTTGGATAATGATACTGATATCAAGGACTTGCTGTTTTAGTAGAATGGTTACTCCTTCTACCAACACCATTTGCAAGCCCTTTATAGCTTAGCAGATGGCTACCAGTGTTACTATGGCCAAAACATTCATCGCTGTGTGGTTGACCTGGTGGAAAAGTCTCCTGGTACACAAAGTGGGGAAATAAGTGAGTTTTTTTAATATAGTTAAATCTATTTATTTAGTTGAACAACTTTCTCCAAACAGTTTTAACTAAAAGATTAACGTCAACTTGGAAGGAGAACTATAGTGTGTCCTTTTCTAGTCAGCATGTTGTCAGTAACCTGGATGGAAACCTAGGATACCTACTGGCACCATCAAATGGTTCGACACCAAAAGCAAATATGGTTTTATCAGTGGCAATGACATTCCTCTTCTGCTGCATGTCCCCTAATGACTATCTGACTGGCAGCTGAATCCTCCTAATAATGTATCCTTCTATATGTCTCTCCATATTAGAATATGAGCTCCATAAAAGCAAAGATTGTCTTATTTTTCTGTCTCTATCACCAGTGTTTAACATACTGCTTTTCACATTAACTAGCATTTAATAAATGCCTTTTCATTCACTGATTCACATTTACAAAATTTGCCAATGACACAAAGCTGGGATGGATGCCTGATGCATGCTTAGTGACAGAAATGGAATTCAAAAAAAATCTCAATAGTCTGGGATGGTGGTCAAAAATCAACAAGATGAACTTCTAAGATTTAGATTAAAATATAATTTGCATAGCTTTCCTCCTTTCATTGTGGAGGTAGAAGTAGAGGCTGAATACGTGAAATGCTATAGATGCTGTCAGGCACAGACAATGTATTAGTTTTGCTTTGTTATAAGATGGTTCAGAGAAGGACATGATACATTCATAAATAAATGTGATATAAAAACACAGGGTAGGATAAAAATAAGGGAAAAAAACTTTAAATAAAAGATTAACTGGCAGCTTCAAAATATAAATTCCATAAAGACAGAGTTGGTGTGATAGTCTCTTGATTTAAAAAAAAAAAAGGTGGATTTTCAGTTGACTGCATTGAATATTGTAGGAAGGATCCTTGCATTGAGAGATCCTAACAGGTCATTCTAGTTGACCTGTAAGATTCCTTCTAAATGCAAGATTCTGTGATTCTATGATTTCACCAATTAACAAATTTTCCCAAGGAAGAGAGGTGAAAGGAAAACTAAAAACCAAGTCCAGCTAAACTAGAAAATGATTGGCTCCCATGTATCTCTTTACACTTGGGAAGATATCAAAAGTTTGCTGGCTAAGATGGTTTGGGAGCTGGTTGTGGCAACTGCTTTGTGTCCTTAAGCCTTTGCAGAAAATGGTGACAATGATGTTCGAACTCTTTTCCTTTTACCAGGTCCCAGTTTTTGGCATCAGCAACCCAACTGAATAGTTAAGGTTGAACTGTTGCAACTGTCTGCTGTGTCTCCTTTAAATCTTTATAATTTCTCCTAATTTGATGTCGATTCTGGCCTTTATTTTCCCTAGCCTGTGTTCTGCCTACACATAGATAGTTCCTATAGGACTTCCTTCTCACTGATCATTAATTTTCTCTCTGGTCAATTTCATTCATAGTCAATTTCACTTTTTGTAATGACCTTCATTGCTCTCCATGGTCAGTGTATTTTGACTCTTCGAGAAGGAAATATTTATGATATAAAAAAGACATGAGGTTTCTGAGGAGTCTAGAACTTCTGACTACCTTTATTTCTCAAACCCAATTTTTCCAGTACACTTTTTTCATCCTTCCTTATGCTCACTTTCTCACTGAACTTAGTAAGCACCAAAATATAAGTTGATTTAGTTTTACGAATCCTGTCAATTCTTTCAAGACTTTCTCTAGCTTTCATCTTCTGCAATACAACATTGGTATTTTAATTGCAATCATCTTTCTAATCATCTATTTACTTATGCTTTTAATTTCCAAGTTCTTTCTTTTTGCCTTTTTTTGAAAATTGGTATATTTCCCCATCTCCAACATCAGTAGAATAGGTACTAGATTTATTGTTAGAGGACCTGGATGACTATACCAACTCTGCCACTTAGTAGTTATATGACCTTTTTTTAAAAAAATCAATTTTATTTCATTTTCAACTTCTAATTCTTTCTTTCCCACCTCCTCTCTCATTGAGAAATCAAGAAAAACAAAGGCAATTATATACACGTATAGTCAAGTAATATAAATTCCTGCCTTAACCATATCCAAACTTTCTCTCTCTCTCTCTCTCTCTCTCTCTCTCTCTCTCTCTCTCTC
>NW_020954562.1:9593765-9627542 GCF_900497805.2 Vombatus ursinus | reverse complement strand
CTCTCTCTCTCTCTCTCTCTCTCTCTCTCTCTCTCTCTCTCTCTCCCATCCTTATGTCCTTGAGTAAATTACTTTACCTCTCTTGGTCCAATTCATTATCAGTAAGGTAAAGGGCATGGACTAGATGGTCTCTAAATCCCTCCCAGCTCGAGATCTATGATCATGGGGCAGAAATCCCGTGGCACTTGTTTTCCAAAATCTTTCACAGATTGTCTACAGTGTCTCAGTGATGATATCTGCCCCTTTGTATCCTTCGGAACTTAACAGAAGTTCATGTCGTTGATCGCGTTTTCTCAAAGGCTTTTTTTCTTGATCAATGCTTTTTCACACTTGCTGTAGCCAAAATGAATAGGCTATAGATCTCTTAGACTATATCCTGTCATGGAAAGCCATTTAACACTCAACAAACTGATTCTTATAGGGGCCAGTGAAACTAAATATCTTGGTCCTCACTAAATGGGAATTGAGAACTATACCTCTAGAAAGAATTATGTTTGAAACAATCGTTTTCACCCATTGTAGACATTAGTAAAAGGGATAACTTGATTCAGATGAGTCCCAAAAAAGACCTCCCAAATTGTGTCACAAACTTGATTTTAAAGGAACTTCATGCAAACTTTTCATGATTTGGGAAACAGATGAATGACATTTGCAAAACTAAAAGCAACAGCTGGCATCTGATCCATGAACTCTGCCAAATGTAAGTGTCAGGGTGAGATCAACACCCCAAGAAATAATTTCCTTGAGCCCCGGGCTAATGGAGCTTCTTTAGGTAATCAAGGAAGTGACCTGCTTTCGTTCAACTAAAGTGATCAGCAAGTTAATCCACACAGCGAGCATTGGAGACAGGCACATGGGGAAAAATAATAAAGAGAGGAGGTGCAGGAGGGAGGAAAGGGGGAGAAGAACAGTGACATTTGGTGATGAACCATATGTGCGTGGTTTGAAAGACATGACTGAATTGTTTTTGGTGCAGTATTATTCTGACATTTAGAACAAGGCATTTTTCCATTTCCATTAATGTACTGCCAAATAGAAGGAGAACTGTCGCGAAATGAAGACTAAAGAAAGCTGTTCCTCAAAGTTGTGCTGAGACATTATTGATGAACTCATGGCAAATGGAGGTTCAAGGTGAAGTGCAAGTTGGTTAGCCAGTAGAGGAAGAGAACACAATAATAACAGTTCATGCTTTGGTCTTTCTCTGTATTCCTAGTTCTCAGCACTGTGTCTGACACATAGTAAACACTTAATAAATCCTTGTTGACTGACTGATTGATTTAATGGATCCAAAAGAAAGACAGGCCAGCATGAGGCACGGAAGGCTATATCTTTACAGTGCTTTACAGACCTCTCAGTTTCCCCAGAGAGAGCTCTATGTAACTAATCAAATCACAGCTTTAGAGCAGGAAGTGAACTTAGAGATCATATAGTCCAAAAAAGTAGTCCTATCTAGTACAGTGAAGGAAACTGAGTCCAGAGAAGTGATGTGTCCAAGGTCACATGGGTCCTAGGTAAGGCAAAAAGCAAATGGTAAGCCCATTTTGCAGATTTTGAGAAACTGAGGACAAAAATTGCATACTTTGTAGAAATACATTATAAATGAGATGAGAAGCCAGAGAAGGACACATTTTCTAAGACGCTTCAATGCTAAGCACAAGTCAATTCAACAAACATTTATTAAGTTCCTTTTATGTACAAGACAATGAGGGAGGCACAAGGGACAAGAAAACAAAAATGAAATAGTCCTTACCTTCAAGGAGCTTATATTCTACTGGGGATAAGAGGAGATAGAGGTACTATATGTATACAGTTGACACCCTGGTGGCATAGTGACTCTGGACTTAGGGTCAAGGATACTTGAGTTCAAATTCTGCCTTAGATACTCAACAGTTGTGTGACCCTGAATCAGTCACTTAACCTCTTTCAAACTCAATTCTTTATCTATAAAAGGCAATAATAATAGCAACTACCTCATGGGATTGCTATAACTATCAAATGAGATAAGAAATATAAATCTCCTTGCAAATCTTACCGTGCTATATAAATGTTAGCTATTTTAAGCAAATATGGTATATATGTACAAAGGAGGGATCAATTGAATCAAACAATAAATCACATCTCCACACTAAAGTAATTAACGAAATGCTCTAGCCTTTATCAGGTGAGAGCACATCAGTTGAATTAATGAAACACCCACCCAATTGTAGGCATTGCACTAAGTGTGAACAATCTAGTTAATCAAGTTAGGAAGGGGTAGAATACTTCCAGCCATTTGATGAAATGAAACAAAAGCACACTGAAATGTACTGGGATTGGCTGAAGAGTTTCAGTCATGCCTAATGGATGTTAAATAAAAGAGAAAAAAAAACTGTTTAGAGTGCCTGGACAGCTGAGTTAATGGAAGTCAATTGCAAAATGTCCTTTACCTTACCTAACACCCATGTGACCTTGGACAAGTCAATTGTGAATTAGTCCGGACACTTTTTCTTTGCCTTTCAAAGCCACTTAAAGAAATTTCTCAAAATATTGGTGACCCACAAATAACTACTAATTAGCTTATTCTTTGTTTTGCCTCTGCTTAGTTCAAGTCAGAGGTAATTAAACACTAGAATAGACAGAATCAAAGAGTTAGAAAGCCCCTCACTAGCCATCTCATCCAGACTGTATCTGAAGGAGCCCCTCTAAAATATCCCCCCAAAATGGTCATCCAGCATTCAAACTCCAATGAGGAGGAGCCTATCTTCTCCCAAGGCAATGCTTTCTTTTTTTAGATAGCTCAAATGTTAGATAGCAGAGAAACTTTTTTCCCTTACATTAAGCCCAAATCTGTATCTGCTTAGAGGGGATGAAAGTACCCAGTAAAGGGCATGGTAAAGAAAGCTCAGAGTGCAGCCTGGAGGGGAATGAGACATGTTTAGCAAGAGTGGATGGTATTCCCAATGTGGAAATTCCAGGGCTAAAATGAGCATCCAAGTTGATGAACTGGGACATAGTAGAGGAAGTCTGGAGTGCAGCCTAGAGAGGAATGAAACTTATTAATGATTCAAGCTATTCCAAAGTGAAAGGGGTTATCTTCCGAGGTAATGAGGTTTCCCTTCACTGGAGATCTTCAATCAAAGGCCAGATGGCCAACTTAAAACAATTCAACCAACATTTATTAAGTATCTATCACTGTGTGCAGTGATAAGCAGAGAGACAAAAACAAGAATGAAGGTCTTTAACCTTAAGGAACATGGATTCAACTTCCAGGAAGATAGGTCAGAGAAAGGTTGCTTTCTTGGTTATAGCTTGGATTATAAGGTCCTTTCCATACCAGCAATTGTGAGATTTTCTACAAGCATCCCTTGTAGCCTCTTCGTTACAAAGTTATTAGATATAGCCAGATTCTTCCCTAGTGGGTCTGCAGGATGTTCCAGTGATTAGCAGTAGGTACACTCAGATATCCAATGGTGGTAGTAAAGTCGCTGTGACAAGTGCATCAAGAAGACCATGCCCATGTCTGTATAAAGGATAAGGCTTTCTAACAGTATCTATACCTCTAGTGTAGCTACAGAGAGAACTCCCATTTTTATCTTAGTAATTCAACACCTTTTACAAATGCTAAATTAAACATTCCATACCTTATACACACATACACATACATACCATCCATAGTTTGTAAAGAATCCAAATGGATATCTTCTATGGGAAAACAGGATGCTTACCTTTCCTTGTGAAAGCAAACTCTTCCATTCATAGACACTGTGATACCTAGTTTTCAGCTCACTGATTTGGCAATTACACCTGCAGAGAAAATGACCTGACTTTGGAAAGGGAATGTCTCAAAGAAGAAACCTTTTCAAAGGATGACGAAGTGAAGGACAAAGAAAAACACTTTACTTCATTTATCTCACAGGTAACTGGATGAATAATAGTTCTATGGGAAGCAGAAAGCTTGAATGTCACTAAGCCAACAGGACTGAAACATTTCTGGCTCACAGGTACATTTTCCCTCTAACTTTACTCTTTGCCACTGAGATGTCAAGCCACTGACTCTGTATTGCTTCTGAAATCGCCATGCTCATTTGTAGTCTAAGTAAAATCACCAAGGACCATAAATAGTCCCCTGACCTCCTTAGGGCTGAGCTCCATGCTCTGTTACCTCACTAAGCAGAGCATGATAAAGGCCCGTCTCACCCAATACAAGTAGTTTTCCAATGACTTTCCCTGCCTGGGTTCAAGTTTAGAGTCACCAAGTTAGGCGGGCATGGTGCCCCTTTGATGTTACTCTCTACAATCCTCTGTAAGCTTTTGTTCTAACTGGAGACTGAGTGCTGCATGAAAGGTTAGAACTGAAGGGAATTTTAGAAGACATCTGTATTATTTCCACATCTTACAGATCAGTAAACTATGGCTCAGAGTAGTTAAGTGATTTAACCAAGGTCATGCAGGTAGTGTGTGACAGAGAAGGACCTCAAACCAAGGCGTCCCAACTGCTCATCAGTGCCATGAACATATCACAAATTAAATACCTATAAGCCACAGGGAACAGATTTGGAGGCAACATGGTACAGAAGAAAAAATCCTTACTGAGAAGCCAGACCTGGGTTCAAATCCTGCCTCTGTTTTTTTGTTTGCCTGTTTTGTTTTGTTTTGTTTTATTACTGAGCTACATTAGACAAGTCAGTTATCCTTCTGGAGTTAGCATCTTCCCCATCTGTAAAATAAGCATATTGGCCTGTATGGGCTCTGAGATCCCTTCTATCTAGTTTTAAATCTATGAGCTTATGCATTTTGGCATCCTTTTTGTGGGGTTCAGATAGAATCATTCCTAGGAAAGTCAATATCCTTTTTTAGCCCCTTAATATTGAACATTGCGTATTCTGTTGCAAAGTGGATAGAATATTAGTAGGTGCAGTCTTTTCGGTCCAGACCAATGGTTTCATTAGTGTAGGGAACTCCAAACATAGAAATTCTCCCCACTGATTGAGATAAGCAACTGATCTGTAACAACGTTTTTGAAAGTTTCTTGGGGTACTAATATAATAAGTGACTTTCCTACAATCACACAGCTAGTATGTGAAAGAGGTAGGATTCGAACCCAGGTCTTCTTGATTCTATCTGTTACACTTCATTGCTTCTCACCTAGCTGGTATGAAATGACCAGCCTACATAGCTTTGGAGAGCCTCATGACTAGAAGACTGATTGATCCCCAAGTGACAATTTTTTTTTCTATTTAAGGAGAGAGCTTAGCTCAGAAATGTCCTCATTTCTCACCTCTTGCTATTTGGGGATTTCTCTTTTCCCAAGTCCCCAAGAAGCTCATTTTTGGGACAACCCCATCAGCCTATAAGATTTCATCAGCCTTAGCACTACCTTCTTTTACTTTCTGATTGGAGGGTGGAGCCATGAATTCCAAACCTCCATTTAAGGAGAGAATTCAGTTCAGATGTCACCTCGTTTCTCACCTGGCTGCATGACTTTGGAACTTCTCTTACTGACTTCTCCATTATGCCCCCAAGTTGGGTATCCTTGGGGGAAAGTAATAAAGTGGTTTTGAATAACATCAATAGAGGATGTTAGGTACAAAAGGAGTACTCTGATGATCTCAAATACCCAACTGGATCTCTGATCTCAACACATTTGGACATCCTCTTTGGAAATGGAGATCATGATCGATTCATTCCTGCCTATCCTGTGAGACTCTTTTCCATGCCTTCTCACAAATTCAGTCCCAGAGATCCACTCAACATAACAACAGCATTCCTCAATTTCTCTTGATGTCACAAGCACATCGGTGAAGCCCATGAAGTGTCCAACAATTATCCCTCACCGATGAGATCATAGATTCTCAAAGAACCTCCAAGTGTGTCTTCTTCTCTTGGTTCAGCTTTAGTTCCTCAATCTTTATACTCTTTATATGTGGTTTGTGTACTGGGCCTCAGCTGTAATTTTAAATATCAATAAAAAGATGTTTAAAAACAGTTATAAATGTAATAGTAGCCCTCCCAGAAGGGCAGCCCAATAATCAGAAATCCTCCATTTACGAGTGAAATGAAACATAACTTTCCCTAGATATCTTTGTAATACTTGTCAGTTCAGACCTGGACAATATGAATTTGGAGATATGGAGCTTCATATTAACCCTAATCTCTATGTTACAACAACAATATTGATTGCAATAGGATATTTTTATAACATAGACTCCTAGGGAAATATTCAGTACCTTTCAGGTTTCTTCTGGTGAACTCCTAGCTCTCTAATAAGTATTTCACACCAATTGCCAAGGTTTATTCTTTATGGTGATTCTACCCTATCTCTGTTTTGGCTTTGACACAGTACACAAGTCCTTCTATCTTCTCAAAATTCTCTGTAGTGTACTTTCCCGACCAATCTCTCTGACATTTTGTCAGGCATCTCTTTCAAACATGCTTTATCTTTATTCCCTCTACTGTCTCTAGAATCCCTCAGGACCTCCTAAGATTTTCTCTTTGTACTTTGTCCATAACAGATCTTGCTTGCTTCCATTATAGTCAATGGTTGCTTTTATGATGGTGTCTATAAAAATCTAACTTTCTATTTCCACTCTGATATTTCACTTTTTTTTTTAGCTTTACTCTTCTAGATCTATAACTGAAAAGGACCGCAGAGGCCCATCTAGTCTGCTCCCCTTTTTTATAGATAAAGAAATTGAGGCTGAGGGAAGTGAAGTCACTTGCGCAGGATCATAGAGGTAGCAAGTGTCAGAGGCAGGATCTGAATCCAGGTCCCCTGATTTCAGGGTCAATGTTCTTTGCTTTAACCATACTCTTCTTCCAGTCTATTGAAGGGTAGCTTGGTGTAGTGAAAAGCATGCTAAATTGACATCTGATGATATGAGTTATAGCCCTCTGTCAGTTACTAGCAAATAACCTTCATCACTTAAGTCTAAACTTCAATTTTATGTGGACAGAATAGAACTTGCTCTACATATTCATTAGATTATTGTGAAGATCAAAAGAAAATTTATATGGAGATGTTCTGTAACTATAAAAACATTATACACATTATATACATTATTATCAGCTGTAATTATTATGTAAGTTAATGGCACTTGGCTTTCCACTTTACAAGGTTGTTCTCACAAATGATCCTGTTGGAGACATTGTTCTTTCCTATTACTTCCTGTAAATAGTCACATGAGATATTTGAAAGAGAAGACCTAAAGTCAACATGAATTGATTTGAGCTCTTGTTTCAATATTTACTAGTTGTGTGACCATGGACAAGACACTTAACATTTTGAGGGTCTCAGCTCCATCTGTAAAATGGGACTTTATCTCCAAAGTCCCATTCAGCCTTTAATCCCATGAGCCTGTGATTTCCACCCCTTGGCAAATATTCACTACTTATGAGATGTTTATTGAATTGAATTGAATCTCGAATATTTCTCTGTCTTCTCACCACTTAATATTGATGTGGCTTCCTCCATAATATTTCTCATGATCCCTAGACATTCTTCTCCATACCCACAGATGGATTTTTTTCTTTGGGAAATAGATCATCTTACATCAACACCTCCCCACCAAATTCTCTGACAAGCAATGCATGATCCTCCTTCCAAAATGTTTTCTCTCACAGATTTAACAGTGTCAACTCCCTACTCCTGATCCCTGTACTGCCTTTCTCATGTTTTCCATAGGTTTCTCTCACTTAAAGGAATCACAGAATCTCAAATCTGGAAAGCACCTGAGCGGCTTCTTAATCTACCCCTTTAAAACAGACCCAAGTGTTCATCAGCTTCTTCATGGAGACTACTAACCATAGTCTGTTCACCACTTGTAAGATTATAGAAAGGAAAGTATTTTACAAACCTTGAAACACCATAGAATTTTGAGCTATTACTCTCTGAGACAAAAGCACTCAGTTACTGGACCACTCTGACAGTTCAGAACATTTCCTAATATTGAACTGAAATCTCCCTCCCTGTGATTTCCATGCCTTGGTTCTATTTTTGTCTTCCATGGCCAAACATATTCATTCACATAAGAATCCCTTAAATCTCTGATGATGGCTATTGTGTATCCCCAGTGTCTTCTTTTCTCTGGGTTAAATACCCTCAATTCTGCCAAACAATCTTGAAAATGCCTTTACCATACTGATTTCCTTCATTTGCTTGCTTTCCAATGTGTTTCTTCTAATACATGGCAATCAGTATTGGATGCAGATTTGAGAAATGTTCTGATTGGGGTGTATCACATTCACATCCCTCCCACTGGACATTAAGATGCCATTTGTTTTTGGTGTTGCTTTTCTTTTGGCTGCCATGCCATATTGTTGACTCATCTTGAACTTTTGGTCCACCAGGATCCTTCTATCTTTCTCACATGAACCATAGCTTTGGACTCAGGTCTTTCTGCCTTCAGGCCCCACAAGCCACATAGCTTTCCCACAGTCACACAACTAGAAAGTGCCTTAGGCAAGATTCAAATTTAGGTAGTGCACCACTCTATCCACCGTGCCACCTTAATCCCTTTCTAAAGGCTCACAAACTATGCTTTGAGTAGTCTGTTCTAGAATCTTACCAAGAATTGATGTGAGATTCACAGACCTATAATTTAAGTATTTACTTTCTTCTCCATTTTTGAAAGAAGGTCTTCAAGAAATTTATTTCTCACTGCTCTGTGTCACTCATCTATACTTATTCTCATCCAGCCCTACTTTACCTGGTATGGCTTTACTTCATTGTATCTTTTTAAAAATTTTTTTATTTTTTTTTTAATTTATGGAATAAAACAAGCATTTCCATAACATAGTATAATAAAAAGATGACCGCACATGAAACTGCATCACGTACAACTTGCTATTCCTTTTAAATATGTAATAAAGTTATCATGTAAATTTCTTATTTTTTTCTTATTTTCTTTTCTCCAATGTACCATGCTTCACATATCTGAGTCACACACTATTTCAAAAGATCATCCTGTTTCATGAATAATGCTACTTCTAATTTGAGTCAGGGATGTGAAGACATGATTCTTGTTTGAAGGATCTAGAGATGCTTCCATAAAGAAAAGTTTGGGGGCACAGAGAGGACAGGAGAAGAAATATACTAGCTGGCTTTCATTATTTAGGATTATAGGACATATGGTCATAGATTTAAAATTGAAAGGGATGTTACAAACCATTTAGTCAACCTCTGTATTTTACGGGTAAGGAAACTGAAGACCACAAAAGTTAAGTGATTTGGCCAATGTCACGTAAGTCATAAGAGGTAGCAGCACCAGGATTCAAACTCAGATCCTCTGTCTCCAACTCCAGCATTCTTTCCACCATGCTAATCAAAGAGTTTTCATATAGAGGAAAGATTAGACTCTACTTGGAACTATGAGAAAAGTGAAGAAATTGTGATGAGACCAATTTAGGATTCAAGTGAAAACTTCCTAAAATTTGGAGCTACCCAAAGGGAAATAGCTTAGAAATGGATGGCTCCTCCTCACTGGAGAGCTTCATGAAGAGGCTAGATAAGAGCTACTGAGCACGATGCAGTGAGAATTCTTGTTCTGGAATGGTTTACAATAGATGGCCTTGGAGGTCTCCTCCAATTGCGAGATTATATGACTCCCATTACCGATCCCTGGGGCCATCTTTCTCTCTTATTTAGCTGCTTAATTATTCACATCTAAGTCTAAAAAACAAAACAAACAAACAAAAAACACAACCTTTTGGTCACTAACTCCCAGCATGTTTTTTTTTTTTAATTCTGCACCAGATACACAATGAGTAGCCTGCTCACCATGGGAAGGATGAGGGAATTGGGAAGGCAGAGTAAGCCCCCTTTTTCCTTCACATATAATCATGATAGCCAGGGAAAGCTACCCATGCATCAAGCAAAGAGGATGGAACACTAAATTACAAATTTGGAGTCAGAGAACTTTAAATCTAATCCAAGTCTTGCTATTTTTGTGATTTTGGACAAATTACTGAACCTCTCTGTGCCTCAGTTTCCTTATCTGTCAAATGAGGAGCTTAGATCATCTGACTCCTAGTCTAGAATGCTTTCTATCATACTGTGCCATATCTGGTCAACTTAGTTCTGAAATGTGTAGCTCAAAATATTAACTGTCTCCTGCTATTCACCTCAAGGATGATGGGATTTTGTCAGGGGAAGTATTTGTTGTACCTTTAACCTGGAAAACACATCAGTCCGCTTGGTCACTCCAACAGGAAAAGTGCCCATGCATACACGTCAAAAATCAATCACTAGCCATGGCAACTCCCGCTACAAATAAACGCCTTCCATCATGAAAAGGTCCCACTGTCTTTTCACTCAGCACAGGCCTTTGTATAATAATAGAGTTGTTTCTTCTCATTGAACTTTTCTTGTGTTGTTATTACTGTGCATTGTAATTAAACCTTCTTCCTGTCTCTGCTTGGCAGCTGTCACTGTGTTCTGAGAAACCATTCATAACCCTATGCAGTATTAACCTGTTCCTCTATCATACAGAGAGCTACTTTATGCAAAAAAAAATCAGATACATATCTTGAAAGAGCTTCACATTTGTTCAGATTAGACTGGGTATTAATTAGCAAATTAGGCAGGGAAAGGGACAAGGATTTCTTTAAGTCACTGGACCTCCATGAGGCTGAGATAAGCAAGTGTGATCAATGTTCTTCTTGAGTTATATTGGGCTCCTGTGTTAACTTCAACATAGCTTGGGAGCCTTTGTCTCACTGAATATTCATGGGCCGTGTATGATACAGACACTGAACCCAATTTAGTAAATGAATACTTGTAATTTCCACCAAGGGCCCGCTGAGAGATTATTATGCAGATTTATGAAGGAATATTGTTGAAGCAATTCTTGGCTCTGTCTCCAGTCACTGAGGACCAAAAGTATGTAAACCTCGAATAATTTCAGACTTATTTACAGTGAGGACTTTTCATCCTTTGAACTTTTCTGATGTGACTTCTCCATCTCTGCTTTGTCTCTAATATTCTTGTCTCTATTCCTGCCCTTGAGCAAAGAGCCAGCATCACACCATGGGAGAGAGCTGCCAAGCAGCTCCCGACAATATCCTGGCTGCCATAATGCCAGCAATCTGTCCCCAGTCCTGTTCCTGTAAAATCTCATTAAAGGCAAAAAAGGATGCATGGACACAAGCACTCAGGTACATGGAGTGGCAGGCACAAGGCTCACAGAGTGACTCCCCTTGTTCAGGGGCCTCCTGGTGACTTCAAAGAAATCTTAGCATGTATCGGGAGAGATCTGTGCTCAGAAAGCACAACCCCGTGTCAACTGCAGAAACAACACTCTACAAAATTAATGCCCTCCCTACTTCCTCCCACCTCTCTTGACCATGCCCTTGGGTATCTTTCTGCGTGCCTGTCCAGATCCGTAACAAGTCCATTTTCTCCACACCCAAATGAAGCATCACTGTAACCCAGGTGAGATTTGAAAAACAGAGTTCTAACTCTGGTGTCAGGTTTGAAAATTGTGTATTCCTTGAGTGTTCTTACCTATCCTAGACTTTGAGATATCATGATAACACATGCAACTTGACAATGAAAAACAAATACGTCCATACCATAAATACCAGAATTGCCGGGCATTCCACGTAAGTCAATAACACTAATGCATTGCTGGCTGTGCTGTGATTTGCTGTGATCTGAACCAACCAATCAAAAAATTCCTTGGAGTTATTCAACAAAATTATTCCATTTGTTCCTATCTTTCAACTCGGGTTTTACTCCCAAGGAGGTCAATGATGGCAAGGAAAGGTAAAATGTTCACCAATATTCGTAGCAGAATTATTGGCAAGAGCAAAAAGCAAGATGCAAAATATAAGCCTCATGATGAAAGAGTGACTGAGTACACAATGCTTCATGAGTCCAGTGGAATGTTATTGGACTTGAATGAATAATAGATATGAAGAATTTGGAGAAACATAGAAAGACTTGAATGAAGAAATTCAGAGCAACAAAAGCAGGGCAAAAAGAGCTACCTATACAATGGAAATAAAAACAACATTAAAACTCAGGCCAAAGATTATTGATATCAGGTTAAAACACACATCCTTCCTTTCAGCTAAAAACATACATCCTTCCTTACTTCTCTCCATAAAGCATTTCCTGATTCTCCCAGTTAGTATGTTCCCTGTCAAATTACCTTGTTATTTTGTATGCACACACATACACACATACACACACATATAAATACACAGGATATATTATATACATGTGTACATATGAAATACATATTACAAGTATTATTATATTATATATAGTATTTTATATTATAGTATTATATATGTATAATACATGTGTGTTGTCTCTCCCTATATATATATATATATATACACATATATATGTATGTATGTGTATATATATATATATAAATAATACTTGAAGTCAGGAACTGATTCGTTTTTATCTGTCTAGCCCCACAGCCTAGCATGTACCCAGAACACAGATTAGATATTTGGTAAATATTTCCTAATTAATCATTAATAAACAGTACCCTGCGGGCAGCTAGGTGGTGCAGTAAATAGAGCACCAGCCCTGGAGACAGGAGGAACTGAGTTTAAATCCAGCTTCATACCAGACACTTGACATTTACTAACTGTGTGACCCTGGTCAAGTCACTTAACCCCAATTGTCTTTAAAAAAAAATTTAGAATGGAGCAATTGAAAGCTAGTGACTTTATGAGAAATCAAGGCGTTATAAAACAAAGCCAAATTGCTAGGATTATAGGGATAATAATACCTATACTACTTCATATCATTGTTGTTGAGGATCAAATGACAATATATTTGGAAGTGTTCTGTCATTAGCAAAGAAAAGTCATGTTTATTGCACTTGTAAGTTTCAAAGCGGATAGAAAACTGTTCTTAGAATCTGGAAGATCTGGATTCAAGTTCTACTTTTGATATATAATAGCTGTGTGACCATGGGCAATTTGTTTAACCTCAATGTCCCAAGGAAACTCTTGAAGACCCTGAGTTACAAACTATTTTCCTAATTACATTGACTTTGATGCAGGGAGTTTCCACACTAGGAGCCTCTTCCCAGGTTTCCACAATTTTTTTTAAAGACAATACTGTATAAGTTTAAATTTTAAATTCCAATTGAATGCAATCTTCTTAAGGGAATGTAATTGTATTTGCTTTTATCTTTGAATCCCCAGTGCCTACCACAATGCCTTACAAATAGTAGTCATTTAATAAATGTTTATTGGGTTCGATTAGATTGAATTGGTTGGAATGGATTGAACTGAACTAGACTGGACTAGATTTATCCTATTATCAGGGAAGCAGGTTTTGAAATGAATGCAGACTGTGGGGACTTCTGTCTCACTCAGGTGCCAAATTTACTGAACCAATTCATTAGCAGTCCTAAAGTAATATTTCTCAGGGAGTTGGCTGAAGGCCCTAGGGGTTGAGAAATTCCCAAATGGGTCAAAGAGCAGAGATGTAAGGTACCTGAAAACAATTGTTGGGAAGATCTTTCTTGTAGGTTTTTTCACAATCTTAGAGGAAGTATGGCATAGGTCAGGTGTGGGGAACCTGTAGTCTCAAGGCCACCCCTGGCATAGCATAGGTCACTGGATGAGGAGAGAGGAAAGATCTGGGTTTAAATTCTTCCTCAGACCCTTATTAGCTGAGAGACCTTAGGCAAATAATTTAGCCTCTCTATTGCTCAGTTCCCTCATCTCTAACATGAGGGAGTTGAACTTAGTGGTCTCTCAGGACCCTTCTAGCTCTAAATATGTGATCCCATGAACTTTGCCTTTCCCTCACAGCCCCCTCCCTCCTCTTGCTCTTTTCTGATGTCATATCCCATATGCAAGACGAAAATAGGAGAGATATTCCTACTTACTGGAAATTCTACTGTGCTTTTTCAAAGGGGTACAGCACTGAGACCACTGTGCCTTGAAGAAGTCCTTAGAGACTTCACGTGATTAGAAAACAAAACAAAACAAAAAAAAGCGTGAGGAATTCCTGGCATAAAGTTCTCATTCTCCTGCACCTTGGGTTATTCAGGCACAGAACTGGACATACTAAGATATGGATTCCGTACATTCATCAGCAATAATAATTCAATGGATTGAATCTTCATAGTCGTGGGATAAATCTTTTTTTTTTCATTTAGCTCTGAATTGTGGTCACTGCTTACAATAATAATAATAATAATAATAACAATAACAATAATATATTGTATTTATTTCACACTAAATTGTGTTGCAGACACTGTGCTAAGCACTTCATCAAATATTTCATTTAATCTTCACAAAAACCATAGGAGGTAGGTGCTATTTTTATCCCCATTTTACAGATGAGGAAACTGAGGCAAATAGGGTTAAATAATTTGCTCAGGTAGTAAGTGTCTGAGACCAGATTTGAACTCATAAAGATGAGTCTTCCTGAATCCAAGTCCAGTGCTCTATCTACTGCACCACCCAGGAGTTCCCTATATCAATGAAATCACAGGTTCAATCTGTGCTTTATATTTTTCAATTACCAATAACTTATTAATCTGCAACTATGCATCAGATACTATGCTAAGTGAGGGAAGATAGGTGGCACAGTAGATAGAGTGCTGGGCCTGGAGTCAGGAGGACCTGAGTCCAAATCCTGCCTCAAGCATTAGCTGTGTGACCCTGAGCAAGTCACTTAACCTCTGTTTGCCTTAATCTACTGGAGAAGAAAATGGCAAATCACTCTAATATGTTTGCCAAGAAAACCCCATAATGGTATCACAAAGAATCATACACAACTGAAACTCAACAATAACAACAAAAAGTCTACACTTGAAGTTTTTCAAACTCAGAATCTTAGACTTTAAACTTTAAAGATCAACTATTGCACCGGCCAGTATCCAAGAAGTATGCCCTCAGCATGTCTAGTTATATGCGCAAAAGATAGGATAGTGGTAACTTTATTGAGTTCTGTTTTAGACATGTTGAGTTTGAGGTGTCTACAAAATATCCAAGTGGAAATCATGGCATCATTGGTTTTAGAGCTGCAAGGTACTTTGGGTCCCATTAAGTCTACCCCCTCATTTTATAGATGAGGAAACTGAAACAAAGAGAGGTTAATTGACTTGCCAAGGACACACAGCTAGTATGTGTCTGAGAAAGGATCTGAAACCAGGTCTACCTGACTCAAAATCCAGTGCCTAATCCATTATACCACAGTGCCTTAGAAATGACAGGCAGTATCTAGGTGCCACAGAACTGGAAGTCAGGAAACAGATTTAGACTGGATATATTGACCTGGGAGTCATCTGCATAATGATGGTTAATCCATGGGAGCTGATGAGATCAATGAGAGAGGATGTAGAGAAAGAGCGAAGTACAAAAGGATTAGGACAGACCCTTCAGGTGAAGTGTGGTTGATGGTGGAGTAAAGGAAATTGACAAGGACCAGCCAGGCAGGTAGGAGGAGAAGAAGCAGAAGAGCATAATGTCACAGAAGTCAAGATGGGGGGTGGGGTTAGAGGGGTTCAGGAAGGGGAAGAGGAAGTGATCAACAATGTCAAAAACTACAAACAGGTCAAGGAGGATAAGGACTGAGAAAAGGTCATCACACTTAGCAAGTAAATGATTATTGTTAACCTTAAAGAGGAAAGTTTCAGTGAATGGAGGAGTTGGAAGCCAGATTATGAGAAACTGAGAAATGAGTGGGGGGTAAGAAATTAGACATAATGAAAGCAGACAACTTTTTCTTTGAGGTAGGATATGAAGAAAGGCAGTGTTGCAGAGAGGATTGAGAGCCTGCTTTGTAGCCAAGAAGACCTGGATTCAGGTTCTGACACTGACCTATACCAACTATGGGACCCTGTGCCACTTACGTACATTTCCAGTACTCTAGCAGCTCTCTAGGACTATAAATTACAGAGAAGGTGCCACAAGCCTGCATTGGTAGGGGGAGGTTCCTCATGTTAAAATTTCCTACACCAATTATTTTACAGGTGGAATCCCTATCACTAGTCTGTGAAGAGGAGGAAAGATAGAAGATGAGATGCTTGAGGAGATGGCAGGGTTAAAGGAAAGTTTTTTTAAAGATACTAGAGAAATGAGTATTTTGGTGAGTAGCAGGGAACGAGCCAAAAGACAAGGAGAGCCTGAAGATAGAGGACAAAATCCTAGAGACGATAGGAGGAGAGGACATCACAGGCACAAGTAGCATTTCTTGGCAAGAAGTTTGTCAGAAACTAAATGAATAAAAGAACAAATAAGTGAGTGGAAAAAGCATTATTAAGCACTTAATACATTCCAGATACCAGGCACAGTGCTAAGCACACATGTTGCTAAGCACAACCTTATCAGAGTCCTTCCCCTAGAGAAGCTTATCTGATAATAAGGGGAGACTGCACAAGGAGGACAGTAGTGACTAGTGAAGGGTGTTTTGGTCTGGGATGTACCAGGGATGATGAGCAGAGGCTTAAAGTCATTGATTGGTATACCCTTTCTGAAAGCAATAGCAGGGTTGATTCAATTACTCTTCCCAGAAAAAAAAAAAGCATAAATGGGATATGCATGGCAGGAAGATGACCCTAGTGAAGCATTGTCAGCTAATATGGAAATAGTCACATTGGGTTCTCACCAATCAGGACAGCATAACGCTATAGCAAAAGCAAAGAAGAGAGAAATTAGATATAATTTAAAAGGGTTTTGAAGTATAGAATAAGTTAAAAAGAAGTCACTATAGATGGCTTCTGTTTTCTCAATGTAGTAAAAAAAAAAAAAGATGTCTGCCATTTAGAGGGAAGGAGGAAGGAACCCTGTGGTTCTCCTCAATGGCATGAGGAGAAAAGAGAAGTTTTGGAAGAGCTACTGTTTGGAGTATACTAGAAAATCAATCAGAGAAGAATCAAAAGATTGATATGCAATGTGCAAGGATGCAGTTAAGATTAGATAACATATCCTTGTCATGCTTCCAGTCAACAAAGCTGTTAAACTTCTTCCACCAGTATGTGAATAGGGGAAGAGAAAGCAAAAGGGAGAGGTAAATAGAGACTGGAGGTTGGTTTAGTATAAAAGTCAGTACTATCCTGAGGAAAGGATTTAAAGAATAGAGGACAGCATATAACTGAACTGATTGACCATAGGTTCAAAACTACAAATGTAGGGTGGTGAGGCCAAAGCAAGGTGATAAACTCACTGAAAGAGTAGCCAGGGGTAGAATCACTAGGTCAAGGACAGGACCAAAAAATCGAGTTAGGATTAGTGAGGCATTAGGAGAGATAACCAGAGAGGAATTTCAGAGTCCTGGGTGTTGGAGGCTGATGGTGAGGTGGAGGATGTGACCACCTTTCTGTGTGGCTGAGGTGCACTGAAGTGCTAAGTTATTGGAACTGAGGAGTTTGGCAAATTGGGAAATTAGGCTATTCAAGGGAAAATCAAGTATACTAAAGTGTCCAGATATAAGAGAAAGAGTTGAGAAGGGAAAGAAGACTTACATGTGGCTTACAGCATGTTAGACTCCTTGAGAAAGGAGGGGAAATTACTTGAGACTGGTAATGTAGACAACTGGACAACAGCCATCATCTTGTAAAGCATTTTATGTACATTATTTAATTTATGCATGCAATAACTGTTTAAGATAGGTGTTATTATTATCCACATTTTATAGATGAAGAAAGTAAGGCTGGAAGAGGTTAAGTGATTTGGCTACCCTCCCACAGCTGCAGTAGGATTCAAACTCAGGTCTTCTAGACACGATTTCCAGTGATCTAACAATTATGCCATAATAAACAATATGCATATGGTACTTGAAAGCATTTGGTGGTTTTGTGTTCTATTGACATGGAATCCCAAAAACTAGGGTTTGGAAAGTCTAGGAAGGCTTCAGTGTTTACTTAGCCTTTCCAAAACATTAAACAATTAACCTCAAAGTCAATAACTCTGGGAGCATGAAAAGTCAATCTCTCCACCCCTATTAATAATAATAGTAGCTAATATTTATATAGTGCTTACTATGAGCCAGGCACTGTGCTAATAAGTACTTTACAATTATTATCTCATTTTATCTTCACAACCATCCTGGGAGGTAAGTAAATATTATTATCCTCATTTTATAGTTGAGGAAACTGAGGCAAAGAACTGTTAAGTGACTTGCCCAGGATTATACAGCTAGTAAAAGTCTGAAGTCATATTTTGAACTCAAATCTCTCCAACTTGAGGACCAGTACTGTATTCATTGGGACACCTAACAGCCTACCAATTACATTTAACTAAAACAGTAAAAGTTTCATCAAGTGGATTCAGAGGACCCTTTTGGCAGTCTGGTGAATCCTATAGATTCCTTCTCAGAATCATGTTTTAACTGTATAAAGTAAAACACATAAGATAGCAAAGAAAATCAAAGGTTATTGGAAAAAAAATGTAATTCTTTCCTTTTCTAGTTCATGGACTCCTTGAAATCTATCCCAGACCCTTTGGTAATCCATGGACCCGAAGGTAAGAACCCCTGCACTAGAATATTGTCCATGAATTGGAAGTTTTGTGGGTAAATATACTAAGCTCCATGCCAGGTGGATCCACGGGAGGGCATTTGAAGAGCAGTGTTTTCCTCTGAACCTGAACCTGGGATAAAACATGATGGTTTTCATATAGTTTAGTTTTTTTTCTCTTAGAAGTTACCTTTGGTCTTTTCTGAAACATTTGGAGAAATGCTATGCCTGAAGGGCTAACCCAAAAGACAATAAAGTTTGTAGCATTGAGAAATCCAACTTGGTCCTTGGTCAACCTTTGAAAGTGAGAGACAATGTGGAAAAATAAATAGACTGAAGATATTGGTTTTTATAAGACCTGGGTTCAGATCCTATCTCTAACACTTGCTAGCCATGTGGTCCTGGGTAATTGAAATTTAGTTCCCTCATCTGTAAAATAGGGATAATAATGACAGTTTCACTCACCTTATAGGGTTGCTTTGTGATGCAAATGAGATAAGATATGCAAAATACTTTGTCATATAAATAGTTGTTATTGCTTTCAGTCCTATCAATTCCTAGGGTATACGTTCAGGAATGTAGGAATGAAATGAATACTTCCCCTAAGAGGTCAGCTCTACACAGTTCCCTCTTCAAATAATCATCAATATCTTTCTGGGTTTTTTCCCCTGATTTTGTTTGAAAGAGAAAGTAAATTTGGTTCCATATGTTGCAAAAGGGAGCTACTTCATATCTATTCCTCTCCCCCTCCCTACAGCATCCCCTTCGCAAAGGCAGAAGGTATTCTGGATTTTTGTCCAAGCTGGATAGGCACTGGAACCAAAGTTTGAGTTCTTTCAGTGATAGAGATACTGAGACAGTATTTTGACTCTCTCAGTGTCTTGTGACATTGATGAATTCAAAAATTCTCTCTGCTCTTTTTCTCTTTGATCTTTTTTAATACTATTTAAAAACTTAGAATTGGACATCAACACAATCAAACTGAATTAGTGATTATTTACATTTAAATTAGTTTAAATTAATTTTAGTGCAGAAAGTATCATAACATTATTTCATGCACTTTCTGAGTCCTCATCAGAATTCTTTGCCCATTCATTCTTTTAATATATATATATATATATATATATATATGTTCACTAATATATTTTGGTTTTACATCATCTTCATTTCCCAGTTTATTTTCTTCCCCTGCTTCAGACAACCCATCCATAACAAGGAACAAAAAAGAGGTAAAAAAATAGTTCAGCAAAACTAACCAACAAATCAAAAATATTTGCTATGCTCAATATCCATAGTCCCCTACCTCTGCAATGACATAAGAGGAGGTGACTTTTTATATTTCTTCTTTGGGGCCAGGCTTTACCATTATACTTTCTCAGTATTCAGTAGCAATGATTTTGTTATTATTTTTTCTATTTACATTGTTGTAACCATTATGTATATAGTTTTTCCTGCTTCTTCTGCATATTTCACTTTGCATTAGTTCATATTTCCCATTCTTCTCTGTATTCATCAGATTTATCATTTATTGCTGTATAGTAATATCACCTTAGATTAATGTTCTAAACTTGCTTAGCGATTCTCCAATCAATGAAGATCCACTCTTAGTTATTTGTCCTTATAGCATTATAGTTGGTGGTTAGTTTGTGCTCCATGCTTCTGTTTCTGCTTTGTGTTAGTTTATACATGTCTTTCAAATATATTCCTCATACTGTTTATCTTAATTACATTATAGCATTCCATCTGTATTCCATTATAGTAATCCATTTGCTTTATAGCATTCCCTCCTTTTTTTTTTTAATTCTTAGTTTGAGGAAAGCATGACTTGGCACTATTCAACTCATTTCAGCAACCATTTATTAAATACCTACTGTGTGCAAGGCTGGGAATAGGGAATTAAATTCAAATATTATAGGCATGTGAGTGTGTGCGTGTGTGTGTGTGTGTGTGTGTGTGTGTGTGTGTGTGTGTGTGTGTGGTTCCTGTCCTCCTGGATACTGAAGAATCTACAAAATATCTTTGGATAGCAGTTCTTTTACCCACATTTGATATTTTGATACCCTTGTGGATATATCAACTCCAAAAAGTAAGTATTTGGAGATGCAGAAATGTCCCAAAGAAATCAGTTCTGCACAGCTCCTTTTCTGAATAATGGTCAAGCTTACAGGTAAACAGGAGAAACATCATTCACTTTTTGATTAATATCTTCTTTTACAAATCCTTCCAACTCATTCAAAGACATGCTCTAAGTCAAAGGTACCTGCCAGTAGCCTACAATACTCCTGAGTGTGGGTGAACCACATTAAATGTAATAAGGAAATATTTAACAAGACAAATGAACATAGATAATGTTACTATGTAGTTTTCTTTTTTTAATGGTAATTTTTATTTTTTTTTTGTTTTCAACATTTACTTCCACAAGATTTTCAGTTCCAAATTTTCACCCTGTCTCGCCCCTCCACCCACCCCAAGATGGCATGAATTCTAAATACCCCTTCCCCTAGTCTGCCTTCCCTTCTATCTTTCCCCCTTCTCTTATCCCCTTCCCCTTCTATTTTCCTGTAGGGCAGGATGGATTTCTGCACCCCATTTCCTGTATTTCTTATTTCCCAGTTGCATGTGAAAACATTTTTTTTAAACATGTGTTTTTAAAACTTTGGGTTCCAAATTCTCTCCCTTCCTACCTCCCCACCCTCATTGATAAGGCAAGCAACTCAATATAGGTTATATATGTGCAGTTATGCAAAACACTTCCATAGTAAACATGCTGTGAAAAACTAACTCTATTTCCCTTAATCCTATCCTGCCCACCCATTTATTCTATTCTTTCTTTTGACCCTGTCCCTCCTCAGAAGTATTTACTTCTGATTATTCCCTTTCCCAATCTGCCCTCCTCTCTATCATTCCCCTACTCTCTTGTCCCCTTCCCCTGCTATTTTCCTGTAGGGTAAGACAGATTTCCATACCCAATTGAGTGTGTATGTTATTCCCTCCTTAAGTCAAATCCCATGAGAATAAGATTCACTCATTCCTTCTCACCTTCCCCCGTTTCCCCTCCACTGTAAGAGCCTTTTCTTTTCTATTTGTTTTTTTTGTGGGATAATTTACCCCATTCTACTTCTCCCTTTCTCCTTCTCCTTGTATGTTCCTCTCTCACCCCTTAATTTTATTCTCCAGATGTGACTCCTTCATTTTCAACTCACCCTGTGCCCTCTATCTATCTATATCTATATATATGTACATATAATTTTTCCCCTCCAACTACCCTAATACTGACAAAGGTCTCGTGAGTTACAAATATCATCTTTCCATGCAGGAATGTAAACAGTTCAACCTTAATAAGTCTCTTATTATTTTCTCTTTCCTGTTTACCTCTTCATGTTCCACTCAAGTCTTGTATTTGAAAATCAAATTTTCTATTCAACTCTGGTCTTTTCATCAAGAATGCTTGAAAGTCCTGTATTTCACTGAATGACCATTTTTTCCCCTGCAGGATTATACTCAGTTTTGCTGGGTAGGTGATTCTTGGTTGTAATCCTATCTCCTTTGCTCTCCGGAATATTATATTCCATGCCCTGAGGTCCCTTAATGTAGAAGCAGCTAAATCTTGTGTTATCCTGATTGTGTTTCCACAATACTTGAATTGTTTCTTTCTGGCTGCTTGTAATATTTTCTCCTTGACCTGGGAACTCTGGAATTTGGCTACAATATTCCTAGGAGTTTTCCTTTGGGGATCTCTTTCAGGAGGTGATCGCTGGATTCGTTCAATTTCTATTTTGCCCTCTGGTTCTAAAATATCAGGACAGTTTTCCTTGATAATTTCTTGAAAGATGATGTCTAGACTCTTTTTTTGATCATGACTTTCAGATAGTCCAATAATTTTTAAATTCTCTCTCCTGGATCTATTTTCCAGGTCAGTTGTTTTTCCAATGAGATATTTCACATTGTTTTCTAATTTTTCATTCTTTTGGATTTGTTTTACAGTATGTTGATTTCTCATAAAGTCACTAGCTTCCAATTGCTCTATTCTAATTTTTAAGGAAGTATTTCCTTCAGTAAGCTTTTGGACTTCCTCTTCCATTTGGCCAGTTTTGCTTTTTAAGGCATTCTTCTCCTCATTGGCTTTTTGGATCTCTTTTGCCATTTGGGTTAGGCTATTTTTTAAGGTGTTATTTTCTTCGGTATTTTTTTGGGTCTCCTTTAGCAAGCTGTTGACTTGTTTTTCATGATTTTCTTGTATCACTCTCATTTCTCTTCCCAGTTTTTCCTCTACTTCTCTTACTTGCTTCTCAAAATCCCTTTTGAGCTCTTCCAAGGCCTGGGACTGATTCATATTTTTCTTGAAAGTTTTGGATGTAGGAGCTTTGGCTTTGTTGTCTTCTTCTGGTTGTATGTTTTGATCTTCTTTGTCACCAAAGTAAGATAATATCATCTGACTCTTTTTGCACTGCTTACTCATGATCCCAGCCAATTACTTGAGTTTTAAACTCTTTGATAAGGTAAAAGTCTGTTTCCAATGCGAAGAGTATACTGTCCCAGGCTTCGGGGGTTTGTACAGCTGTTTTCAGAGGTACTTCTAGGGACCTGTATATTTTCAGTTCTTCCTGGTGGTATGATAAGGGGCGAGGTGTTTCCTCTCCACCACCGCAACAAGCTCCACCTTGCCAGCACTCCTTCTCACCCCAGGACCGCCACCCAGAACTGTGACCCAGATCCAAGCATGGGCAAAGCAAGAGAATCCTGCACCAGCAGAGAGACTCCTGCAGTCCCCCTCTGATCAGCCACTTGATTCCCCCTCAGTCTGTGAGTCGGAAGCTCAGGAAACAGCCGGTGGCCCCAAGGAATAGGGCTGGGATCCTGCGCTCCTCTCTCACTGCTACAGTTACAGACTTTTCCCACTGACCTTGCAAGTTGTCTTTGGCGTTCATGGGTCGAGAAGTCTGGAAACTGCCACAGCTGCCTGCAATTCAGCCCTCTGAGGCTGCTCCAGGGTCTCTGTGGCCTGCGCACCCACGCCCGCACTGTGCTCCTCTCCCCACCTGGCAAAATATACCTTTCTGATCAACCATCCAGGCTGTCTTTGGCTGGAAATTTGTTTCCCTCTGTCTTTTTGTGGGTTCTGCTGCTTTAGAATTTGTTGAGAGCCATTTTTTTTAGGTATTTGGAGGAGTTTGGGGGAGAGCTCAAGACAGTCACTGCTTTCACTCTGCCATCTTCTACTATGTAGTTTTCTAAGTTAATATGTGGCCAAAGGGATCTTTACAGTGCAGTTTAGCGACCTCCATCTCTATGTGAGTTGGACATGACTACTCTAAGCTCCCAAAGTATGTCCTCTCCCTGCCCTTCAGGCGCCTGAGATCCTTACTCCATAGCAACAAACATAGGGACAGGGACAGAATAAATACCCTTGCATTTTATTTTCTTACCTCATTATAGTTTTAGGTTGTTGTCTCTTTCTTCTACGACAAAGGTCCTTTCTGGTCTTAAGTTCATCTTCAAACACCACCACCCCACCACATGCACATACACACACACACACACACACACACACACACACACACGCACACGCACACGCACACGCACACGCACATGCACACACACACCCCAATGTGCAGGTAATGCGGATAGACTGACAGGAGACCTTAAAGGAGTTTTGAGGGAAGGTAGGAAACTGATCCCTGTTCCTCTCGAAGCAACCTCCATCAAGAACATATCCAATAGAAAAGTAAGAGAGAAAGCCATATCCTTTCCAATTTTTACAGCCTATTTATTCCATAGTGCACTCCCAGACCTCCCAAGTCCAATTATGGAGGCAGTGGTGATGGGTTCACACTCACAGAACTCATTCCAAAGGGATTCCAAATGCTTTCCAAACTAAACTTAACTACTGGGCAAATTAGATCCATCTGAGACTCTTCACTGACCCAGGGAAAGGCGATGATGCCAAGAAGAGGTTTGGAGAACTGTATGAAGAAGAACAAAGTGCCAGGAAGGGCAGACAGAAGCAGAGAAGAAAAGAGTTAATGGAGGCAAGGATAGATACCATGCAGACACAATACACAACAAATGAATAGCAAAGAAACTGAGCATTTGGAATGAAGAGAGAGGGCTGCGTATGTTATTTTTCAAAGGGAAGAAAACAGAGAGAAAATAGCAAAGGGAATACCAGAGAAAAAGTGATAGCTGAGAATGAAAATTGATGCAGAGCTTATGTGTTAAAGGAAACTGGGCCGGAGTGATTGGCAGAAAAGGGGAGAAGTAGGAAGAAAAAAATGCAGGTAACTTTTTAGTTTGTGACTTTCCTTTTGGTGCGCTTCTTTTAAATGCATTTTCTCATTATCTCCAAACATTTAAATAAAGGGGACATATCAGAAAGGTTGTGCTGTCTATCTAGATATAATAAATTTCTCATCATTTTGGACCCTACCATTTGGAATTTTTCATAGCTTGTACAAAGTCTGAGTTGAAAGCTACCATTTTGTTAGCTATGGGGGAAAAAAGAAAGTGTCTTCCAAGCAATGTAAATGTTTAAACAAGATAATAAGGAGAATATTTGCCCTGCCTTTCTCACTTTCTGGTATAAATACCTCCCAATCACCATCTGTGGATGGAGGAAAGGGAGAAGAACAATGATAGAACCTTAGAACTGGAATATTAAGGATCAGCATGATATAACAGATGTATAAATGAAGGTAGTCCCAAGAAGACCTGGGTTCAAACTATACCTTAGGCATTTATCATCTATGTGACCCAGGACATGTCATTTAATTTTCTATGCCTGTTTCCTCAATTATAAAGTGAAGGTATTGGCCTTGATGACCTCTATCTTTCCTATCAGCTTTAAATCTAGGTTCCTGTGATCATTTGGTCTAATACCTCTATTTTGCAGAGGAGAGAACTGAGGCCCAGAAAAAGTTAAGCAATGTAATTACCCCAAGTCACCCAGCTAAGTAGAGACAAAGATAAGAGCCAGATCTCCTGACTCTTGGTTTATTGCATCGAATGGGCAAAAGCCTATAGATGCCTTCTATATCCTTAAACTATACCCACTTGATGGTGACTGATCAAAACCTAGATTTCCTTTTTTTTCCTTCTCTATAGATATCCACTTGAGACAGTGTGACATAGAGAAAAGAAAACTGGTCTTGGAAAAAAAATCTTAAGATTTCAATCCTGGCTCCAATATTTCCTTACCATGTGATTTTGAGGAAATCACCGTTTCTTCTTTATACCTGTTTCTTTGTCCGTGAAATGGGAACAATAATACCATGCTTTCTATCTCACTGGGATTTTTTTGTTTTTAATTTTTATTTATTTTATTTTTAATTCGTGGAATAAAACAAGCTTTTGTAAGAAAATTACTGAATAAAGGTGAGTCATGTTGATATATGCTGAGAAATCGTTTGTAGGTTTCGGTGTACAGTTAATTCTCTCTCCATCTCAGAATCTCCATCTGTCTCTCTCTGTTTCTCTCCGTGTGTCTCTGTGTGTGTGTCTCTTTCTCTGTCTCTCTGTCTCTGCCTCTCTCTCTCTCCCTCTTTCTCCCTCTCTCTATCTTTCCCCTTCCTATTTCAAATCATCATGAATTCTGTAACTGGAGTCAGAAAGTTCCAGGTTTGAATCTTACCTCAAACATAGCTTTTGACACCAGACAAGTCACTTTAACTAACATCTCTCAGCTTTAGTTTCTTCATATTAAAATAAGGATCATAATAGCAGACAGCACAAGGTTGTTATAAAGACAAAATGAGATAATATGCATAAAGCACTTTGCAAATCTTAAATCATTACATAAATTCTAGTTAATATTATTATTATTATTAGGTTTCTTTAGATCAGGAACTATTTTTCATCTTGTTTTTGTAACCCCCTCACCTAGTACAGTGCTTAGTAGACACTTAATTATTGTTTGTTGGAATGGATGGTATTGTTTCAGAAATATTTCCCCGGAGTCCTGGAATCAAACCTGAGGTCATATTTGTTAGAATATTATGACCACTGTATACCCTTGTTTCAAAACTCAACATGGACTGGTTATTGGTCTAGCCTTTGAAAAATGTTACATACTCTCTAATGACTACCCTTATTCTCCCTTTGTTGACTGTGTAAACACAAGGTGAAGGCACTCATCAACTTCAAGGTCTATTAATCATATTTTATTAACTTGAGTCGGTAGGAAGCCACAAAACCACATATCTCTCAGCCTGACACTTTCCTTCATGCCGTGGTGAGAGGAGAGAAATTTGGCCTCCATTTTATTCTTAGCCACATTCCTCTCCTTCATACTTCTCCCCAATTTAAAAGAGAAAGAGAGAGGGAGACAGAGAGAGAGAGAGAGAGAGACTTGTATCTCTGTGTCTCAAAGCCATCTCTTTGTGATCTCTCAGCACATGGGACAACTAAATCCCAATGAGTGGGGCATGCTTATTAGCATGGCAGAGAATTTCTGGTCATGCACCATTCTGCACATATTTATTGAGTTTCTACTAGTTGCTAGGCTTTGTGCTTGGTTCTGAGGATAACAAAGACAAAAATGAAGCTGTTCTGACCTCAGAGAGCTTGCATTCCACCAGCAGACTCAAGAAGATTCTTATTTCCCAGTACGACAATAGTGTTCTAGCTACTAGCAAGTTGCTTCATTCTCTAGGCCTCAGGCTCCCCACATGTCTAGTGGAGACCATCATGGTCCTTCTCTCATAGGGTGGGTGTAAGGACCCAAGAGGCAGTGTCAGTCTTTGAGGCCCATGTATAATTTTAAAGTGCTAAGTAAATGTAATTAATATTAAGGAGGGAAGATAAAGAGAAGGAAAAGGTAGAAAGTTATTTTCCTGCTCCATTTAAATTTTAACACTGTGTCCTTTTATCCCCCAAAAGGGATCATAGATTTCTGGCTAGGATGTTAGAGGTGATCTAATACAACTCTTTGATTTTACCAGGAACAAAACTAAGACACAGAATAGTTAGGTGACTGGTCCAAAGTCACACAGGTAGGAAGTTGTTGGAGCCTAACACAAAGAGATCGTCTGAGAAACGAGGTTTAAGCCCAGCTCCTGTTATGGATGAAGCCATTTCCATTTTGGATTCCTTCAGTCAAAAATCACAAGTTTGCTTATCTAATACATACTTAGTCTATAGTATGTACCTACTGGAGAAAAAGAAAAAAGAAAAATGCATGGTATTAGGGCTCACTGATATTTTATCAGGATCACTGAGGGTTTAGGAGGTGATGAGGTACAAAGGAAGGAGCACTAAACTGAAAGTCAAGAGGCCTGGGTTCTAGCCTTAGGTGTACCACTAATTAAGGTTATGACCTTAATAAGTCATGTGATCTCTTTAGGCCCAAGAAGCCTCATCCATAAAATCAGGGAATCTGGTCTCTTTCACCCCTAAAATTCTGGGATTAATCTATGGTACCTCAATGGTCTAAGTGATGGGTAGGGCTGTCAAACCAGGTGCTCTGGACCATCTGTTTTCACCTCATCACTCCTGAACATCTATTCAGTCCTGTTTCATGTAAAGAAAGCGTGTCTCATATCTTTCTTCTCAGTGAAACCCTCCTTGATTCTATCTACTTAAAGAGGTATCTCCCCCCCTCCCCTTTCCTTAGAGCACTTGGTCTGGGTTTCTTCCTTGCAGTATACTGTATTTCACTGCAAATCTGCTGCCACCGCATAATTGTCACACACCCTGTTTTTGGTTTTGTTTTGTTTTGTTTTGTTTTTTTCAGTCCAAAAATTGGTTTATAACCTTTCATCGTGTAATCGTCGCATGGTATAATTCTGTTTGCCATGCCACTAAAAAGGTTAAAAGGTAAACAGAGCAGCAATGTATTAACCAGTGGTATATGGATATGCATTTGGCTCTCACTCATTGCGAACCATGAGCCTAGAATTCTCGGTGCACACACATTGACAGTATTCAATTTTAACATATTCAAGAGTATTCTGTGCATCTTAATCTTGCACCAAATACAGTTTAGTAATAAATGATTTATAAATAATACCAGAACAATTTTTAAAAGCTTCATATAATGTTCCCACACCACTTTTCTGCAAAAAAAAAAAAATTGGCACAAAATTGGCGATGAGTATGCGGTGAAATATGGTTCTTATCTGTACATACAGTAAGTTTGCAGTAAAGAAAGTAAATTGCAGTAAAAGGTAAATTCCTTAAAGGCAGAGATCATGTTTATTTCACCTTTTCTTTTTCCCCACACAACACCTTGAGCATCATAAGCTTTTGATAAATGTTTGTTGAGTTGAATTAATTTACCTTCAAATAGTAATAACAAATAATAATAGTAGTAATAATAGCTAGCATTTACATAGTGTTTTGAAATTTATGAAGTGATTTAAATACTATCTCATTTTGTCTTACAATAGCCCTGTGAGGTGAGTGCTGTTTTTCTCATTATTTTATAGATAAGAAAACAAAAGCAGGGAGAGGTTATTTCAAAGGGAGGATCTGAATCTAGGTCCTCCTTGTGGGTCTCTGTCTGCTATGGCCAGACCTTCTCCTTTGTAAATGTGATGGCTATGTTAAGCCAAGCATCAGAATTGGACATTAAATAGGGAGCTGCTATGGCTCTTGATCAATTGATCAATCAATCAACAAATATTATTAAGTGTCTACTATGTTCCAGACAAGGGGAGTTTAAAGGCAATAGTGAAAGAGCTGCTATGATAGCAGGAAGACAATTACTCACATGATTAGCAAGCACTTAGCACAATTGTTTAGCAGTTTTGTCAGTCTGTCAGACTCTTCCTGACCCCAGTTGGGGTTTTCTTGGCAAAAATACTGGAATGGTTTGCCATTTCATTCTCCAGCTCATTTTACAGATGAAGAACTAAGGAAAACAGGGTTAAGTGACTTGCCCAGGGTCACACAGCTAGTATCTGACGTTAGATTTGAACTCAGGCTCTCCTGACTCCAGATCCAGTGCTCTATCCACTGTACCACCTAGCTGCCCTCGCTAGCACAGTACCTGGTACATATTTGCAGATTAATAAGTTATTGGTGATTGAAAATATGAAAGGGGACTGAACCTGTGGTTTCATTGATATGGGGAACTCCTAGATAAGGAAAATCGTGCTACCAATGCAGAGATGAAATAACTTGTCCAAGGTCAAATAATTAGGCAGCATAATCAGGATTTGAACTTGGGTCTTCTGACTCCAAATCCAGCCCTCTGACTTGTCAGTGGAGTTGAAAATGGCCCAGCCCTGTCACCCCAAAGAATCGTGGCTGCACTCACTAGCTTACAATGTGACCATGATTCTCCCTTCTCCGTCAGCCTGCACTCATATTATTGTTTCAGTGATGACTTTCCAGGTAGGAATTGGGGGTGGGGAAGGGGAGGGGTATTCTTTCAGTGACTTGGTGTCAGGATGTTCGCCAGCATCTTAAGACAAGAGAGCTATGCCAGGGCTTTTGGGCTTTTGCAGAGTCACCCAAGGTGAAGTCAGATGATTCAGCTCTTTGCTTGGCTGCCTTGCTGTGAGAGCCTGTGCACAGACGTTCACCCCTTGACAAAGGGAATCTCAAGATTCCAAGCAGTCACCTACCCACACTTCCCACCCCTGCACCTCTTCCCCCAAGCATGGAGCTCCATAATAGTCTGTATGGCTGACTGTCTCAGCATATATACGCTTCTATCCAGTTCAGCTCCTTAGATTTCTAATACAGCAAAATCTATCAGGTAGATTGTTGAAATGAACTGCCATCCCTCTCTAACTGTGTGGAACTGAACTCTTCCTGCTTGACTGGAGGCGCATGGCTGTCCCGAGGTTTGGCACAAAAAGTTATAAAATGAGGCCACATTTCTATGTCTATGTAGTGGTCCATTTGGACATCTCTTTCCCCTCTCCTACCATCTACCAGAAAGAAGAATGCTGCTGATGAGACAATCTACCATGAATACACCCACATACAACATAGGCTAGATATTTTATATGTAGATATTTTACCTTACCTTTCACCTTGATGTCAGTGACAAAATATGGGAACCCAGCAATCTGGCCATTCATCCTCTAAGCCTGTGTAGCCAGGCAATGTAGTTGATCTGCTTAGCATTCTCAGTAGCCTTGTTCAGCAGTCACCATATTTAATGGAGATCTTTTCTTTTCTTCATCCAAGAAAGTCTAACTGTAAAACAGACCAAAAGATCTTCACATTCTTAGATACACTGTGATTAACTTTGAGCAAGAAAGTGTGACATGGTGGAGAATGTGCTAAATTTGGAGTCATAAAAAGCTGGGTTTGGATGCGGCTTCTGTTACTTAATAGATGTATGCCCAAGATCAAGTTACTACACCTCCTTTTCAGAGGTTCCCATCTGTAAAATAGGAATAATAATATCCACCGAGCCTCCTTCATAGGATTATTGAGGCTCAAATGGACGTTTGTAAAGTATTTTACAAAATGGCAAAAAATTGGAAATGGAGGAGATGCCCATCAATTGGGGAATGGTTGAATAAGTTGTGGTATATGATTGTGGTGAAATACTATTGTGCTACAAGAAATGATGAGCAGAATGGGTTCCGAAAAACCTGGGAAGACTTGTATGAACTGATGTAAAATGAAGTGAGCAGAACCGGGAGAACATTGTACACAGTAACAATACTGTACAATGATCACCTGTAAATGACTGCTATTTTCAACAATACAATGAACTAAGACAATTCCAAAAGACTTATGATGAAAAATGCTCTCTATCTCCAGAGAAGAAACTTACAGAGTTTGAATGCAAATCAAAGAAGGCTTTTTAAAACTTTATTTTTCTTGTTTGGGGGTTGGATTTTTGGTTTGTTTATTTGTGTTTCCTTTCCAGACATGGCTAATAATGGACATGTATCTTGCATGACTGCACACGTATAGTCTATATCAAATTGATTGCCTTCTCAAAGAGGGGGGAAAGGAGACAGGGAGAAATTTGGAACTCAAAAATTTTAAAAATAAAGATTAAAAATGTTTTTACATATAATTGGAAAAAATAAAATATTAATAAAAAAAGATAAGATATAAAGTGCTAATGTAATGTGCTATCATTATGAGAGTACGGTTGATAGAGAGCAGTCTTGAAGCCACAAAGACCTGAGTTCATCATTTGCCTCTGCTGTCTGACCCTGGAAAGGCATTTACCTCCCCACTCCCATCAACGCTCTAGGGAGCTCTCTAAGACTAGAAGTTGCAGAAAGGATGCCAATATGCACTGATAGAGGAATTTCCTCACCTGAGAGATCTTTATACCAGTGAAATTACAGGTCCTGTATCTATTTTTATTATTAATATCTTAATGACCTCATGCCATCAGATGCTCACCAAAGGTGTTCCCCAGTGTCATAGAGGATATCCTTCATGGAAGCCAAACAAAAGGGGGACTCCTCATAGACGGTGACGTGAGCCAGATGGTTCTATTTGTGGACAACATTGTGTTGACTTCATTGAGCCACACAGCAATACAGGGCCTCCTCAATAATATCTACTGTCATTCTAAAGAAGTTGGCCTGTCCAATCATAATGGATAGTGGATGCAAAGCGTTTCTATAAAGAATGTCTAAACCCAAATAATGGCTCACAGGTGAACAGGTAGCCCATTCCATGTTCCATCAGTATATCTATCTTTAATAGATGCTCTACAGATGGACAGTGAGCCGGGACTAGAATTGAAGAGGAGAAACAAGAGTGGGCCAGATCACATCTGGAAACTTATGGCATGTTTTTAATTATCCCAAGCTGCTCTTTGCCACAACAGTCCTCCTTTTTACCATCAGAATTCTTTAATGACATCAAGATGAAACTAACCAAGGGACAAACGTCAGCCTCTGTGTGCCTACAAATCCTGGGTGGACCTTGTACCTCATAGAGGAGAGCAAGCAGAATTAAAAAGGCAACACCTATTCCCAGTGAGCCTAAGAACCAGCCACCCACACCCACATAATATTATGCTTAAGGAGACCAAACAATGTGGGCCCCTGCTGTACGTACACCCATACCCACACCCACAACTACACCTACGTTCTCACCCATAGTCAGACAGTTCTACTCTATTTGGTGGGAAAGTGTTGGCCTACAGAGTTCTCCTCTTAACTAACTGTCTGTGAGCCAATTCTTACCCTTGTTACAACACTCAATCTACTGTCTCACTCCCTCAACCCCATTTCCACTTCACCTCATCTTCTTTCTAAAATTTGACTCTGAAAATTGAATTTTGATTTTTAACTCTTGACCCCAAAGGTAGGTCTACTTGAGGTTCAGCAGAGACATTTCCTCCTACACAAGGCCTATATTCATCTCATACTCCCAATTGCTAGTTTTCTTTGCCTTCCCCAAATTACTTTGTATTTACTCATCACATGTCTGTGTTATATCAGTTTCTCCATCTGTAAACTGAGGGAGTGGACTGAGTCACCTCTATAATCCTTCCAGCTCTAATTCTCTAGAATATTATAATACCTCTAGTAGAAGACAAGCTATTTAAGCACCAGGGCCATTTTATTATTGTCTTAGTGTTCTTGGCACCTAGTACTGTACCTAACACACTGTTGTTCAGTCATTTCAGGAGTGTCTGACTCTTTGTGACTCCATCAGGGATTTTCTTGGCAGAGATACTAGACTGGTTTGCCATTTCCCTCTTCAGTTCATTTGCAGATGAGGAAACTAAGGCAAACAGGGTTACATGACTTGCCCAAGGTCACACAGCTAGTAAGTGTCTGAAGCCAGATTTGAACTCAGAAAGATGAGTCTTCCTGACTCCAGGCCCAGCGCTCTGTGCACTATGGCACCACCTAGTGCCCCCTAACTGCCTAATACATAATAGATGCTTAATAAATACCTGTTGAACTAAAGAAGCTTCTGATTTCAATCCTAGATTATGAATGAAATAATTCCACCCAACAATATTTCAGATCCCCCTCCATTTATCAATCCAGGATAGTGGCATTACCTATGTGACAGGGGTCATAACTAGCAACTATGGATCCAACTTGGGTAGACAACAAGAAACATGCCCAGAATGAATAGCATGAGTGGGGTCCTTAGAGCAGCTCTGTTGCTTATGAGGCAAAGGTAATACAAAAAATAAATCAAAATGAGTTGAGAATGGGAGGAGGAATCAGTTACTACAGCGAATTCAATGCTGTTTAAGGAATGCACAGTTCAATCCTTGTCCATTCTAAATTTTAGTACCTTAGGGGAAAACCCGTGTTATACTGCCCTAATTCCAACTTTGTTTAAGAGCATCATGCTAATAAGAGGAATACAGAATATATAGCAACTCTAACTCTATTTACTATAGGCCATCTATACTAAGTCCCAAGAGGTATTATGTTCTACATTGCTTGACTGCATGACAGAGTTTTTT
>NW_020954562.1:9581714-9593755 GCF_900497805.2 Vombatus ursinus | reverse complement strand
CTCATAAAGCCTGCCTTTATCATTAATCGATCACCTTATTATGGAAGTAAATCAAAGCAGTTAAACTCCATTTTCCTGGGAGTTGAAGGTCAAATGGGGGGAAAAACAAACCTTATTCTGTTTAAAAAAAAAAGGACCATTAGAAATTCTTTCTGAGATTTTCTCTGTCCTTTGCCATTGAAGGTGTTGTATGGGCTTTGGGTGCTTCATCAGTGTATTTCAGAGAAGGTCACCAACAGGACAGGCATAGACTACCTATATTTGTCCTCATTTTGGATTCTCTTCAATCCCTTGGTGAGAGAAGATGCCTAAAATACTTGTATCTTCTATAAACTACATACGGGGAGGAAAGATGAGAGGGTAAAAGGAGGGAGGAGTTGTTGAGAGCAACTAAGAGCCACTCTGCACAGGGCAGTAGTCTCTATCACAATAGGCCAGAAAAAGAAACTTTGGCGATACAATCCTGCAAGGAAAAAAATAGTCAAAAGGGTTTATTTTTAAGTACAATTCTGACTTTTAAAAGAAGTAACAGGAAAATGCCCATTAACTCTTCCTTACGTGTAGGCTTACAGATTGGCCCCTGTCCAATCCAGAAGGGAGGGGGGATGGCATATATTGATAGTACCAGGGCCTCAAAGAAATCAGTCACCACTATATGGTACATACCCTTTAACCCACAGACCCTACTGCTTGGCATATACTCCGAAGTGATCAGAGGCAGAAAGGAAGAATCCATATATATCAAAATATGCACAGCAGTCCTTTTTGTGATTAAAAGAACTGGAAACAAAGTTGATGCCTGTAGGTTGGGGAATGGATAAACCAATTGTGTTTGGTATATGAATATAATAGAATGTTTATTAGACTATAGGAAATGATGAATAAGAACAATTCAGAAAAACACAGGAAAACCTGCATGAACTGATGCAAAGTAAACAGAAATAAGAAAATTATAGGCACAGTAACTACAAAAAGGAAAAAAAAGGAAAACCGAATTCTATGTAATTAAAATAACCCCTCTCAGATAGGGAAAAGAGAAGAGGGACTGTGCCTCTCTTCCTTCATTGGAGAGGTGAGGGTCTTTGGATTGGTTACATACGTTGTGTACAGTGGCACCCAAAGTCACTGTGTTGGTTGGTTTTAGTTAATGTCTTTTTTGTTGTTGTTGTTATGAGAGAAAGCTCCAAGAGTTGGGAGGTATATTTGAAAATGAATTGAAAAATGAATTTAAAAATGAATGTGATGGGGGCAGCTAGTGGATAGAGCACCGGCCCTGAAGTCAAGAGGACCCGAGTTCAAATGTGGCTTCAAACCAAACACTTGACATTTACTAGCTGTGTGACCCTGGGCAAGTCATATAACCCCAATTGCCTAAAAAAAAAAATGAATGGGATGAAATTAACATTTTTAAAAGGATAACTAATCATTTAAACCAAAAGAAATTGGTCAATGCCCTTCAAGATCATCAAGTTGTCAAATGGCATTGATTACCATGAGTCATGTACCATGCCCCCGACCCCTTATTAAAATTTCATGCCATCCTGTGTTAGTGGTGGAACTCTGAGCATGACTGTTCCAGACTGAATATTACTTACTGAGTTAGGGAGCTATGTAGATGAGTGTGTATGTTTGCAAGGCAGAAACTGGAAGACAAATAAAAATTATACAAGCTCAAATAGGTTTGACGAGTCCAAGAACTACTTCAGATCAATGTTCAGGATGGGTGTAGGTCATCATTCAACTTTGTTTACAAATGATATCTTTGGCTAGAGTGTACCTGACAGAAAAAGAAATAATTGGATACTAAGATCATACTGTCTAATAGAAGTCCACATCACTGATGAAAACCAGTAATAATGCTTGATAAGCTCCCAGATAATGAATGAAGATAATGACAGATTGTTCTTACGTAACACCCTGTTTCTCAAGACTTCAATACACAATATACTGTGTTTTGTCATGTCTATTGTGTGTAGGATGATAAGCTATCTGTAGTCCGGGGCCATGCTTTACTTGCCCTTAAATCTCCCCCAACACCTTGTAGAGGAAAGAAGAGAAGTAATATAATAGAAAGAATACTGCTAATGCACTCAAAAGACCTAAGTTTGAATCCTGACTTAGAAATTTGCTAGTTTAACTATGTGATACTGAGCAAGTTATATGGGCTTCTTAGGCCCCAGATTAGTATTACAGATTTAAAGCTGGAAAAGAGATGATCTAGTCTAACCCCCTTAATTTTCAGATGAGGAAACTGAGGCCCAAAAGGGCTAAGCAACTTTCACAAGGTCACACAGGTCCACTGCTTCCATATCCAGGACTCCTATTATCTTAGGCTTCCTTTCTCCTTATCTATAAAATGAAAGAGTGTTTTCAAGGTCATTCTAGTTCTAATATTCTTTCTTTTAATATATTTTCAATCAGCAAGTATTTACTGAGGAAAACACCAGCAAACATTTATTTATTTATTGCCTACTGTGTGCAAAGCATTGTAGACCACCACGAATATTTACTAGGCACCTATTATGTATACAACATTGTTTAGAAGTCTCATGGAAGATGATCTATGATTCTAAGAAAGACTCAGTGTCAAGCTTATAAAATAAAAATGTGAGCTGTCATAATCATCATTGTTATTATGGATTCATGAATAATAGAAAATTAATACTGGAAAAGCCTCAACTTGAATCTCCATTGCAGAGAACTCAGAATTATTTTCTAGAATAAATCTGTTACCATAGTGTAATGCTCCTCATCTCTTTGGAAATGACTCAGACTCAGAAATCATTTCAGATGGCCACACCTACTTTGCAGGCCCATAATAATGCCATGCCTGACTAGCCCTGCTCTCCCAAATGCCAACAAAAATTACTTGAGTGTCCACAGGTGCATGATATTAATCTCAGGCCCTATATCACAAGAATCTGGTGCCAAGTATATGGCTGTATAATAGCATGTGGTATTAGGAACAGATGAGGTTATTAAGGATGTATAGGACCTTTCAGAGTTACAAAGTGTTTTATAGTTATTTTATTAGGTGAGGTTCCCCTCCTATACCAAGTATGCCTTTCAAAGTTACTGAAGGAGTGAGTAGAAGGGGTAACAGATTATAGGGAGCAAGAGTTTGTAAGAGAAATAGAGGATGGGGGAATAGCATGACAGCATAGCCCACCTATCTTTGCTGTCTCACCTGACTTTCCAAAGCTGTTGTAGGAACAGAGAAGAAACAGTGTACTTACTCCAGCTAGCAATGACATTTGACAATACATACGTATACCAGAGACAAAGGTGCAGAGATTCTCTCTACCCTCTCTGGGCACATATATACAGTACCTGCATGCAATGTGCCAGGACCACAAATATGGGGTCCAGCACCCAACAGAAGTTCAGCAAAGGAAGGAGGAACAGAGGCAATAGTGGTCCGTCATAGTTGAATGTGAGCGTGCTGAGTCACTCCTAGGAAGAGGCAAAGGGGAGAGAGAAGTGACAAGAACAAGTTGGTGTATTGTGAGAAGGGAGAAGGGTGAGATCCTCCTTGTAGAATGCAAACCACAGAGGAAGGGTGGGACACTCCATAGGGGCAACCAAAACCACCCTGGGGTGGAAGCAAGCCCCCACAGATGCCAACATATCAGTACCAACTTCCAGTCACTTCCCTCACTTAGTGCCCACTTAGTGGCACTGAAAAAAATTCCTGAAAACCATGTGATTGACATGACTACTGTGGAAGTGTTTTGCATGCCTACACATGTATAACCTTTATCTTGTTGCTTGCCTTCTCAATAAGGATGGGTGGAGAGGGAGGAAGGGAGAGAATTTGGAACCCAAAGTTTTAAAAACAAATGTTAAAAAATGTTTTTACATGCAACTGGGAAATAAGATATACAGGTAATGGGGTATGGAAATCTATGCTGCCCTAGAGGAAAATAGAAGGGGAAGGGGATAGGAGAAGGAGGGGGGAGATGGAAGGGAAGACAGATTAGGGGAGGGGTATTTGGAATGCATGCCATGTTGGGGTGGGGAGGAGGTACGTGATAGGGAGAAAATCTGGAACTCAACATCTTATGGCAGTGAATGTTAAAAACTAAAAATAAATAAATTAATAAGGAAAAAAATTAAAAATAAATAAAAATTTTTTTAAAAGCTTGTTGTCAGTTTTTTTTCTTTTTTATAAATGAAATCGTTTTTACTCTAAATGAACCATAGCATGAATTCAAATTTATATGAAATGACTAATATGGAAATATGTCTTACATGATTGCACATATATAACCTATTTAAAATTCTTACTGTCTTAGGGACAGGGGAAGGAGAAAATTAGGAACTCAGAATTTGTATATTAATGTTGAAAATTGTCTTTAAAATTGGAAAAATAAAATACTATTTAAATATTGATATGAAAGTAGCAACTGGTAAGTAAAAATTGGGTGCCCAATGAAATAGTTCTTGATCCAAACGTTCAGCCACATCTACTTAAGTTGCCTGAAATAATAAAACAAGGAATCACTGGTGAAAGCCACCTGTGCAGACAACTAACAATTTTGAGAGTTCAGACACAAATGAAGTATAGTTTCATCTTCAACAGGAGCTTGTAACTGTACCCACTCTCTCTACCTCCCCACTCCCCCCCCACACACAAATCAGGTAGCACTTTTTCTGTATCTCATTGCCACTGGGCCATCCAGTCTTAAAATGCCCACAGACACCTGCAGAATGTTGTTTGATCTGAAAAATCATTTCTAGAAAATTTTCCACAGCAAAACGTGCCCATCATTATATTCCTTTGCCATCTGTGTTCACTAGTGCCATGGCCAGCTACACTGAAGGACAGAGATACCTGATTGTGGAACAGATACTGAGCAACATCAGGGATTCCCGAGCAAACAATGGTCAATAAATTGTATGGGTAGATAGAAGAGTAATAAATAAACAAAAGCTGCGAGTTCAGCGATTTCTGTAGAATTCTCAGTCCTGGTGGATTAAGATAGGCACATAGAAATATATCAAAGTGGGCCTTGATTCTTTTAAAATGTTAAACATGAAAGTTTAGAGTATTTTTGTTTTTGTTTTTACATTAGATTTTTACTTGGGTCAACAAAGAAAATTATCAGGGAATTCAAAGAGTGATCTTTCTCATGGTAGGTCAGCTTAACTGTCTGACCATTTACATTGTCCTTCAAATAATCCTGGTTTTGTCTTCCCTGGGATTCTTCAGTTTTTCAAAAACCCACTCAATGACAGAAGAGGGAAGGAATGAAGATTGAAAAACATAATGACCAGCCAGCTCAACTTGTTTAGGGTTTTAAGGGCAGAACAATATTTAACTTAGGAATAAATAAATAAATTTAAATTTGAATAAATAACTTGCTGTCACATCCATTTTTCTTTGCTCAAAAGAGTCTGGGAAAGACTATTTCACTTATTCAATGTGGTTTCTGTTTCTACAAGGTTGAAAATTTCCCTGTCCCATGGATGAGGTGTTGCCCTTAGTTATTTGTGACTTCAAAGAGCCATGATCCTATAATTGCAGACCAAAATGGCCCTAGGTATTTTTCTCTGCGGCACATTATCCTTACACAACTATTTATGACTCGCAACAATATTCCTCAGTGAGCAGCTTCAGGAGCCTTCTGCTGCTTGGCTGTTGTCCTATGGATTGTCCAAAATACACTCGAGATGAAGAATTTTTAAGGTCATGAAACTATTGAGTCCATACAGATTCTAAAGGCATTGAGGAGTTAGAAATGAACAGGGTGCACTCACAGACAAGATCTCAAATCTTCAACCTACCAAGAGTTGACTAAACATTGTCAAACATCTCAGCACAAGCCCAGTATCTCTTCTCTGCGGACTTGAAGTAGGGATTAGTAGATAAGGTCAGAATTTTTTCATTTGAGTAAGGACTAGAATGAACATATCCCAAATATACTTTACCTATGGAGCAGAGAGTTGCCACTCCCTCAATTAGCTTTGGTGACTTTCCACAGCCTTACCCACCTGTCTTGTCTGGCATCAACGCCTGTTGCTACAATCCTGGCTGTCACATCCACGACAAATCCATCCCTGTGTGGGCGAGCTATAGAGACAGATGGTTCCTGGGTGTAGGGGAGAGGCTGACAGCCATGTAGGGGAGGGGGTGAAGAAGCTGGAGCGCGGAGCGCTTCTTGCATTCTGTCCAGTAAAGGAAGGTGAGAAGAAGTCCTGTATACTTTCATATTTTTGGAGAGTCCTTGGCCACCTGGATGGGAGCAATCTGCAAGATCACTGATTTTGCCTAAAATTAGACAGAGAAAAAGGAGTCTATATTCTTCATTTTACTCCTTACCCAGATAACCCAGTTTCAGAGAGCCACATATCAATAGATCCTATGAATATAGGATCATAAAATTAAACCTTGAAAGGACTTTGAAAGCTGTGGATTCTAACCCTTTCATCTTACAGATAAGGAAAGTTAGGCATGGATATGTTAGGTGACTTCCCCAGGGTCACCCAGCTAGTTGTTTGAGGTGGGATTTGAACCCAAGTCTTCCTGACTACATGCTTAGTGTCCTATTCATGGCTACACCGTGGTGGATTCTAATTCTCTAATGACTCATGCCTCTAATTCTCACACTATTATTCTGAAGGCCCATCACTGGTGGTGGCCATGACTGAACTCCCCATAATTTAAGTGGTTTTAAAGACCTGTTTGGGGAGTCCAGCACCAGAATTTTGATAGTAGGATGCTAATGTTTATGACTTGAATAAGCATAAGTTGTCCAGATTGGACCATACATTGCTCAGGTATAGTTTTATCCATCAGCTGAAGGACAGCCCTAAGAGGAAGGAGAGAAAATGTCCACCGGGTCATATAGGCAACAAGGCCCTATCTTTCCATTCCTGAAAAGAAGCCTAAACCCCAGAAGAGATATCTGTAATTAACTGAAAGTTTTTTGTCTTGCTTAATTTTTTCCATTATGGTTAGATTTTGACTTTCTTACTTTGCAGGTCTCTGAATAAAGATGAAAGAGAATACATACCTCTTAGTGGCTTGGAAAGGCCCAAGGACCAAAGCATAGTTGAATGAATGAATGTAAAACTCATTTACTAAGTAACTACTATGTGCCTGGTATTGTGTGAGGTGCTGGGAATACAAGCACGGAATTTAGACAGTCCTGCCATCAAGGAGCTTGTGATTTAATATGAGGCATCAACACACACAGTGCAGTGATGCCCAAGGAGCTTAGCCACAGGGGACTCAGTTGTCATTCTCTACCATTCCAGGAACAATGATAGCAATGATTTTGATCATTGTTCCTAGAGCAGGAGTTCTTAACCTGCGATCTGTGAACAAAAAAATTTTAATTATTTTAAAAAATATTCTAATAACTGTATTCTAATGTAATTGGTTTTCTTTGCAGTCCTACATATTTTATTTAATGCAGTTTAAACATTCTGAGAGGGGTCTGTAAGCTTTGCCCCTCCCCCACCCCCACACTCACATGGTTAAGATCCCCTGAAATACCTCAAGAGGTAGAAAGTAAAGGCTGGGGCTGGAAAGTGGAACATATCTAGCACAGGGCATATGGTACCCTGGCTTGTCATTCATGGTTTGGGACCAGGTAGCTATAAAGGGGTAGGTAAGCTTCCACACACTCAGTGAGGATAATCCAGCTCCAGGGCAGAGTTCCAAAGAGAAATGAATTAACTCCCCTACTTAGGCAAGGCATGGTCTCTGGACTTCTGCCTGGAAGATCTGCTGTTCCAGGTGGAGAGGAGGGTTACACATCAGGGCAGATGGCAAGAATTCTGAGGGGAATAGCACACACGGGTTCTCAGTTCTTGCCCAAAGTAAAAATTCTTAAGAAGTGAGACAATTTGCAAGGCAGTATTGTTTTATTTATCACCATGCCTTTGCACAGAGGATAGAGCACTCAGCCTGGAGTCGGGAAGAGCTGAGTTCAAATCCAACTTCAGATTGCTGTGACCTTGGACAAGTCGCTTAACTTCTGCCTCGGTTTCCTCATCTGTAAAATGGAATAATAATAGCACCAACCTCTCAGGGTTGTCACGAGGACCAAATGAGACAACAATTGTAAAACACTTAGCACAGCGCCTGGCACATACTATCTAAATGTTATTAACTATTATTATTATTATTATTATTATTAATAGAGAGGTATGCAACTCCTTACACTGGCCAGAAGCTAGTTAAGGGCAGCTCTTACCGCGTCTGGGAGTGGTCACTGGCAGTTCTCCTCCATTGTTCCCTGGTTCCCAGGTTTGTTCAGCTTGAGGGAAACCTTGACCCTGGTTGGCAGACAGGACCTTGGCAATCATTTCTGTCTCATGCCACAAATGCATCGCTGCCACTTCGGAGGTGGAAGGGCTGTTGTTCCCCTCCTTTTTGGGTTCTTCCCGTGCTTCACCAGAGATGCTGCACGTAATGGGCACCTCCAGGCAGGAAGAATAGGGGAGAGATAACCATGCTTTAGACATGCAGGTAGCAGCATTGACCATGTGCTTTCCCAGATATTTGTCAGAGACCTCAGGGAAGTGTTGCAGAAGGTGATTACAGGGGTATAGACCTCAAAGGTGTGAAGCTAATGCCAAACATGATGAATCTCTTACCTTTCTTTCTGGGCACCATTACTGGGCAAGCTAATGACATTTTTTTTTTTATTCAGGAACTTCAGATGTTTTTCACCAGGAAAGATGAGGAAAATAATCCAATTGACAATGGAAGTGAGAGGAAAGGAAGAAATAAAGAAACAAGCATTTATTAAGTGCCTACTATGTGCCAACCACTGCCCTAAGTATTTCACAGACATTCTCATTTGATCTTCACAACGATCTTTGGAGATAGGTGCTATTATTATCCTCATCCTATAGTTGAAGAAGCTGAGGCAGATAGAGGTTAAGCGACTTGTCAGAGTCACACAGCTAATAAGTCTCTGAGGTTGGATTTGAACTCAGGTCTTCCTGACTCCGGGTGCCGCTTCTATCCACCATTCAACCTAACTTCCATTAAGGGGGACAGTAAAAAGACAGCTGAGATAAATAATAGCCAGACCAAAGAGAGGAGGGCTATGCTGGAATCCAACTCATCTATATTCCCTTGAGCAGAATGTTAAATTTTCAATGTGAGTATTTATACCTTGAAAATCAACAGACACTGGAAACTGAGGCTTAATTTGTTGTTTTATTGATTGCCTAGACTTAAGAAACCAAGGAGAAAATGTTAATAATACATTTTAAATTTCTTTGTTTTCTGAAATCAGGTTGTTAAACATTTACCAACACACCCCTGGAGGGAAAAGAGAGAAGGGGGATCTGGGGATTACTGAACCTATTTTCTAGTACTGTCAGATCTGTGAGGCCAATCGGTCCATCAATTCTCCTTCTGATATTGATCAACTTAAAGACCCTGAGATAGAAAACCTCTGGGTAGAGACCAGCTTAGAGTTAACATTCTCAGCCCACTTCCCATCCCTGAGTTTCTGAAATTTGCCTTCGCAGATCTATCGAATTCTTCCTCTGGCCTCATGACCACAGACAGAAGTAACCCAAAGAGTCATCTCTGATCTACAAGAGGCTGAAAATGAAAGCCGAATCCTGGTAAAAGCACACAGTAAGGAAGGTAAATTTCCCTGAGTTCTGGGGTGTCTGGGCCCCCAAGGACCAGGTCAGGTCTATTTTTGCCAATTCAATTCAGTTCAATAAGCATTTGTTAATTCTCTCATGCACACCAGGCATGGTTCTTGGTACCGAGGTTACAAAAAGAAAAAAAAAAAAAAGAAAAAAAAAAGAGCAACAACTTTTGCCTTCAGAGAGGATTCTTAGGAATGACTATTGAGGGGGGAACTGCAGGAACTGGAACCCCCAAGGACTTCCTAATCAACAGTTGTTGGAAGTTCTTTCACTCCCATTCCCCTAAAACGACGGAAGTAATGCAGCCTCCTGAGGTAATGTTTCCACAAGAGAACATATTAATTCTGACTTCAGAAAGTTCTGACTAACCCCCAATTTTTTTTCTTTTGCAGTCAAGTATCTACAATATGTCCACAGCATATCTATAGAAGGAGAGAAAATGAGATGAGCAGAGGGGAGGGCAGGGGAGAAGAGAGAGGAGGAAAGGAGAGGGGGGGGGAGGGGAGGGAAAAGGAGGAGAGGAGAAGAGAATGGAGGGAAAAGGAAGAGAAGAGAAGGGAGAGGGGAGAAGAGTGAAGGAAAGGGAGGAAAAGAAAGGCAAAGAGAGGAAAGAGGAGAAACGAGAGAAGAAGGGAGGGAAAAGGAATAGAGGAGAGGAGAAGAGGGGAGAGAAAAGGAGGAGAGAAGAGGAGAAGGGAAGGAAAGGGAGAAGAAAGGAGAAAAAAGGAAGGGATGAAGGAGGAGGAAAAGGAAGGAGGAGGGGAAGAATAGGAAAAGGGAGAAAGGGTAGAGACAGGGTGGAGAGGCAGAGAGACAGAGTCAGCGAGACAGAGACAAAGAACCTGAACAGAACGTGGCTTGGTCCTGAGATAACCTCTAGAAGTTAATCCCCAGCACCAGCTTTTCTCTTCTTTGCCAGACAGATGCCTCACGCAGGACTTGGCAGGGCTCAATTGATAACTGGAGCCATACAAGTAATGACACCAGTGTGAATACTGCTGGCTTAGATATTTCCTGTTTTTCAGAAGAAACAAGCACCCACTATTCTTGTCATTTTTAAAGAAAGAAACAAGGACCGTTCTTCCCTTGGCTTGATACGATGTGGATGCCCATAAAATGTCACCAGTCAAGATGCATTGACAGCAGGAATACCTTCCAGTCTGCTTAGCCTGAAGTTTTCTTAAGGGATATCACAAATCACAACTGCATTTCTGCAGCACCCTCAGGTCTCAGTATTTGGTCGGGGACGGAGGAGGGAAGATGCCCAAATTGTTGCCAAAGTGCCTTTCATGTGGCTACTTGGGAATAAATCAATCCGGGGAGATCCATTTCACTTCTGCCTTGCTGCTTTAACATCATCCCCATTGAGGGGATAAGGTTCACAGACAGAAGAACTCTGTTTACAAGCTGATCCGAAGTTCTGAAGGATGGCTGCCTGTTATTGTCACCATTCAGCCCCCACCCCCATCCTCACCTGTCCCCCAGGGTGGCTGGCCTCATTCACATGCTTGTCTTATTGTAAGTTTGTTAAATTGAAAGGATGGTTTTTTCCATGAATGATGTTACCTTCCTTGTGTTTGGAAAACTAATCGGTAAGATGAGCAGAGAAAAATAAATTACAAGAGGAGGCAGTTGAGTTTGATTAACCAGGCATTTTAAACAGACAGTGGAATTTTTTCTCAGGAAAAAAAAAAAATCACTCCAAGAAAGATTGCAAGGTGGAGAGTAGAGAGAGAGAGAGGACTTTCTCTGGTTTTTGCAGACGTTACTACCACAAATGAAAAGGGTAGAGTTCCCATCGCTACTACCAGCTCCAAAGGTGCCAACATAGAAAAGATCTGTGATTTCATAATCCTGGGAAACTCCCAGTGTGGCAGCTCCCTCCAACAGGGTATATCACAAAGTCAGTGACTTATAAACAAGTCGTAGAGAGTTGGCTAGGCACTGAATAGTTAAGTGACTTGCCCTGGGTCATACAGCTATTATTTGTCAGAAAGAATTTGAATCCATATTTTCCTGAACTCCATTCATTAAAACAGCCTGCCTTTTACCTCCATAGATACCTATATCCTGATAATAACTAGTATTAGGATGAAGGATGAGATGACTATGAGAGTAAGGTGGGAGACAGAGGAAGGTATCTCATGTTGACGTTCCCTGAAAAAGCCCTGGATTCGGTATCAGAGCACCCTCGTTCAACCAGTCACTTCACACACTTTTAGTAAGCATCTGCTACATGACAGGCACTGTGCTGAGGGTTAGGGATACAAAACAGGGGGGAAATAGCCCCTGTTCTCAAGGAGCTCACAATGTAATAGGGGATAAACACATGAAAACTGTGAAAAGATTGTAAAAATGAGATATATAGATGTGTGTGTGTGTGTGTGTGTGTGTGTGTGTGTGTGTGTGTGTGT
>NW_020954562.1:9576901-9581704 GCF_900497805.2 Vombatus ursinus | reverse complement strand
AGATAGATAGATAGATAGATAGATAGATAGATAGATAGATGGATGGATGGATATATTAAAGTTGATTTTAGTGAGTATATAATCCCATCTTTGTCACTTAAAGGCTCCTATTAGACCTTGGGAAAGATACAACCTCTCTAGACCAGAGTTTCATCATCTATAACACGAACTGATTGATCTAGATTACCTCTATGTTCCTTTGAAACTTTCAGTTTATGACCCTTGCATTTAGTAAGTACCTGCTGTGTGCCTGGCACTGTGCTAAGCACTTTACAGACATTACCCAAAATGATCCTTCCAACATCCCTATGAAGCAGGTACATCATTGCCCCCATTTTACAGATGAGGAAATGAAGGCAGACAGAGGGCAAGTGACTTATTCAGAGTCACACAGCCAGTAAGTATTTGAGGTCAGATGTAAACTCAGGTCTTTCTGAATTCAGGCCCAGTTCTTTATCCAATGCACCACCAAGCAAGTACCTGGAGCCTCACAGGTACTTAATACAGCTAAGATAAAAGTAAAGAAAGTACCAAAAAGTATCACAGAATGTTAAAACTAGAAGGGACCTTAGAGGTCTAGTTTTTACCCCCCTCCCCATTTTACTAAATCTGAGAAAGATGAAGTTACTTGTCCAAGGTCACAGAACCAGTTTATGATAAAAATGGGAGAAGAAAGTGCCTGATTCTCCTAATAACCAGTTCAGTGCTCTTCCCCTTAAATCTTGCCAAAATACAAGTGAATAGGTGAGGTCCCCTGAGCCCTCCAACTAATAGTTACTGGAAATTATCCTGGTTTATGCTGAAACACTTGGCCAAAGATCAGTCTATAAATCTGCTCTGGCTAGGACATCTACTCCGAATGCTTTGTTAGTTGGATGATTTGTTTCCAGTAATAGTAACCAGCGACCAGCACCCTCACTCTCTTTCTGGTCCCCCTTTGTGAGACGAAGATGCAGAATTTTGCCTGTGCCCCGGTAACAAGCTTTTCTTTGAACCTAGCTAACTGACCCCTTGATTGATTGAACCTGTGAAGGAAAACACTTCTGCTATTTCATCAGGCCTATCCCCTAGAGACAAAGAAAGGGCAAAGTGATCATGGTAAGATTAGCTTCTCATTTCACATTGGAATGGAAACATTGCTACTCCCATTGGTTAGAAAGCCAGACACTTCCAAAAGACCCTTTGCTCATCAAAAAAGGATGCAAAAGATCATTTTTGCAGGCTTGAAGTAATGTTTCGATTCGACCTATGAACTTGAGGCTGTACAGGACTATTTTTCTTCACATTTGTGTTATTGAAAAACAAACACCCGTGTTTACTGGCATCATTTTCCCACCTCCCTCTCCCATTCTGATATTTTCATTCTAAAATGGCCAGAGAAACTAAACTCACTGACCTGGAAGGGAACTCAGAGGTCATCTAGCCTGACTGACTAGACTGACGTTTTATAGACAAGGAAGCTAAATAACTTGTTCAAGGTCACACATATAGAAATATATGAGAGTCAAGATTTGAATCCAGATGCTCTGACTCTAGAGACAGCTCCCTCTCCACAGATAAGAAGTGGCAGAGCCAGTATTCCGCTCGAGGCCTTATGAATATAAATCCAGCTTTCTGTCCACTATAGCATACTTCCTCCCAATTAGAACAATCAGATTAATTGCAATAGCTAATAATGGTTCAAAAGAATAGATGATGAGCATACTTCGCTAGAACATACTTAGAAAGGTAGTAGGTACTTCATGCTTGGAGATCTTTAAGCAAAGGCTAAATGACTATTTTTGGATATGTAATAGTGGGGATTCCTTCCTGTATTAGACTGGACTAGATGGTCCGGGCGGCTGAGGTCCCTTCTACCTCTCAAATAAGTGGGAAACTATAGGTGTTGAATGTTTCTTGTGGCTAATCATTTCATTGGTCACTTTTGCTTATCTGTTTTTTATTTCTAAAAGGAAAGAACTCAATAAGAGATGAGCAGATTGTTTACCAGAAAATGACGGTAACATTAAAAAAAAAAACCAAGATATTAATGCGACTTTACTACAATTAATTGATCAGCACGCAGGGATAGCTTGAGGAATGGAATGACTCAGCATGATGTACCACCGTCTTTGGTAACTCCCTTTAACATCTCAACCCTATTCTTTAAAGAACCTTGTAAATCAGTGGTATCACACTCAAAGAGAAAAAGGGACCACAAACTTGTACATATAAGGATCTCTATGGGCTGCCTATTGAGTCAGAAAAACACATATTTTGCTTTTGTTGTTCAGTCATTTTAGTTCTGTCTGACTCTTCATGACCCCATTTGAGTTTTCTTGGCAAAGATACTGGAATGGTTTGCCATTTCTTTCTCCAACTCATTTGACAGATGAAGAAACTGAGGCAAACAGAGTGAAGTGATTTGCCCAGGGTCACACAACTAGCAAGCTTTACAATTTATTTTGTTAAATATTTCTCAATAACATTTTGATCTGGTTCAGGTGTACCCAGGAGTGTTGTTGGTCACATGGTATGTCTGATACCTCCCTGTAAATCACCTGGAGTTATGCAGAAAGCGGTGGCAAAGTTAATTGAAATCTGAAGCTGACATTTCTTTTCTCCTTCAGTATTAGAACAGACATTATCAAAGGTGTTTGTATGGGGGAAGGGGGGAAGGAGGAGTGTTCTGTGTTGTGTGCATTTTTATTTTGAAAGACCAATTCTGCCAATTCAATTCAACAAGCATTTATTACTCACCTACTACGTGCCAGGCATTGTGCTAAATGAGAGGGCTACAAAGATAGAAGAAATGAAAGAGTACCTGCCCTCAAGGAACTTCCATTCTATTGATTATGCTGATAAAATAAAATACAAGGGATTAAAAGGCGAATCAAGTATTTCCTTTTCCTTTAAATTTCAGGCATTTGAATTCCTGTGTTCAAGGAAAGTGTGCTCCTTATCTTAGTGCCTTCCCTCTGAGTCTCTGCCAAATTTATACCCTGTATATATCAAGTTTGTATATGGTTATTTGCATGTTGTCTCCCTCACTTCTGTGAGCTCTCTGAAAGCAGGACTGTTTTTATGTTTCTTTCTGACCCCAGTGCTTACCATAGCACCTGGCACACAGTAGACACTTAATAAATGCTAGTTGAAGTGATCTAGTTTCTATTGAAATAAATTTTTAAAAATGAAAAAAGAAATAAAAATGCTAGTTGACTGACTGACTGGATGGACGGATGGTTCTTTCTCAGAAAGTTATCCTTGGAGTTGAAAATGAATTTGGGGGTGGAGAGAGCTAAATATCTGTAACAGCAGGCCAGGTGAAGTAAAAAAGGAATGCCCTTTAGCTGGTCAGAGATGGAGAACTGAAAGTTGGCTGGCCCTCCCATACCTCCCCAACCCTCAATGGTAACTATTTCTTATAATTAGCCGTGAGTCTGCCATGAGAGGGGGAAAATAGTTTCCCCATCAAAGAAGCAAGCCTGTGGTGGAAGCAGTCATGGGGGTTTTGACACAGAAAAACAAAAAGCAAGAAAAAATTCTGAAGGGAAAACATTTTTTTTTCCTTTTGACTTTCTTCTCAAAATAATCAGGGAGTGGAGAGAGAAGGAGGAGGAATGTGAAGGGAGGCAAGGGAAAGAAGCACCAGAGAATACACTAGTATATACAGTAGATAGCAGGGTTACACATTGGTAAGAATTTTATAAATTTGCTAGAATAAGTCAATGGCACCTATTGTCCCCAATGCCCCAGTCACTTCCTGGTAGTAAATTAGGCTTTCAGAGAAGCAGATTAACTCCTTCAGGTCCTCAGGGGATTCCTGACTGGAGTAATGGCAGAGGAACCATTTCATTGGGTTTGATAAAGTTTCAGAAGAATTGGCCAAAATTTTTTTAAAAAATTAAACTTCTTAAAAAATCTGAAATATTTCAACTATTCTTTGTTTTTCTTTCAATGAGGGAATTCTCCAAAGCCTGCCCTGCCAACACAGTTACTTTTTTACACTTTTTAATAAGGAGTTAGCAATATTAAGAGTTTTTTGTTTGTTTCTTGGTCTGGACCTCTGATTTCACCAGGGTAGAGAATTCCCGGTATGAAAACCCTCTCCATACTATGTAGGGATCCATGGATTCCCAGGGGGTCTGTCAGGAGGTCCATTAACTTGGATAGGAAAAATACATCTTTATTTCTATATAATTGGTTTTCTTCATGTTCTTATGTATTTTATCTAATGTATTTAAAAATATTACTCTGAAAAGGGGTCCACAGACTTTGCCAGACTGCTAAAGGGGTCCATGATACAAAAAAAGATCCGTGATTACATAGGTAGGCAACTTATTTATAACTTAGAATGTTGACTAGGACATTAAGAAGTCAAGTTACTTGTCCAGGATCCCACAGCTAGTATGGATCAGGACCAGCATTCAAACCCAGATCTTCCTGACACCAAGACCAGCTCTAAGCACAATACCCCATGGCTTCTCAATACTCAGTTCAATTTTAGAAAGACCAAAGCCTAGTTTGATAATGGGCTAAAAAGACTCCTAATGGCTTAAAAAAATGAATGGAGCTTCTCAACTTTCTGACAAAGTACTGGAGAGTAACTCAGGCACTGGGTAGAACTGACCTCACTGAACAGACTTATTTAATTTCCCAAATCTCAATCTCCCTTATTCATAATGAATATGACCAAGTTCTACCACTTTCTTAATTGAAGTGTGGAAAGAGAGAAAAAGAGACAGAGAGACAGAGAAAGACAGAGAGAGACAGAGACAGAGAGAGAGAGAGAAGAGAAGAGAAAAGAAAAAAGAAAAGAAAAGA
>NW_020954562.1:9548990-9576801 GCF_900497805.2 Vombatus ursinus | reverse complement strand
AAAAGAAAAAAGAAAAGAAAAGAAAAGAAAAGAAAAGAAAAGAAAAGAAAAGAAAAGAAAAGAAAAGAAAAGAAAAGAAAAGAAAAGAAAAGAAAAGAAAAGAAAAGAAAAGAAAAGAAAAGAAAAAAGTTGTATTCTTTCAGGGGGAAAAATCTGAAATAATACTTAATGAAAAATAGTTACATTCCCAGAGAATTTTTTTACGTGAAAATTCCAACAGACTTCATCAATTACACTCAATGACCAATGAAAATGTTCAATCAAAAACTCATTTGAAGATACATTGTTAATGAACTGTATGGAATGATGCTTAATCAAAACCTGACACCCTTTCATGGGAGAGCAGTTCCATGGGACCTCAGGAGCACTATTGTTCTGAACCAAAGATAACAGTAGAATTGTATAATTAATCGCCTCCAGTCATGTGGCATTCTCAAGGGAATCTAGGTTTCACAACAGGCTCCATTGTGAGTTTTTTTTTTTCTTTCCTAAACCCAGGAATTGGGCTCCATAATATCACCAATGCCATCAGAAATAAGACATCATTTTTCAGGTTTTTTTAATTTTTATTTGTCAGGTACTGTTTATTGTTTTCCTGCAGGATATCACGCCAAAAATGCAAAGTCAGTCAGTGAAGCTCTTGACCATGGAGAAGAGGAAAAAAATATTTCAGCCTCTGCTAAAGACATTCATACTCTAGAAGTGGGATGACACTCTTTTAAAAAGCCAATAGGCTATTCACATTAAAGGGGCACATAATGGAACACACGCATTTAGTAGACCATAGAAGGAGGTGAAATAATTAACTTCATTAGACCCCTTTAAGAGCCTGCCATGCTGAGCCTTCAAGGTATGTTTGAAAAGACAGTAGGAAATGAGGTTTGTAACAAGAGCAAGATTTGTTGATGGAGGTCATCTTATCAATCTAAAAGATGGCGTGAACAGCAATGGAAAACCCAGTATTCCAAAGCTATAAAGACTGTTTCCAACTTAGCTCAATATGTCTACTACTAGTCATAATACTTTGCAGTGCATATTCACATGATGCCAAGCTCCCTTCTTCTCCACAACACAATGCTATGAAGCAAGTAGATGAAATATTTTTCCAATTTTTTGACCAAAAAAATAGCATTGTCTAGATGTGTGCCTTACTTTGTCCCAGGTCACATGAGGAATTATGGAGTTGCTTGTAAACAGTGCTTATCCCTGGCCTCTGTGTTTCAGTGCCATACTGGTATAAACACTTGCCAAGTCTCTTGGCTCAAAGGCTGATATACAGATTACTTGACACAGATGTTCATATTGTGTTTACCAGGGCCAATATCCAGTTGTATTCCAATATCGTAAAAGAAAGAGCCATGATTTCATCCATAAGTCCCTCCTACCAACGTGGGTCACAACCCTGCTAGTCCTGAGTAGACAGTCTTTCCATTAAAAATCCTACTGTATATGTCTCATGATAGTGTAGAATTGCCCCTAGGTTCTGGAAAGTTAGACAGAGGAGCCAGGCTCTGCCAGTCCTACCAAGCTGGAAAGGCCTGGAGATGAGCTGAGTGTCTGTCATCCTAGAATCAACCCTTTCTCAATTCAGAGAGGCTCATCGCCAGAAGGTAGCCCCTAGGTTATGAATTATTTTTGGCTATCACAACCAAGCATTTAGTATAAAAACTAAAATAAAACCTGTCATTGCACACTATTTCCATTGTGTTCAAATCTTGTATAAAAGTCATGACCCAAACAATGTATCTTTTCAAATCAACCCATTTAATTGGATTCAAGAGTAAAATTGTGGTTCATCAGTTCCTTTACAAATGACTTAGGAAGTTGTTGATGATACTGGAAAGAACACTGTGTTTGGAATTAGAAGATCTGAATTCAAACATCCAGATTGCTTTTTACCACCCTTGTTACCTGGCCTTCATCTCTCTGGACCTCAAGTCCCATCCTGGAAACAGATTTGTCTGCTTTCCAGGGACCAACCTAGCTAAATGCAGAGTCTCATCACTAGAGGCATGGCTGTGGCCTGTAGGTGACAAATTCTTTGACCATGGCAAACCATGCTTACTGAGTAGAAAACCAGCTGCTATCCCCGATATCTAAAAATTTTAAACCAAGGCCATGTGACGTCGTGCTAGATCTGGAGTCAGGAAATCTGGATTCAAAACCCACCTCAGATGCTCATTAGTAATGTGACCGTGGGCAAGTCACTTAAACCGTCAAACCTCAGTTTCCCAATCTGCAAAAAAAGAGATTGTAACCTACCTCATGAGGTTGTGGTAAGGTAAATATAGAATATAATCTCTTCCAAGGCAGGGAGTGTTTTAGTTTCCTGTCTTTGCTTTTGTAATTTCTGGGTCCCTAGCACTGAGCACAGTGCTTGGCATATTGTAGGTCCTTAAAAAATGCTTATTGAATTGGATTGGATTTAAAGTACTCTGCAAACCTTAAAGTGCTATACCAATGGGAGTGACCATTATTGAATTCCAAAATATGCAGCAATACACTCTAGTATGAAATCATAAGTCTGTACCTCCTTTCCTGGCCCCACTTCCATACACGCCCCCAAAACAATGATGTAGTTATGAAGTTAAACCATGTGGTTTTCTGTCCAGAGTTCCATCTGGGAAGCTGGTTGGGCTCCCTTGGGATTATTCCAAAAAAGAGTTGACAGATCCTTTCACTAGATGAGGCATTTCATTTCTGTGGGGCATTAATGTGAAATCTTCAGCAATTCTGCTGCCTCATTCTATTCCTTTTGTCTTGACCACAAGGTTTATCCCTAGTTCATCTTTGCGGCATGAGCCAAAGCGTTAGTGTGCCCACCCTGACTGGTGACAACCCTGCCCCTTCTTCCACACCATGGTGGCTTCATTGGAAAAAGGAGCCTGGGCTGAGTCTCTTTATTATCAATCATTTCTTTGTCCACCTGATTACATTTTCTGTTTTTCAGGGAAGCTGGCTTGTTTTGCTTTGTTTTGTAAAGCCTCTGCCCTTTTCCCTCCCAAGGTTTTTATGGTGTATCATTTATCCTCTATAACCAAGGATCTTTATTATTTTCTATTTCAGGTCTCATCACTCCCGCACCTCCATATTTGAGCCATAACATTTGATTCTCCCTCTGTACCCTGCAGCATCTTATGAAATATAAAATGTAATGAAACATTCAAGCATTTGATGTTCTCCTAGTGGGTTTGCAGGGATGGAGCACTGTGAGCTAGCCGCAGCTCTCATTTCATTAGTCTTCGCTGCCCTCTGAGAAGGGCTGGAGAGCAGCAGGATGGACCCGTCTCCACTTGCTGGTTGGCAGGGGCAACCTCTTCTCAGAATCCTGCTCTTCACCAGCACACAAAAGTGTTACTGAAAATCTGCTTGTACAGCATGGAGTAAAATGAGTCATTGGTCCCAAGCATTGTTGTCCTTTCTTGTCTGAGACTGATCCACTACTAGGCCAGGAATGGGAAGATAAATCTAGGTCAGAGAATTCTAGATTTAGGGATGAAAAAGCCATCAAGTCCAATCGCTACATTTTATAAAGAAAGGAAACTGAGGATTAGAGAAATTAAATTACCTGGCCTGTATCACCCAGCAAAAAAGTATCTGAGGCAGAATTTGAACCTGGTTTTTCCTGATTCCAAAACCAATGTCCTATCCTCTACACCTGTACCCCGATTCCCTAGTCATTTATTCAACATTCAGCAAACATATATTATGAACCTGTGTGCAATGCATTATACCTGGTGCTATGGAGATGGAAAAAAGAAATAGTCTCTGCCTTCAAGGAGTTTGCAGTCTGGTAGAAGAAATTATACAGTATACTGAATAGATTATTGGAATGGGAGTGAGCAGACCTGGATTTGAACCACTGTGTGACCTTGAAGAAGGAACATTCCCTCTCTGGGACTGTTTCATCAACTGTAAAATGTGAAATTGGACCTACATGATCTTTAAGGTTCATTCTCTGCCTCTAAGTATATAGGAGATGTGCAAGCTAAGCATACAAAGAGGGACATCTCAGTTGGAGATTAGGGAGGGCAGAAAATAGAAGATGGCCTCATACAGAAGGTGACATTTGAACTTTGTTTTGACTAATGGTTTCAATTAAGGCATAATGCTCTTGTCTCATTCAAGCCAGCTGTTGGTTAACTGTAACCTCTTTATAGAACCTGTTACTGCTCATTCCCTGTTTGCTAGTCTCTTTGTCTCAAAGACTTCCCATTTTTGGACTGCTGCACTTCAGGCTGTTCTCTTGTCTGGCACAGCTTTCTAATGGTCCCCAACTATGTGCTAACATTTAATGCAATGTCCCCATGTGTCCTTAAAGCATTTTCTCCTTTCACTTCAACCTCAACTCAGCTTTGAGAGTTGCATGCGATGGGATGCAATTTGAAGGATGTCACAAAGCCTATGCCTGCCTTCCAAAGTTCTTGGAATTCCCATCAATTGAGTCTTTCCTTGGGAGAACTCATTTCTATAAGACCTTCATCACAGATAAGTGACATAGTGGGTAAGAGTACTGGACTTATAGTCAGGAAGGTCTGAATTTGAATCCTGCCTCAGACATTTACTAGCTATAACCTCTCTGTACTTTAGTTTCCTCATTTGCAAAATGGAGATGATAATAATGACACCTACCTCCCAGTGTTATTATGAGGATCAAATAAGGTAACATATTTACAGAGCTTTGTAAACCTTAAAGCACTATATAAATGCTAGCTGTTATTGTTTTTAAATTTTTTGAGAGGAAGGACTATTTCACATTTGACTTCCTATCTCCACACCCCAACATAGTTCCTGTCATATAGTAGAAACCTAATAAATATTGATTGATTGACTATCTCAGAGGGATAGCACAAATTGGTTTAAAAGACTAATTACTTCCCACCTAACAATGAGCATGGGCTAGGAGAAATGAGAAACAATGTTTTGATCAGGGGAAATGGGTCCAAAAAACTTAGGAGTATGACAGTATGACATGCTTCCTTGGGAGTGTAGAACAGGGTAGATTATAACAGTATGTGGAAAGTAGGGGTTGGGCTGTGTGAGAGTATTGATCAATTGGACTTGAGAGGAGATACCAACCATAGAGGGAGTAAGATACTGAGAACATATTTCCCCTTGCAATTTTATCTAGGTCTTATTATCTTCTTCTCTCCAAGGGCTATTTTCTTATTAATGAGGAACAAAATCTAAAACTAACAAAATGAATGTTCGATTATAAAAGTCAAGGTATTTAAATTATCATGGCATCTTGTCTGAATATCTCTTATGTTCTTAAAGTTATCACTTCCGCTTCTAATAAGAAATGAAACTCCTACCTCTGGGACCATGGACATCAGTGAAAATTCATCTTATCTTACCCAAATCCAGATCTTCTAGTCCACTTTCTACCCAACTCCATTCTAGTTATGGTCATACCTACCTCCCCATCCCCTTTTCTACTTTAGTTCTGGGAACAGTAATCAGATTCACCTCATCATTCCTAGAAATGATGTGCTACTCAGGTGTATTGTGACTGCAAGCACCATTTCTTCTAATTTACCTGATTATAACCCTACTCCTCGATCAATACTTTCTTTTAAGTACCGTCTTCTCCTATTAGAACTGTAAGAACCTTGAACAAGACTGTCTTGCTTTCTTGTTTTTATACCACCTTCTCTTTGTTCCCTTACCTTTCCAGGGCCTTCTCCAGTCCGAGGCCAAGACTCTACTCTGGAATGAAGCTCCCTTCACCCACTTCACTTCCCAGTCTGTTGGTCACAAGGACCTTCTCCACCTATCCATAGCCTGGAACTGTGGGCTGTAAGGTGGAAATTTTTGGACCATGCAGAAATTAACATTATTGCCTACAATGAAATGGTATCTTCATGGAGGATCTTGAATAATCTTATCATATCAGAGTCCCTGCCTCTCTCAGGGACTTCTCTCCAGTCACTAATAGGATTCATTTCTCAATTATTAGTACGCTCTTATCCCCTTAAACTTTTCCTTTCTAACCAATAGTCCTGAACCCCTGGCTTGCAAATGTATAAACCTCATTTTCCATTTCCTACTACCCACTCCCTTACTTCTACTTACCTCAAATACAGTCCTGAATTTTTCTACTCCAGACCTGACTGCAACTTCCCTTTTGACCTCAGAAATTCCTGTTATATAGTTAACAAATTTCTTTTCATCTTAAACCTGTTTTTTTTTCCTCTCACTCCTCCCATCTTCTGGCCGTGAGACCTGGATCCTTCTTTAATGATGTTGCTTCCATTGACACCTAAAGATCTCAACTATTGAGTAAGAACTGACCATCCAACAAAATTGCTGGGAAAATGAGAGAAGTCTGGCAGAAATTAGGTATAGGTGAATATCTTATGCTATATACCAAGAGAAAATCCAGATGAATACCTGACTTAGACATAAAGGGTGATAACATGAATAAATTGGAGGGACAAAGAAGAGTCTGGGGACTCTTTTGTGACTTCTTTTCAGAGTTATGGATAAGGGAAGAGTTTATGACCAAACTATATAGAAGATCACAGAAGGTAAAGTGGAAATTTTTAATTAGATAAAATTAAGACTTTTTTTTTTCAAAAACAAAACCAATGCAGCTAAAATTAGAAGAGAAACAGGTAATTAGTGGAAAAAATCTTGGCAGCAAGTTTCTCTGATCAAGTTTTCAATTCTGAAATATATAGGGAATTTATTCAAAATGTATAAGAATCAATCATTCCCCAACTGATCAATTGTCAAAGGAAATGAATAAGCAGGTTTTAGAGAAAGAAATTCAAGTTATCAATATCCGTATGAAAAAGACCTCAAAATAATTAGAGAAATGCAAATAAAACAATGCTGAGGTTCTATCTTACAGCCATAAGTTTAGAAAAGTTGGCTAAAAACAGAAAATCATAAATGCTGGAGGAGTAATGGAAAAACAGGTACATTAATGGAAGAGCTATAAACTGATCCAGTCATTCTGGAAAAGCAATTTAGAACTATGCCCAAATAGCTACTAAACTGTGCATACCCTTTTCCCTACAAATACTACAAGTAGGTCTATACCCCAAAGGAATTAATTAAAGAGGAGAAGGACTGACATGAACAAAAAACATTTCTTGAAACTCTTTTTGTGGTAGCAAAGACCTATAAACTAAGGGGGTATCTTTTAATTAGGGAATGGCTCAAAAAATTGGTTTGAATAAAAAATAAGAAATGATGAAGTAGATGGTTTTAGATAAACCTAGAATTATTTATATGAAATTACGTAGAATAAAGTGAATAGAACCCGGAGAATGATTTATAAAATAACAACATTGGAAAGACAAACAACTTTGAAAGACTTAAGAACTCTGATCAACCCAATGACCAAGGATGATTCTGGGTGATTCTACACCTCACTCATAATGAAATAGGTTGCCAACTTTTTATGGAGAGGTGATATTCAGTTTGCAGAGATATATAGGTGTGTATGGACATACATATATGTATATGTGTGTGAAATACATGTTATATATTTTGGACATGGTTGATGAATTAGTTGTTTTGTTCTGTTTTGTTTTTGCTTATGGATATTTGTTATAAGGCTTTTCTTTTTCTTTTTTTATTTTTTAATAGTATTTTATTTTTTCCCCAGTTACGTATCAAGAGAATTTTTAGCATTCATTTTTACAAGATTTTGAGACCCAAATTTTTCTCCCACCCTCCCCTCCCCTCTTCTGAAAATTGTAAACAGTCTCATACAGTTTGTACATGTGCTATCATGTAAAAATATTTACATATTATTCACAGTTGTGAAAGAAGACACAGATCAAAAGGGGAAAAAAAACATGAGAAAGAATAAAGTAAGTGGAAAAAATATACTTTGATCTGCATTCAGAATCCATCAGTTCTTAATCTGGATATGGATAGCATTTTCCTCCATGAGTCCTTTATAATTGTCTTAGATAATTGTGTAGCTGAGAAGAGCTGAGTCATTCATAGATGATCATCACACAATGTTACTGATATTGTGTACAAAGTGTTCCTGGTTCTGCTCATTTCACTTTGCATCAGTTCATACAAGTCTTTCCAGGTTTTTCTGAGATCTGCCTACTCATCATTTCTTATTGCACAAGAGTATTCCATTATATGCATATACCACGGCTTGTTCAGCCATTCCTCAATTGATGGGCATTCCCTCAGTTTTCAATATTTTGCTACCATGAAAAGGACTGCTATAAATATTTTTACACATGTAGGTCTTTTTCCCTTTTTAAATGATCTCTTTGGGATACAGACCTAGTACAGGTATTTCTTAATCATAGTTTGGTTACCCTTTGCGCATAGTTCCAAATTGCTCTCCAGGATGGTTGGATCACTTCAAAACTCCATCAGTAATGCATTAGTGTCCCAATTTTCCCACATCCTCTCCAACATTTATTGTTTTCCTTTTTTTGTCATATTAGCCAATCTGATAGGTGTGAGGTGGTACCTCAGAGTTGTTTTAATTTGCATTTCTCTAATCAAAAGTGATTTAGAGCACTTCTTCATATGCCTATAGATAGCTTTAATTTCTTCATCTGAAAACTGCTGGTTCATATCTTTTGACCATTTATCAATTGGGGAATGGCTTATATTCTTATAAATTTGACTCAGTTCTCTATATATTTGAGAAATGAGGGGTTTATCAGAGACACTGTCTGTAAAGATTGTTTCCCAGAGTTCTGTTTTCCTTCTAATCTTTGTTGCATTGGTTTTGTTTGTACAAAAGTTTTTAATTTTAATCTAACAAAATTATTTATTTTATATTTTGTAATGTTCTCTATCTCCTGTTTGGTCATGAATTCTTCCCCTCCCCGTAGGTCTGACACATAGACTCTTCCTTGCTCTTTGGATTTGCTTATGGTTTTTATGTCTAAATCATGCATCCATTTTGACCTTATCTTGGTACATGGTGTGAGATGTTGATCTATACCTAGTTTGTGTCCTATTGTTTTCCAGTTTTCCCAGAAGTTTTTGTCAAATAGTGAGTGCTTATCCCAAAAGTTAGGGTCTTTAGGTTTATCCAACATAAGGTTACTGCAGTCATTGACTACTGTGTCTTGTGTACCTAATCTATTCCACTGATTCACTACACTATTTCTTAGCTGGCACCAGATAATTTTGATGATTACTGCCACATAATATAGTTTGAAATCTGGTATTGGTGGGCAACCTTCCTCTATATTTTTTTCCATTAATTCCCTTGATAATCTTGTTGTTATTTTTTTCTAGCTCTATCAAATAATTTTTGGTAGTTTGATTGGTATGACACTGAACAAGTAAATTAGTAGAGGCAGAATTGTCATTTTTATTATATTGGCTTAGCCTACCCATGAGCAATAGATATTTTTCTAATTGTTTAAATCTGACTTTATTTGTGTAAAAAGTGTTTTGAGATTGTGTTCATATAGTTCCTGGGTTTGTCTTGGCAGGTAGACTCTTAAGTATTTTATGTTGTTTACAGTTATTTTAAATGAAATTTCTCTTTCTATCTCTTGCTGCTGGGCATTATGGTCATTCAAAGAAATGCTGGTGATTTATGTGGGTTTATCTTATATACTGCAACTATGCTAAAGTTGTTAAATAATTTTTAGTTGATGCTCTAGGGTTTTCTAAGTATATCATCAAATCATCTGTAAAGAGTGATAGTTTTGTTTTCTCAATGCCTATTTTAATTCCTTTAATTTCTTTTTTCCTCTGATTGCTATAGCTACAGTACTATATTGAATAATAGTTGTGATAATGGATGTCCTTTCTTCACCCTTTATCTTACTGGGAAGGCTTCTACCTTATCTCCATTAGAGATAATGCTTGCTGATGGTGTTAGATAGATAATGCTTATCATTTTAAGGAATGTTCCCTTTATTCCTATGCTTTCTAGTGTTTTTAATAGGAATGGGTACTGTACTTTGTCAAAAGCTTTTTCAGCATGTATTGAGATAATCATATGATTTCTCTTGGTTTTGTTATTGATATGGTTAATTATGTTGAAAGTTTCCCTAAAATTGGACCAACCTCACATTCCTGGTATAAATCCCACCTGATCATAGTGTGTAATCCTTATAATATATTGCTGTAATCAACTTGCTGGTATTTTGTTCAAAATTTTTGCACCAACATTCATTGAGGAAATGGGTCTATAATTATCTTCCTCTATTTCAGCTCTTCCCAGTTTAGGTATCAGCATCATATTTGCAACATAAAAGGAGTTTGGTAGGACTCCTTCTTCGCCTATTTTTCCAAATAGTTTATATGATATTGGAGTTAATTGTTCTTTAAAGATTTGGTAGAATTCACTTGTGAACCCATCTGGCCCTGGGGATGTTTTCCTACAGAGTTCATTAATGGTTTGTGCGATTTCTTTTTTCTAAGATGGGGTTATTTAGGCATTACATTTACTGATCTGTTAATCTAGGTAATTTATATTTTCATAAATATTCATCAATTTTGCTCAGATTGTCAGATTTATTGGCATATAAATAAGCAAAATATTTTCTAATGATTAATTTCTTCTTCGTTGGTGGTGATTTCACCCTTTTCATTTTGGATACTGAGTATTTGGCTTTTTCTTTCTTTCTTTTAATCAAATTAACCAATGACTCCTCTGTCTTATTGGAGTTTTCATAAAACCAACTCCTAGATTCATTTATTATCTTAATAGTTTTTTTAAAAATTTCAGTCTTATTAATCTCACCTTTGATTTTCAGAATTTCCAAGTTGGCGTTCAATTGAGGATTTTTAATTTTTTTCTAATTCTTTTAGTTGCATGTCCAATCCATTAGTCTGCTCTTTCTCTATTTTATTGATGTGAGAATTTAGAGAAATAAATTTTCCTTTAAATACTGCTTTGGCTGCATCCCATACATTTTAGGATGTTGTCTCATTGTTGTCATTATCTTCAATGAAATTATTATTTGTTTCTATGATTTGTTCTTTGACTCACTTATTCTTTAAAATTAGATTATTTAGTTTCCAATTAATTTTAATCTTTATTTCCACTGCCCTTTGTTGAATGTAATTTTATTGCATTATGATCCAAAAAGAATACATTTACTATTTCTGCCTTTTTACATTTGATTTTGAGGTTTTTATGCCCAATTACATGGTCAATTTTTGTGTAGGTGCCATGTGCTGCTGAGAAAAGGTATATTCCTTTCTGTTCCCATTCAATTTTCTCCAAAGGTCTGTCATATTTAACTTATTTAGCATTTTATTTGCCTCTTTAGTTTCTTTCTTGTTTATTTTTTGGTTGGATTTATCGAGTTCTGAGAGGGGACGGTTGAGGTCACCCACTAGTATAGTTTTGCTATTTCTTTCTGTAACTCATTTAACTACTCCTTTAAGAATCTGGATGCTATACTACTTGATGCATACATGTTTAATATTGATATTGCTTCATTGTCTATGGTACCTTTTAGAAAGATGTAGTTTCCTTCTTTATCTGTTTTAATTAGGTCTATTTTTGCTTTTTCTTAGATCAGGACTGCTACCCCTGCTTGTTTTCCTTCAGCTGAAGCATAATAGATTCCACTCCAATCCCTTAACTTTATTCTGTATGTGTTTCTCTGCTGCAAGTATGTGTCAGAACGTAGGGTAGGATTCTGGTTTTTGATCAACTCTGCTACCTGCTTCTGTTTTATGGCAGAGTTCATCCCATTCACATTCACAGTGATGATTACTACCTTTGTATTTCCCTCCATCCTATTCTTGCTCCTGTTTATTCTCTTCTCCTTGCACCTTCCTGCTCCTCAACAGTGTTTTGCTTCTGTCTACCACCTCCTCTGATCTACCCTCCTTTTTGTCACACCCCCCCCCCCCCCCCCCCCCCTTACTTGATCTCCTCCCCTCCTACTTCCCTGTTAGGTAACATAGATTTCTCTGTTTAACTGATTGTGTATATTATTCCCTCTTTGAGCCAATACTGATGAGAGTAAGGTTCAAGAGATGCCCATCACCTACCCTCCTTTGTTTCCCTCCACTTTAACGGGTTTTTCTTGCCTCTTCATTTGAAATAATTTACCCCATTCTATCTCTCCCTTCCTTCTGCACCTAGTGTACTCCTCTTTCTCATCCATTCATTTTTTTTGTCATTCCCTCAAATTCACTTTACACCCATAACCTCTGTCTATATGTATTCCTTCTAGCTATACTATTAATGATACAATTTTTAAGAATTAGAAGTATCATCTTCCCATGTAGGGATGTAAATAGTTTAGCTCTATTGAATCCCTTCTGTTTTATTTTCCTTTTTTACCTGTTTATATTTCTCTTGAATCTTGATATTGGAGGTCAAATTTTTGGCTTAGTTCTGGTCTTATCCTTATTAAAGTCTGAAATCTTTCTACTTCATTGAGTGACTATTTCCACCCCTGATGTATGCTTAATTTTGCCAGGTAAGTGATTCTTGGTTGTAGTCCTAGCTCCTTTGCCTTCTGGAATATAATGTTCCATGAACTCCAATCCTTTAATGTCACAGCTGCTAAGTTCTGCAGAATCCTGATTGGGACTCCCTGATATTTGAATTGTTTCTTTCTCGCCAGTTGCACTATCTTTTCCTTGACCAGATATTTCTATAATTTGGCTATAATATTTTTTGCACTTTTTATTTTGGTAGCTCTTTCCTGAGGTGATAGGTGGATTCTTTCAATGCCTATTTTGCCCTCTGGTTCCAGGACATCAGGGCAGTTTTCCCTAATAATTTCTTGAAAGATGCTTTCCAGGTTCTCCTTTTGATTATGGCTTTCAGGTAGTACAGTGATTCTGATATTGTCTCTACTGGATCTATTTTCCAGGTCAGTTGTTTTTCCCATAAGGTATTTTATATTTTCTTCCAATTCTATTCATTTGAATTTGTTTGATTAATTATTAGAATTAGATGGAATAATGATATAATGTCTCATAGAGTCATTAGCTTCTACTTGACCAATTCTAACTTTTTAGGTGTTGTTTTCTTCAATTAGCTTATGTACTTTGTTTTTCATTTGGCCAATTATACTCTTTAAGGAGTTGTTTTCTTCAGTAGATTTTGTATCTCCTTTTCCATTTTGCAATTCTACTTTTTAAGCAGTTTTCCAAAATGTTGACTCTTTTTTCATAATTCTCTTGCATTACTCTCATTTCTTTTCCCATTTTTCTACTAACTCTCTTATATGATTTTTAAGCTCCTTTTTGAGCTCTTCTATGAGTTCTTTCTGGGCTTGAGACCATTTCCCATTTTTCTTCAGGGTTTTGCCCATAGGTATTTTGACATTATTGTCTTCTTCTGAGTGTGCATCCTGAGCTTCCCTGTCACCATAATAACTTTCTAAGGTCAAATTCTTTTTTTTGTTGTTTTTTATTCATCTTTTTTTTTTAACCTTTTTCCTTTCTTTTAAATTTGAGCTCTGCTCCCAAGATGGAAGGGGCATTGTCTTAGGCTCCTTGTGCCTGTGGCTGCAGACTCTATCTATTTACATGGTGCTATGCTGATATTGCCCTGAGGAGCATGTTGCTATGCTGAAGGGATGAGGTAGGGTGTGGCTGACTCTGCCAAGAGACCTTAGAGATCTGGCAGCTTACGTGATTCTGAAATGGGGGTCTTAGTGATGGTAGCTGGTGTGTGCTGAGGCCCAGTTGGGTGTTTCTGCTTTTCCCTGAGGCTATACTGAAGCACGTGGAGATCTGGCCACTGGAGGATGCCTGTTTGCCCAGAGGTACACTGAAGCAAGTGGTAGTTCTTGGAGCTAGAGTTTACAGGTTTCCCTGGCTATGCTAAAGCACTTGGTGGAGGGTGTCCTGTTGTTGGTGTTTGCCTGCTCCACTGCACTGGAGCTCAGGCTTTCCCACTGTCTTGCTGAGGTGGGGCTTGCTGTTGGTTTGCTGGGATGCTTCCTGTCCTGGAATGTGCTTCCTTTTTACACAAGTGAGATGGATCTTTATTGCTGATTTCCTAAGTTTCTTGGGCTAAAAGATTGTTTCACCCTGTCTTTTTTCTGGTTCTGCTGTTCCAGGATTTGTTTTGGGGTGCTATTTTATGTATTGTGTGGAGACAAATATGGGAGAGTTACAGTGATTTACTGCTTACTCCACCATCTTGGTTCATAGAACTTCCTTTTCTCCTTTTTTTAGTAGGGAAAGTGGAACACGGGAGACAGAAGATGGATTTTCATTATCTTCACACTTAAACTGGTTTAATTTGAATAAAATTTTAAAAAGAAAACAAAATTTAAAAAAAGAAAACAAAAATGTAGTAGACATAATCAGTATGACTTTGTGATATCTTCCAGTGTCATTCAGTGGCATGTGAACAGAAGTGAAGGAGTCAGAGGGTGGTAGTGATCCTGGGTTTGGCATGGTGTAATTGGTGATAATTCAAGGGGACAAGGTATTCAACAGTAGAGGAAAGTGAAAAACTCAAATGATTTACCAGGTAATTGAGATGGAGAAATAAGAAGAATGTAGCTGGCATGATTGTCTGGTAAAGAACTATGTGTTGGAAGGAACATTAGTCAAAGCTACAGCTCCTCATGGATATTACATCCAGGGATGCTCCCAGACTACTCACATGCATGAATTTCAGGCATGTAGGATGGGATTGTCTCCAAAACCTTCTCCACTGAGCTATTATATTTGATTCTCCCATTGTACCCTGCAGCAACTTATGAAATATGAAATGTAATGAAACATCCAAGTGTTTGACATTCTCCTGGTCAGGTTTGCAGGAATACAGCAGTGTGCACTCAGTACAGCTTTCATTTCATTAATCTCCTCTGCCTTCTGAGAAGGATGAAGGAGCAGCAGGGCAGGCCTGCCTCCACTTGCTGGTTGGCAGGTGAAACCTCTTCTCAGAATCCTAATTTTCACCATCATACAGAAATTATATTGAAAAGATGATTGTATATCATGCAATAAAATTGGAGTCATTAGTGCCAAGCTTTGTCTGCCTCAATTGCCTAAGATGGATCCAGGTCTGGGCTGACCCTAGGGAGATGGGCCTAGCACTAGTTCTTAAATTGAGACCTAAAAACTTGCTGTTATTGTTTTTTTGGGGGGGGAAGGGGAGGATATTTTGATAACTATATTTCAGTATAGATGATTTCCTTTATAATTATATGTATTTTATTTTATGTGTTTAAAATAGTATTCTACTACAATAGACCACATATTCATTTGTTAGATTGATCAGTCTCATTTTTTTCTTAATCATTACCAATTTGTTACGATGATTATCGTTTTGTAGTATAGTTTGATAGCTGGTACTTTTAGAGACTCTTCCCACTGTTTTTGTTTGTTTGTTTGTTTGTTTTTCTATTTCCCTTTAGATTCTTGACCTTTTGTTCTCCCTCCAGATGAATTTAGTTATTCTTTTCTAGATCTAAAAAATAATCCTTTGGTAGTTTGCTTGGCATGACACTGAATAAGTAAATTGAGTTAGGTCATGATGATTTTTTTATTATATTACTGTGGGCTACCCATGAGCAATTAATATTTCTCCAATTATTCATATATGCTTTTATTTCTATATACAATATTTTGTAGTTGTATTTATATAGTTCCTGTGTGTATTTTGATAGGTATACTCCCAAATATTTTATACATTCTGTTGTCATTTTTAATGAAATTTCTTTACCTATTTCTTCCAATTGGATTTTATTAATAACATTCAAAAATGCTGATTATTTATGTTGGCTTATTATGTATCCTCCAACTTTGCAGAAGTGAACCTTTTAAACCTTTTCTAGGGTTCTCTAAGTAAGCCAACATGTTATTTGCAAAAAGCAATAATTTTGTTTCCTATTTACCTATTTGTCATATTCTTACAATTTTTTTTCTTATCTTATTGCTATTGCTAGCATTTTAACACTATATCAAATGGTGACAAAGATAAAGAAGACCTTGTTTTACCTCTGTATTGGAAAGGCTTCTAGTTTATCCCCATTTTATATAATACCAAGCCTTCATTTTAAATAAAAGGTACTTATTATGATAAGGAAATATCCATTTTCTCCTATGTTTTCTAGTGTTTTTACCATAAATGGGAGTTGTATCTTTTCAAAAGTTTTTTCTGCATCTTTTGATATAATTCTATGATTTTTGTTGTTCTTATTAATATGAAAAATTAGTTTTCCTAATATTGAACCAATGCTGAATTCCCAGTATAAATCCAACCTGGTCATATTTTATAATATTTCTGATATATAGCTGTCATCTTCTTGTTAATATTTTGTTTAAAATTTTTGCATCAATATTAACTAGGAATATTGATCTGTTTTGATTCTTCCTGGTTTAAGTATCAAGGCCATTTTTTATATCAAGAAAGAAATTTGTTCAAGGACCCCTTGTTCTCCAACTTACAAAAACTTCTTATGCAGTATTAGGATTAATTATTGTTTACATGTTTGAAATTTTACTTGCAAATCCATCTTGTGCCCAAAGTTTGTTTATTTTTCTCCCTTGGGGAACTCAATTTATTCATTTTGCTTTTCTGAGATTGAGTTATTTACCTCCCATATTTGTTTTATTAATTTGGATATTTTATATTTTGTAAGCATCCATTCCATTTAAGTTGGTTTTATTGGAATATAATTGAGCAAAGTGGTTTCTAAAATTTTTCTTTATTTCTTCTTGATTTGTGATGATGGCAATGTGATTTTCCTCTCTCTTTTTTTAAAAAAATACTTAATAATTTATCTATTTTATGGATATTTTAAAAAGCATCGTAGTTTTATTTATTCATTTTATTTCTTTCAGTTTTGTTTATTTCTTCTTTGATTTTTATGATTTCTACTTTGGTGTTTAATTGAGATTTTTAAATTTCTTGTTGTTGGTGGGTTTTTTGTAAGTGGTATGCCTAATTGGTTCTTTCTCTGTTTTATTGTTCTCTGAATTTTCTCTCTTTTGTAGAGGATAATGTTTAGAGATATAAATTTTTCCCCAAAAGACTGCTCTAATCAAATCCATGAAATTTTTGGCATATTGTTTCCTTGTTGTCATTATCTTTAATGAAATTATCTGTTATTTCTATTCCTTGTTCTTTGATACACCTAGTCTTTAAGATTAAGTTATTTTATCTCCAATTAATTTTAATCATTTCTTCAGCAGCCCTTATTACATATAGTTTTATTGCATTGTGGTGCACAAAAGATATGTTTAAAATTTTTGCTTTTATGCATTCATTCATTCATGGACATTTTTGCCCTAATACATGCTCAATTTTTGTAACAAAGCTATAGACACCAGAAAAAATATGTATATTCCTTTCTATTCTCATTCAACAATCACCAGAGTTCATATCTAACTATTCTAAAATTTTATTCAGCTGCTTAACTTCTTTCCTGTTTTTTTTTCTTGTTTAGAGTTATATACTACTGATTGGCATGGGAGCTTTGACCTGTTCCTTTCCTGACCTTGGCTGGTTTGGCTCTCCTTGGAAGCCTAGTGCCCTTCTCATTTACTCCTCAGGGTTCACCATATTGGTGCCAGACATAGAGTGAAGACCAGTTTGGTATTAGCCCTACTATAATTCAGACCTCCTAAATTCAAGCAATCCTCTTGCCTCAGACTCCAAGGAAGTAGGGATTGCAGGCTTACACCACCATGTCCTACCCAAAGATACTCTCCTAAAGTGAAGGTCTACCTACATCATCCTCCATCTCATGAAACTCCAGTGGTTTCCTACTACCAACAGGATCACCTATAAAGTTCTCTGGTTTGCATTTAAAATTCTTCACAAACTTATTCATTCCTAACTTTCCAATTTTTTTATACTTCCCTCTACTCATCTTACAATCTAGCCACACTTTCTGTTTCTCACACACTCCACTTCCTGAATCTGTGCAATTCCATTTCCTGAATCTCATAACATAACCCTCCCTTTCCTTTTATCAGCTTCTTCTTCTTCTTCTGCCTTCCTTCAGGACTTAGCTCAAAAGGGGAATAAAATTTGGAGCAATAAAACTATGTCTCTTTAGAGATGAGGGACAGAGTTTTCAAAATACACTACCTAGCAGTAGGTTGAATCTGCTTGGCTGTGAAAATGGCTCTTTTAAACTGTAGCACTTCCTAGATATTGAGTACATCAAGGGTACCCACCCCCAAATAAGAAGGTAACATTGCCACCTGAGTACAAGAATTTCAGACATGAGGGGTGAGACCACCTCCAAAATCTTTTCCATTAGGCCATTATATTGGATTCTCTCTATATACCCTGTAGTATATATAATCTCTATACTCTATATAAGACCAACAGAGTTGTCCCATGCCTCTCAGACTTATCCTCATGTGATGTAGTGGGTAGAGCAATAAATATGAAGTCTTGATAGATCCAGGTTTAAATCTTGATTTAGATATTTCTGACCTGCATGATCCTCTAGAAGTCATCCAAACTCTCTATACCTTAGTTTTCTCATCTATTCAATGAGGGGCTTAAAAATGACCCCTAATGTCTTTTCAACTTTAAATGTATAATACTATGATCTAGACCAAGTGATCTTAATCTTTTTGTGTCACACATCCCATTAGTAGTCTGGTGAAGCCTAAACACCCAATTTCAGAAAAATGGGAGTTTTTTTTTCTTTAGTAAGCTTTTAGCAACCTTTAGCAAGCTGTTGATTCATTTTTCATGATTTTCTTGCATCACCCTCATGTCTCTTCCCAGTTTTTCCTCTACTTCTCTTATTCTTACTCTCAAAATCGTTTTTGAGCTCTTTCATGACCTGAGACTAGGTCATATTTTTTTGGAGGCTTTGGATATAAGAGCTTTGGCTTTGTTCTCTTCTGGTTGTATGTGTTGATCTTCTTTGTCACCAAAGTAAGACTCTACAGTCTGAGTTTTTGGCCTCTGTTTGCTCATGTTCCCAGGCAATTACTTAACTTTTTAATTCTTTGTTAAGGTAGGGCTCTGCTTCCAGTGTGAAGGGTGTACTGTCCCAAGCTTCAGGGGTTTTGTGCAGCTGTTTTCAGAGGTATTTCTAGGGACCTGTAAATTTTCAGTTCTTCCAAGGTGGTATGATCAAAGGAGAGGTGTTTAGTTCTTTCCTGGCCAATGCTCTGGTCTATGAGTGATCACAAGTACTCTTTTCTACCCTGGAATTGTGAGGAGATTTCCATTTCCACAAGCTCCACCACAGCAGCACTCCTCCTTGCCCCAGGATCACCACCCAGAACTGTGACCCAGATCCAAGCACGGGCAAAGCAAGAGAATCCTGCACCAGCAGAGAGACCCCTGCAGTCCCCCTCTGATCAGCAGCTCGCTCCCCCCAACTGTCTGTAGGTCGAGAGCTCAAGAAGCAACCGCTGCCACTGTGGCCATTGCCCTAGGGCTGGTCTAGGGCCAGGGCTGGACCATGCTCATCTCTCACCCACATCTGATAGACCTTTCCCACTGACTTTCTAAGTTGTCTTTGGCGTATGTGGGTTGAGAAGTCTGGAGACCACCACAGCTTCCCGTGATTCAGTCCCTTGAGGCCTGTTTTGGGTTTCCTCTGGCCCTGTCTTTGCCTGCCAGGCCCACACTGAACTGCGCTCCTCTCCCAGCCTGGCACAACAGACCTTTCCCATCTACCATCCAGTTTGTCTTGGGCTGCAAATGTGTTTCACTCTGTCTTTTTTTGGGTTCTGCTACTCTAGAATTTGTTCAGAGCCATTTTTTATAGGCATTTGGAGGAGTTTGAGGGAGAGCTCAATCAAGTCACTGCTTTTACTCTGCCATCTTGGCTCCACCCACCAAAATTGGAGTTTTTTAAATACATAAAATGAAATATATAAAATTACAAAGGAAATCAATTATATTGAAATATAATTATCAACAGATCCCCAAACCAATGACAACAAATTCTTGGGTCGCAGGTTAAGAACTTCTGTGCTAGGCCTATCTCCCTAGGACCAGTCTAGATCTGGATCCACGTCAAGCAGCTGAGGCAGACAAGATTTGGCACTAATGTCTCCAATTTTATTCCATGATATGCAGTTGTCTTTTCAATATAATTTCTGTATGATGGTGAAAAGTAGAATTCTGAGAAGAGGTTTCACCTGCCAACCAGCAAGTGGAGGCGGGTCTGTCCTGCTGCTCCCTCACCCTTCTCAGGAGGCAGAGGAGACTAATGAAATGAGAGCTGCAGTGAGTGCACACTGCTGCATTCCTGCAGGAACCCCACCAGGAGAATGTCACTTGAATGTTTCATTACATTTTGTATTTCATAGGATGCTGCAGGGTACAACGGGAGAATCAAATATAACAGCTCAATGGAGAAGGTTGTGGAGGCGATCCCATCCTGCATGCCTGAAATTCTTGCATGTGGGTAGTCCAGGGGCATCCCTGGATATAGCAAATATCCATTAAGAACTGTGACTCAGAAGAGCTATTTCACACCACTAAGGATATCCAACCTACTATTTGATGGCATACTTTGAAAAATCTTCCCCCTCGTCGTTAAGGAGATATAGTTTTATGCCCATGAGTGTCACAATGCTTGTTGATTGCTTCTTAATGTACCCAAATTGAGATCACCATGGAGAAGAGACAACAACAGATTTTTAGATGCCAATATTTTGTGTAAGACATTAGGATGAAGGACATTATAAAAAGGAAATAATTATAAGACAATATTTTTCTAAAATGTCTGTCTCTGAGAACAAAAGGCTGTTTGCAGTTGTTTAAAAGCTAACTAATCGATTATCTCCTGTATTCCCATGAGGTAGATTCATTTTCTAAGTTTCTCCAAACCTTTGGATCTACTTTTAAAAAATCTAGTGCAATACCAAGCCTCTTGTCATAGTCTGGACCCACATTCTTCTTTGGAATATTACAACACCAATGTCTCCAGGCTCCCCATCCTACTTGATCAGTCCACTCAATTCACTTCCCAGTGTCCCTTACATGGTCATCTTATGTCCATGAAATTCTCATGCACAGAACTAAATGAACTCCATCATGTAAGCCAGGAAGAAATGTAGCCTAGTGTCGAGTGAATTTCCAAGTTCCAAATGCTTCATCTTCTATTCCCTGATTTTTTGTCTCTACTGACCCCTCCTTTACCTAATATATGTCCATTTGTTTATAGCACAGTAATTATTTTAGCATCCTAGGGCAGACTTATCTTTAACTACTTCTTGCCCTTGACCACATTATGTGATATTTCTTACCACTGCATGATTTTAATTCTATAGTTGTTATTTCCAACAAAGGATTTTTTAAATTTTCTTAAAATAAACAAAAACTGACCTCATGAAATAGGTGTGCTGCCAGCAGGTGACAGTAGTGTGCCACAGCCAGGTGGTCTACATAATCTAATATTATGGGTGCATTTGACAGAAATAGAAATTAGCATACTTTTTCTTCCATTTGTCAACACAAAAATGCTTTATTAAAATGATTTCACTTAACTAGCATGAAAGGTAAATATTTTAAGTACCTTTTAAATGTGTTTTAGGTACAATTCAGTAACTTTCTCACTAGTCTATTACTTCTCTTTCTCTATAATTACATGGGTACCATCCAAGTTCAGATACTTATTATGTCTCCCTGAACTGTTGAAAGAACTTCGTAATTATTTGCCCTATCTCCAGTCTCTTCAAAATCATCTTCTTAAGGCACAGCTTTGAACTAGGTCACCACTTTGATCAAAAATCTTCCATAGCTCCCATCTTCCTCTTTCACACTCTAGCATCTTTAATTTACATTACACCAAACAAGCATCTTCTTTCCTCCATGTGTGATTTGCACAAAGTGCCCTCTTGGCTGAAGTGCACTCCTCCTTTTCATTTCTCAGAATTCTTGCCTTTTTTTCAAGCCTCACCACAGGTGTCAGTCTCAACCATGGAGCTTTCCTTGAACTCCTCAGTTAATGTTGCCTCCCTCTTCAAATTACTTTGCGTTTACTTGTTACAAAGGTTTTATCCCTTCAACAGAATGAGAGCTACTTGAGGGCACGAACTGTGTCTTTTTTCTGGTCATTATCTTCACATGTAGCACAGTTGCTTTGACAAAATAAACCCTTAATAGTTGTTTGATTTTTAATTTTATTTTTAATTTATCAAATGAAACAAGCATTTCCACAGCATAGTGTAGTGGAAAGATGACTGTACAAGAAATTGTAAATCTGCTACACACGACTTGCTCTTCCTTTCAAATATACAACAAAATTGTCATGTAAATTTCCTTTTTTCTTTTCTTTTTTCTTCCCTCTCCCCAACCTACAGAAAGCTACCATTAGATGATGCAAATAGGTATTTATATATGTATTATGTGTGTCTGTGTGTGCACACATATGTGTATATATACATATATGTAAAATCATTCCATACATACTTCTATTTATCAGTTCTTTCTTTGGATGCAGATAGCATCTTTCTTCATATGTCCTTTATAGTTAATTTGGGTATTTATAATAGACAAAATAGCTTATTTGCTTAAAATAATTCTTAAAACAACATTGCTGTTACTGTATACAATGTTCTTTTGGTTCTGCTCATTTCTCTCTTCATTATTTCATGCAAGTCTTTGCAAGTTTTTCTAAGATCATTGAGCTCATTATTTCTTATAGCACAGTAGTATTCCATCACAATCATATACCACAATTTGGTCAGCCATTCCCTAATTGATGGGCATCCCTGCAATTTCTAGTTCTTTGTCACCACAGAGAGAGCTGCTATAAATATTTTAGAACACATAGATTCTTTTCCTTTTTCCTTAATCATCTTTGCAAATAAACCAACTAAAGGTATTGCTGGGTCAAAAAGGTAGCTTAATAACTCTTTGGGTGTAATTCAGATTTCTCTCCAAAACAGTAAGATCGTTTTACAATTCTACCAACAATGATTTAGTTTCCCAAAATTTCTACCTCTCCTCCAACATTTGTCACTTTCTCCTTTTTTAGCCAATTTTAGCCAATCTGTAGGTATAAAATGATATCTCAAGATTGTTTTAATCTTCATTTTCCTAATCAATGATTTATAGCATTTTTATATGACTATAAATTGTTTTGATTCTTCATTAGAAAACATATCCTTTTGTCATCTATTAATTGGGAAATGACCCATATTCTTATAGATTTGACAAAGTTCTTTCTGTCTTTTAGATATGAGACCTTTATATGATAAACTGTCTATTTCTCCTAATTTTCTGCTTTCCTTCTAATTTTGACTATATTTATTTTTATTTGTGCAGAAACTTTTTAAATTTAATATAATAAAAATTGTATATTTTACACCAAATTTTGCTCTCTATCTCTTGTTTATTCATAAATTTTTCACCTATCCATAAATGTGATAGGTAATATGTTCCATATTCTTCTAATTTTCTTGTAAAATCTCTCTTTATATCTAGGTCATGTATCCATTTTGGCTATCTTGGTAAAATGGTGTGAGATATTGGTCCATGCCCAGTTTCTGCCATACTACTTTCTAGTTTTTTTCAAAAATTTTTACCAAATAATGAATTATTATCCCCAAATCTGAAGTCTTTACATTTATCAAATACAAGGTTATTTTGTTATTTGCTGCTATAAATTGTATGTCTATTCTATTCCATTAATCTACCTTTCTGTTTCTTGGCCAGTACCAGATAGTTTTGATAATTACTGCCTTATAACACACTTTTTAAAATCTAGTGCTGCCAAACTCCTTTCTTTACACTTCTTTCATTATTTCCTTTGATATCCTTGCCTTTTTGTTTTTCCAAATTAATTTTGTTATTATTTTTTCAAATTCAATAAAAAAATTCTTGGTAGTTTAATTGGGATCACATTGAATCTATAAATTAGTTTGGGTAAAATTTTCATTTTTATTATATTGGCCCTGCCTACCCATGAAAAATTAATATCTCTCCAATTATTTAAATCAGATTTTATTTGTATAAAAAGTTGTTTTAATAATTTTGTTTACATAGTTCCTGGGTTTGTTTTGGCAGGTATACTCCCAGGTATTTTATACTGTCTGGAGTTATTTTAAGTGGGGCTATTTTTTACTATCTCTTCTTGCAGTTTTGTTTGTGATTTATGGGAATGCTGATGATTTATGTGGATTTCCTTTGCATCCTGTTACTTTGCTAAAATTATTAATGCTGATTCCTTCAATGTATTTTTCTTCTCTTATTGCTAGGATTTCCAATATAATATTAAATAATTTTGGTAACTATGGGCACCCTTGTTTCACACCTGATTTCACTGGGAAGGTCTCTAGTTTATGCCCATTACAAATGATTCTTGCTGGTGGTTTTACAGAAATATTCTTTTTTAATTAATTTAAGAAAAAATCCATTTATACCAATACTTTCAAGTGTTCTTGATAGAAATGAGTGCTGAACTTTATCAAAAGCCTTTTCTGCATCTATTGATATAATAATACGGGATTTTTAACTTTTATTATTGATGTAATCAATTATGTTAAAAGTTTTCCTTATGTTAAACCATCCCTGCATTCCTGCTATAAATCCCACTTGCTCATAATGTATAGTCTTTGTAATATATTGTTGTAATCTTTTAGTTAGTATTTTATTTAGGATTTTTGCATCCATGTAGATGTTTGTTGAAATTAATTGAATTGTTCCTTTAAAAATACATGCTGACTTTTATACTATTCAAGTATAATATCTTCTTCCCAGTGTGCCTCCTCTTGATATTGGAAATGGGGGAGAACAGCATCAGAATCAGTTTATCAAAAAGGAGTCTAGTTAGCTTCATCTAGATCTAGTACCCATAAATGATCATACCCCCTAACAAATTGATCATCTCAGTAAAATTCTATGGTTCCTAGAGGCATAGAATATTCCCTCCCCCCACCCCCAATTTGCACTCTTGGAAAATTGGAACATAACTTAAGTTTCAGTGCCTAATGTTCTGACTTGTAAAAAGACACACAGAATTACAAAGAACCAGATTCAAAATGGTATTGAATTATGAGGGAGTAATTTCCAAATTATTTGTCTCAATACAGTCAGATCATGAAATAATTAGAGCAAAGGTCAAAATCAATATCAACCTAGAAGAAATGACAAAGATAAAAAGGTAGTACTATCTAAAATTTCAGCTCCAACCTGATATAATCACAAAAGCTAATGGTGATTAAAAAATGGGGGAAAGATAAAGGAAAAGACATTGATACCATCTATTCTTATTTTCTACAGTCATTTAAAGATATCAAGTCATTACAAAAAGGACAAAAGAAAACCCAGAAATTGCCAGTCAGCAAACTATCTCCTTGCCAGATAAAGAGCCATGCTAGCCAAAAGGAATACCAGCTAAGAATATAAGCTAATTGAAAAACCTCAGTGAGGAGAATCATGGAAGATTATGATCAGTTTCATTTTATAATACATTGAAGAGTGGTAGATAAAAATGGAGTGTATGGAGTGTTAAGGGAGGACTAGCATCTCTGGTGTGAGGGCTTGCTGAGACCTTTTCAGGGCTGCTCATCTCATCCACCTTTGGTGTCCACCTGCCACCCAATTCTCAACTGCATCTCCAAGAGGCCAAAGCATGCACAGCAGCTAAAACTGTTTCAGCAGATGGGCTCCTCCAGGTTGAGGGTAATACAAAAGGCTTCAAATATATCAGCAAGTAAGGGGATGTTTACCCCAAGCACGTAAAGACTTTTTCCAGTGGAATGGGTGAATGAAAACAGACATGAAGGTGTCTGAAGCAGGTGCTGTGGATACTTAGAGGTTAGACAGACATCAAAGATGTCAAGGTCATCCACTGAATCCTTAGCCATCACCAGCTGTCTTGATTTTTGGCTTGCCATTGGACTTCAAACACTCTGGAAGAGAAAGTGAAGCTGATGATTTTGTGCAATTCCACCTCATTTAAATCTAATTCATGCACAAGTCAAGACATCACCCTATGATATCATTGATCCTCTTCAAAAATAAAGAATGAATAACAAGATAGAAATACCAATCTTCAGAAAACTTGGCATGAGTCAAATTAGCCAAGGCATACTAAGAGCATTAAAGGTGAAACTGGCAAGAGGACCACAAAAAGATGGAAAAGGGAGTCTATCTGTCAGCACTACTACAATAAACTATTTTCATCACTGATAACCACATTTGGACACTAACATCTTCATCCCTAATGTGCTTTTTGATATAGTAGAAATGACACTAAAGAAGATAAAGATAGGTAGAGCAACTAGACCAGACTAAATGAGCATAGGAAAAATCCTTGATGGAGATGAAAAGCTTTTGAAAGCATTAAGGGATCAATTCTCAAGATATCTGTAAAAGGGAAAGATGCCAAATAAATTGAGGAAAAATATACAGCATTATTCCTGATGAAAGGAGAATGAGAACATAGCTACCAGCTCAAATATCTACTTTCTGATTTTTATAAAATGTATATAGGCACACATTTAGGGTATACTTGATGAAAATATGAGAACAGAACAGACTGAGTTTCACAAATGATTTAGTGTAACAGATTTTCACATATTCATAGTTACTCAACTGAGTCAGAACTATATAGAATACAAGATTCCACTGAGTATGTTAGTTGTCAACTTTTTTTAAATTTTGACTCATTAAATAAAATGCAACCATATGTTTTAATCATAAAAGATATTTTGATGATAACTTTGTTTAGTGGTGCCCTGGTAATCAATATCAAATGAGGCAGAACACAGGGAAAGTTATGCTCACCAAAAGTATTCATGTCATGGAGGATTTCTAGTACAGAAATGGAAGAGGGATTCCCTGTAGACAGTGAGCTTCTCCAGATGCTACAATTTACAGAAGATATCAAACTAAGGAAGGAAAGAAAGGAGGGAGAGAGGGATGGAGGAAGGAAGGAAAGAAGGAAGCAAGGAAGAAAAGAAAAATTATTTACTAAGTTCTTCCTATGTGCAAAGAAACCACTGTACGAAGCAGTGGGTATAGAAATAGAAACTAATCCTTGATCTCAGCAGGATCAGATTCTAACAGTGGGAGCTAGAACATAGCAAGTTTGAGCTGCAAATCAGATGGAAAGGCCCCATGTGGCCTTAGTGTATGGGGGCAAGGAAGATGGTCATAATTTTTATTGATAAAATCATGTCTATTTCTGACACTGAACTATTTGACAGTGCCAGTGTCTTTGATGGTAAGAACTTTCTTTTCTAAGTCTTCAATAACTGTGGCTGCTGTGGAGACAAGGGCTGAAGCATCTGTGTAAGCAATTGCTGGGTAAGATATCTACGAGGGTTGTTCCCATGGACATTGACTTCAGGAGCTGGGCTAGAAGTGGGGCTAGTGGTCTAGATAGAGCACTGCTTTTGCCAGGGCTCTTGGGCTTACCTGCCAGTTGATAAGAAGTTGATGTCTGGTTGATGTTGGTGGTGTCAGGGATTGCTGGTCAGTCTCCACAAGGATTGCCCTCCTGAACTACAGATGCAGTGGCTGGGGTCAAGTTGGTTGTGTAATGGAAGAAGGGATGTGGTGGATGCATTACAATTTCTAGAGTTCTTGGGCCAAGTGTTCTGGCCTGACTCTACCTGAATCTGAATGAAGATGATGGTGATAGTTTGACCTTCCGGGCATATGCTGGCCCCATCTCTCCCACAGGATACATTGTTCCTTCAGCGTGGCTAGCTCACCTGACTCATTGATAAGAGTTGATCAGTAGTTGATGTTGATAATTAGAAAAGCGAATTCTAGAGACTCACTAATGGGATCCATAATAACTCAAAAGAATTCACCCTAACAACCCATACAGGAAAAACAAAGTGGATGAAAGCTATTTACTATCCAAATTATGTATGATAAGTAGTTGGATGGTCAGCACATTAAGTTAGTCCATATGTCTCATGCAGGCTTTGCAGATGTAGAATAAGCAGAACTGAAAATTTAATAGGAAAAAGA
>NW_020954562.1:9540314-9548980 GCF_900497805.2 Vombatus ursinus | reverse complement strand
TCTCAGAAGAATCAGAATTGTAGATCACTCAAAGGGGAGTACATGCTAGGCACACATCGACTATAACATATTATCAACAGTGACTTTAACTCAATAAATGGCATAAATTATATCATCTGAGAAATATATGACTAGAAAAAAAAGTGGGCCAAGCATGTATCCAGAAGATAGAACAGTTGGACAAGCGCAAGTGCTCCATCAATACCCCCAAGAGTTGAAGACCTAGAGGAAAGTTCCCAGGATACCCATGGAACCTTTATGACAAGACATATACAAAAGGTGCACACCATGCAAAGTTGAGGATGGGCTGTGATCTGAACCAGTGCACAAAGTATGTTCATCCATGAAATCATGGACCCAATCAAATATTAAAGAAGGCATCCCAGGCACAGTCTAAATAGATCAAAAGTGAGGGTGAACAGGGCAATCCTGGGCAGAAAGTAACTCAAGTACAAAGATATAAAAGATTGTTAACATGCCTGGTGTGTAAAAGGAAATTAGAAGGTCTGCTTTCCCATGCCCTCCCCAATCTTTGCTTGGTAGGGAAGGTGGTAGCATTCCAGAGATTATTAGATATCTGTAACTAGAGAGGACTAGCCTACTCTAGGACAGACCAACATTCAGGGTAAATGTAGGATTTGAGCCCCTTGAGGTCCATTTTTAATTTTGTTTTTGTATGCCCAGTACCTGGCATAGTGCCTAATATATTTTGTAACTATTTTTTTTTACCTACAATTTCACTAAAATAAAGAAACAAAATTCTTTAAAAGAATTTTTTAATTTAAAATTTATTTATTTATTAAAAATATTTATTTAAAAAATAAAAAGTGTATTTAAAAAGAAAGAAATAAAATAAAAGAAATAAAAGAAATTTCACTAAAAGAAATATAAAAATAAAGATAAAGAAACTCCAAATACAAATCAACAACTGCTCTGCAAAATTGCTTGGAGGCATTGATTAGTTAAGTGACTGGTGCAGAGTTACATGGTTAGTGAGTGTTAGGTCATAACTGTAACCCAAGTCTTAGTGTTTCTGAGGCCAGCTCTCTCCTCTCTTCACTACACCATAATACCTCTCTTGCCATAGTAGATGTTAATATTTGAAATGCATAAGAAAGAAGTCTTAGAAAAAGGTGATCTTGGTGTTTGGAGGAAGGGACAGGTGAAGGCAGATTTGAAAATATGATATAGCAACCTTAGGTAAGGAAATAGCTGTCACAAAAGATCTACAAGAAGGAGACAGAGACAGAGACAGATCAAGAAACACGGAGTTGTAACAGTAAGAGAGACTAGCAAGGCAAAGGCTTTTATATCACTGTAAATCTAGGCCAAAGTGCCAAATTACATAGCAAGACAATACTCTGCCAAGCAGAAGAAAATTACTTGATTTTAGTGAATCACTCTATAGAAAGAAATAGCTTTCAGAACTTCATGTCTACTGGTCTTCAAGGAAATTGAAAGTTCTGACCACAGGCAGTGGTTGTAAACCCAAACACCCTGAATAAGGTCCTCAATGAACCTCCCAGATGATGCATCTCCCAATCTTAGCTCCATCACTTACTAGCCATATGATCTTAGTCAAGTCATTTGACTTTTTTGACTATGACAATCAAGTGACTATGTGACTCAATTTCCTCACTTGTAAAATAGGAATAGTAATACTTGACTTACCTCACAAGGCTATTGTGAAGAAAGTATAACTCATAAAGTATGACAAAATGTGTCATCGTCATCACCATCATCATACCATCAGCATCACTGCCATCTTTATCATCATCATCACCATTATCATCATCATCATTAATAATAATGCCCATTCTAAAGCCCTATTTAGATGCCTCCAGACATGACTGAGGTAAGCCCAAGGTATGCACTTAGCAGAACATTAGCCTGGTTAAGTGCTAACAAGCTAGAAATGCTTCAGACAGGAGCCCAGTCATAGGCTACATGGCTGTTGTCTTGGACTAAGCTGAAACAATTCTGTAGAGGTCCAAAAAGAGAAAGTTGGTCACAGTGATTCATGGAATATGAATGAGTTACAATCTGTGTCAGCGGAGGAAGTATGTAAAATTGTGAAATCATGAATCTCTCAAAGTGTAAAAGGCAATGCCTTTATTACTGCTGCTGTGATTATTGCTAATATAAGGAAGGTCCTGCTACTGTTTTGGCCATAGTGGCTCCCGAATTCTTAGACAATGTGATGACCTGTGATCTCATAAATGTTCACCCCCACATCCACTGATATGAATCTTAATTCATTTATGCCTGAATATTTAGTTTCTATTGGAGCTCAACTCAAGAACCACTTTCTACATTAGGCTTCTCCTGATCCTTCAACTAGTGCCAATCTTTCAAAAAAAGTTACTATTTGCAAATGTATGTATGCATGTATGTATGTATGTATGTATATCTGCGTATACATGTTGTCTCCCTCAATAGAATGTAACCTCTTTAAGGGGAGGAATTGTTTAATTTTTTTTTGTCCTGAACCTAGCACATAGGAGGTACTTAATAAATGCTTCTTGATTGATTGATGCTTTGAGATTCTGTGTGATTCTTCCCACTGTCCTTCACTAAGCCATCCATAAATGCCAGAGTATTTCCTCTAGGTCTTTTAATATTTCATGGCTACCAGTGAGGCAGTCAGATTATCCATCTGTTTACTTGCTCTTTTTACTGGCCCCCCCCCTGCCCTAGGCAAACTCCTCCTTGATGATGTTGCTCTGACAATTCTCAAATAAAAGTGCCATCCTTAGCAATATCCTGAAGCCTACACACACCTGCCATACATCTTTCCATGTTCCTTTTGGTAAATTGCAGTGCTGATTCTTCTGAAGTGATGGTATTCCATGATACACAGCCAGATAATATCACTGGGAAAATATTAGTATTAAAAAAAGAAAAGTTTTCGCAACAGAGACTGCTTTGTTGCAATTTCTAAAATGCAATTCAGCCTGCTCTCTTTCTTCCAGGCTTGGGTCATTGTCCATCTACAATCCTGTCCAAAATATATGTTGAGGTAACTCAACCAAATTCTCATTCAACTTTATACCATAATCTAAGCTATCTTTATTCATTACCTACAAAGTTTTGTCAAGGTGGATTTTTTGTGGCCACATATCTCATTGAAAGAGACCCTTGAAGCAGATAAAATGTAAAAAATTTACCTACCTGCCTTCTCTAATACAATAAGAGTAGTGCACAGAGCAGTTAGAAACAGGGGCAGAAGGTGTTAAGAATCACTCAGTTCTTAGACTACCTACAAACATTAATTTAACTGTTGGCACTTCTGATGTGCAATTTTTGTTCAACAAGCAACCAGTATCACACACCCCCAGAGGAACTGAACAACATCCAATTTGACATTCTCATCGTAAGGAAAAACAGGGGCTCTAAAGGAGTTACAGACAATAAACAGATGAGCAGTGGTACTCCTAAGAAGAGCAAATAAAGGAGTTGGTAGAATTGGTCTAATCACATACTCACAGGTGACATTAGGCATCATTTCATGGGATATTTGGACATCTCATTTGTCTAGGAAACATAAAAATACTTCATATCTTCACCTCAGGATAAAGATCAACTACATGTCCTTACTCTTGGATCATCTCCCCCTCCTCCACCCACCAAAAAAAACAAAACAAACAAACAAAAAACAACAACAACAGCAACAAAAGCCCTTGGATTTTGCCCCAAGGCATCCTGGCTCTGGTAGATAAACTTTCGCCTCATCTTGGTGGGCCTTTATGCCATTTGTGTGCTGTCTTCTCACAATAACCTAGTGCTGATACCCTCCTACTCAATCTTTCCTGCTATCTTTTATGTATTGCCTTCCCCTTTAGAATGTAAGCTCCTTGAAGGAAGAGACTATTAATTTGCTTGTGTTTGTATGTGTATCCCCAACAAACTTAAATCTTTCTTCTTTTCTTTCTTTCTTCCTTCCTTCCTTTCTTTCTTTCTTTCTTTCTTTCTTTCTTTCTTTCTTTCTTTCTTTCTTCCTTCCTCCCTTTTCTTCCTTCCTTCCTTTTTTCCTTCCTTCCTTCTTTCCTTCCTTCCCTCCTTGCTTCCTTCTTTCCTCCCTTCCTTCCTTCCTTCCTTCCTTTCTTTCTTCCTTCCTTCCTTCCATTGATTTAAGCATCAATAATTCATTATAGGAAATTTAAAAAAGAATTTCACAAGATTCCCCAAAATCAAGTCAATCTATAAATTGTTACTAGGTGACTTCAATACAAAAGTTGGGGCAGGGGACAACAAAATCTATGTTGGAAAATGTGGTTAAGGATCAAGGATTGAAATAAGCCAAAGGCTTATGGACTACTGAGAATATATACTGTAGTGAAAAGGGAATCAGAATGTTGTAGGCAAATGGAGCAACTAACAACAAAGGAAGAAGGAAGGAAGGAAGGAAGGAAGGAAGAAAAGAAGAGAAACTGATTACACCTCAACAGGAAATAACTTGTTAATAAGTATGGGAACAATTTCACATTTAGTTATCAATGAGTAGGTAGAATGAGTGGCTGGGTTAAAGGCCCATATAAAGGCCACATTAAAAGAAAGGAGAAATATGAGAAAAGATTATGTAATTACCACAGCTCCAGTTTAAATAAGCTCAACTCAGAAAAATTAGAAATTGACAGACACTGATTATGACTATCACCATTTCATAGAGAAGTTTTACTGGTGCAGAAAGACTGGAAGAACACAGACAACATTTCAGCAAACAGGCATTCAGCCTCTTTGCCAAGTGATGAGATCTGGAAGCCAAAGGCAACACTGCTTTAAAGTACAAGTTCATTTGCAAAATATTACAGTAAGATTAAAAAAAAAAAACTAGTATTATTCTGAGCATCCAAGAGAATCATAAACTGGTCAGGAGCTCACCGCCCATGTCAGATCATGTGAAAGCATTTATAGATGAAACTGAAAGTACAACAAATAGACAGGAAAAAGGAACAGATCTGTTAGCATTTCTCAACAGTAACAGTGAATCCACTATAAATGGTTACAGGACATGGACAAAAATCACATTAAAGAAGGGTGTAAAAGGGTTATAATTTGTGCTAGTGAAAGGGTGCTCACACCAAAGAGATCACAGATCCACTAGTGACTATGTCCCATTTTAAGAAAATTGTCAAATATATTTTAAAAATCTAAACTTACAAAATAGATGAAATAAATCAGTTTCTTTAAAAGAAAGCAAGCCTTATCTGCAAAAATGATTTTTCCCCTAAACTTCCTTTAAATATCAAGATTCTCTAGTACATTTAAACTATTTCCCAGAATAATTCTATTTTGATACAACTTTTAAGGAATACAGCCACAGAAGGTCAGTGTTTTCTCTGCACGATAATCCTTATTAGTTATTACCCTCCCTATTTTAAAGATGAGGAAATCAACCCCAGAAAGGGCAAGTACCTTGCCCAGATTAATATAGCTTCCTAACTCATCTCCTTGCTTCTAGTCTTTCCCGTCTCCTATCTACCTTTCACACAGCTGCCAAAATGATCTAAGGCACAGACCAGATCATGTCACTTTCCCACTCTTCAGACATTATAGTACTAAACCTCCTCAAAATACTCCACAGTTATATATATGTTGTATATCCCAGTTGAACTCAAGCTCTTTAAAAGCAAGGACTGTTTGTTTCATCTTTGTCTTTGAAACTCCAGTACCTAGCACAGTGCTTTGTACATAGCAGATGTTTAATAAATGATTTTTGAACTGTATTGACTACATCACTCAGGGGTCTGCTCTCTGTGAAGAAGGGAAACTATTCAGAGAAACAATTTTTTAGAAGCTGGTTTGTATTGATTATCTAGAAATTGTCTCAAAATCTAATTTTGATTTATGAATGTAAGAACATAGGAATTTGATCTGGAACAGACCTTAGAGATATTTTCTCTGCATTCTTCATTTTACAGATAAGGATTGTAGAACAAAGCCTATCATTCCCTCAAGCTCTCTTCCTTTTCATAGTCTAACTCCTAAAAATAAAAGTATGTTCATTGTCTTCTTTTCCTTTCTTCACAATCCATTCCAGTCTGTCTTCCAACCTCATCACTGAACCAGAACTATTCTCTCCAAGGTTACCAATGATATCTTAAATTGCTAATTCAATGTTGTTGTTACTTTCTCAGTCCTCAAACCTCTTGGCCACTTCTCTTCCCAAAATCTCTCCTTCCTAAGTTTACCTGGCTCTATTCTCTTATTTTCTCCTGGTTCTCCTCCTATTTGTTTGGCCATTACTTCTCAATCTCCTTTGAGAAATCATTATCAGTCGTGTCCCTTAATCAGGTATTTCACAAGTGTCTCATATCTCTTGGGCCTGGTTCTTTTTTTTTCTCTTCTTACCTTATTTTTTGGTGATCTCATCAGCTTCCAAGGGTTCAATTATGATCTCTGTTGAGATGACTTCCAGAAATATATCTGGCCCTATTCTATCATCTTAATTTGACTTCTGTCATCACCATCATCTCCAGACATCCAGTAAGCATCTCAAAATTATTGTGTCCAAGGTAGAAGTAATTATCTTTTCTCTCAAACCCAACCAGCTCCTAACTTCCCTATTTCTTTCAAGGGCAACACCATCCTTCTAGTTACCTAAGTTAAAAAACCTCAGTGCCTCAGACACTGACTAGGTGTGTAACCTTGGGCAAGGCATTTAACCTCTGTCTGTCTCAGTCTCTTCAAGTGTAAAATGAGGATAATAATAGCACCTACCTACCAGCTTTGCTATGGGCAGCTAGACTGAGCAGTGAGTAGAGTGCTAGGCCTGGAGTCAGAAAGACTCATCTTCCTGAGTTCAAATCTGGCCTCAGATACTTACTAGCTGTGTGACCCTGGGCAAATCACTAAACCCTGTTTGCCTCAGTTTCCTCATCTGCAAAATGAGCTGGAGAAGGAAATGACAACCACTCCAGTATCTTTTTCAAGAAAACCCAAATGGGGTTACAGCCAAACCCAATTGAAAAGTGACTGAACAACAATATTAACCGGAGTTATTACGAAGATAAAATGAGATATTTGTAAAGTACTTAGCACAATGTCTAGCACATAGTAGGCACTATAAATGCCAGCTAGTAGTAGTAGTAGTAGTAGTAGTAGCAGTAGTAGTAATAGTGATGGTGGTAGTGGTGGTGGTGGTAGTGGTAGTGGTAGTGGTAGGAGTACTAGTAAGAGCCCTGACCTTGGGGACCAGAGGGCCTAGGTTCAAGTTTCCACTCAGCCTGAGTTACCTTGGGCAAATTACTTCATTTCTGTGATTCTTAGGTTCATAGATTTTGCATTGGAAGGAACCTTGGAGATTATTGAATCCAATTCCCTCATTCTACAGTTTAGGAAATGAAGACATGGTGACATTAGTGACTTGTACAAGGGAACATGTAGTTGAGGCAGCATTTGAATTCCAGTCCTCTTGATTCTAAGTCTGGCACTCTACTCATAATGACATGCTTTACTCATCTGTAAAATGAGAGGTTTGAATGAGATGATGTCAAGGGTCTATTTCAGCACTAAACCTACGATCCTATGACCCATATGCAGATTAAACCCACCAATTGGACTCCACGGCATTCTGCTCTTACCAAAAGTGCTAACTGCCCTTGTAGACCATAGGCTACTACCTTATTCCCCCCTCCATTTCCTTTCTTCCTAACAGTGTCAGAGTGCATTTTTACCTGTCATCGTTCTTCCTTGTTATGAAACCACCCAGAAACAGAAAGAAGTGATTATAGGTTTACCATTTCCAGGACAGTAATGATCAGAGAGACTGGAGAAATACTGAAGTTCAATGCAATGAAGTTGTGTTCAAAGATCAAACCAGAATCCAAGTATTCTAACACAGAGTCCAGGACTCTACAGCCAAGCGTGACAAATCCTGAGGATCCACATTGAGAGCAGCCACAGATTCCCACAGTAGCTACCTGTCATTCTGACAGTTTGTTAAAGATATTCTGTAAAATATTGATGTGTGTAAATGTATAAAGCACTATTTTTAATTTTTATCTTAATGAATTTTTGGTATGTGCCATTGCTCCAATGTTACCTTTTCATTTAGCCTCCTTTGCATGACATTATTAAATTATAATGGCAATATAAAATTTCATTCTTTGAACTATGCAGTTCAGTGTATTTTATTTTAATAAAGTCCTGGCAACAGGGGCTTTCCTCTTATTCCCATTTAGTCCTTTTCATAAAATAAAGGATTTGCTCTAGGTCTTTCAATGAGGCCGATGAATGATTTTATACCACTCAGAGATTAATAATAATTGCTTCAATGATGACAAAGTTGCTTTGGAGTGCTTTTATTATTTAATCAGCTAGCCTTTGCTGAAAACACCAAGTTGGAAGATTGGAAGTGGGGCAAAGAAATGAGAAAGTATCCAAGTCAGTTCATTTACCTATCCATTTCAAAACATCTATGTGTTGGTTTAAACTAAAGTAATTTGTCAAATTTTGTTAATTGCTCTGTTCTATCTCCAGATGTTACCATGGAGATATATACATAGTCAAACACCCCCACACCCCCACCCACAGTATGTTTGTGTACATACACACACACTGAAGACAAGGTTGCTGCTTCATTTCCCCCTTGTTTGAGCTCTGTTCCTCTCACATGGTGTGTGTGTGTGTGTGTGTGTGTGTGTGTGTGTGTGTGTGTGTGTGTG
>NW_020954562.1:9538585-9540304 GCF_900497805.2 Vombatus ursinus | reverse complement strand
GTGTGTGTGTGTGTGTGTGTGTGTGTGTGTGTGTGTGTGTGTGTGTGAAGATATGCTATTGGGTAAACCACAGTGAATTTTAAAAGATATAGGGTATTCAACAATACCCAGATTTTAATTGGCTCTTAAAAAATATGAGCCTCAGAATAATCTTTATTCAAAATAGTCTAATCGCAGACAAGCATTTGTGTGCAGGCAGGATTTAAGTTACAGCTCTGGGGTTTGCAGGTGCATCCTGACTGACCTTGAAGATGACAAATACGTGTAAATGACATTCCTGCCCCTCGGTCGCTGGCATTAAGAGGCCTTTGTCAGTCTGAAGGAGATACATTAGCATTACATGGAGAGCACAGAACTGCAGAGGAGAGAGATAACTAACCTCATGAGTAGGGGAGTATGACAGAACCCCTACCTCCAGCCCCATTTGATCCTCTCTAGGCTGAGAGCCAACTGATACCAAGATGGATTTCAATTTCCCAAACCACACACATTAGCACTAAGTCTCCTACTTAAAATCCCTAAAAGGGAAAAAGTTTGTATCGAAAAACCTCAGTTTCATCTCAGTTTCATTCCTACTATAGCAACAGGATATACTGAGCTTGAGTTCAAAACACCCATTTTACAATCCAATCTCTGGTGCGAATGGCCTGGATGACCTTGGATAAGTCCCTTAACCTCTCTGTACCTCAGTTTTCTTATCTCTAAAGTAAGAGCATTGAACTAGGTCCTTTTTAGTTCTAAATCTATGAAGCCGTGATCTTAGAATTAGCAAGTCAAAAAGAGCCCAAGAAACCTGTACTTTCCTCAATAGTTCTTTGGGGTACCTTAAATGAAGGTAATAGAGCAATTCAAATTACTTCCTATTCTTGGGAAACAGCACCACATAGACCCAACCAATGGAGACAAAGATTATCTGCTTTTCCGGTCTGAGACTGTTAGGCTTTAAGGCAGCCCTGCAGACCATGACCCACTCACTTATTTAGGGGTCAGTGATGTTGGTCATCAGACCCGATGCCCTTCTCTGTGATTTCATTACTATGGAGAACTCTCAGGATAGAAACACATGGACAACTCCATAGCTTAGAGTCTTAGAAGACTGCCCGAGGTGCCAAGAGACAAAGATATTATTATATCTAGCAATTCAGGAGATAAGAGAAAGCACACTTCAGAGTGAAGAGAGAGATGTTGGATGGGGAAAGGGTGGTGGTAGTGGCAGATACCTAGGACCTTAAGATACAAGGCTCCTTGGATAGATATCTGCCTAGAGAAGGGGAAACATAGAGATCCCAGGATATTGGCTTTTGTTTTCAGAGACTGCAAGAGACCCAAATGCATGGCTATGCCACCTGGGGTAGGAACAGAATGGGCCAGAAAGTAAATCACCTTGGGTGTAGTCTCCAGGGGGATGAAGTAAATATTTTGTAGCTTCTTGATTTAATTAGGACCTAGGTACCAAGTGCTCTATGTTATTGAAGGAGTACAAGTATAGTCAGTGTCCTCTAAATTTCAGTACTCTGGAGTGAAGTCCCAATCATTCTGACCTAGTCATCACTCTATGGAGAAGTTTAGTCATTTGAACAGGGCCATACAGCCAGTATATTTCAGAGATAAGATCTGAATCCAGATCTACTTGATTCCAAGGCTGACACATTCACTCCCCTCTCCATTCTCTTATCATTAACCTTCGTACCTATGGAACTGCTAAGGAAGGAGAATAAA
>NW_020954562.1:9356845-9538575 GCF_900497805.2 Vombatus ursinus | reverse complement strand
TCCTAGAGGTCATCTAGCCCAACTCCTAAGACACACAGAGATGAAGTGTGTCCAAAGTCACATATGGAGCTAGTGGCAGAACCAGGGGTCAAACAGGGCCCTTGATACCCAAAATGTCTTTGGTGCTCTTTCCATGGCAACACTTGGCCTCCTAAGTTTCTAAGTTTGTCACTCAATAGTTCCTAATTTCATTCTAGATAAACTTAGTATTTATTACCAACAATTATTTTAATTACTCAGATTCATTTGCCTTTGCACATGATGCTTACTAAAGATAGGACAAGAGATCTAAACACACTATCTCTTGAAAAATTGCCAGTACGTACAACTTAAATCCTTAAGATGTCCAAATGGAGTATATGAAAGCACCCTGATAATTGAGATAACTTCCCATAAAATGATAATGGTGATAAAAAGAATAGCAATAATTTATACTTATACGACACTTTATGGTTCCAAAACACCTTCCCATATAGTAACTCATTTAATGCCTACTATATTATTGAGCAAGAACTTCCACATTTTGTTGGCTGTATAATTTCATTGATGGGGGTTCTACCTCAACCAGGGCAAATTGCAATATACCTATTCCTTCTCATCTTTTGGCAAGAGTCTGCGTCCTTCCTCAAATCTTTCATGAGAGAGATAGGGTTGAGGGACAAACATCTGCCCAAAATGCTGGGGTCTTCACTAGATTCTTGATATTTCTTAGATGCTGATAGATCCATGCTCTCATTATATGATTGGGTCACTTTCTTTTTTAGTCACACTTCTCTTTGACAAAATCCTTTAAGCAACTTCTCAAATACTACCCTTCATTTACAGTGTATTGCAGCAACCTCCCACCCACCAGGTCCCTCTCCATTGTCCTCTCAATAATTCTAAATTTTAATTCCTTAGAGACTTGATGTTTTATGATTCATGGCCAAATAGCATCACTGGAAGACTATACTTGTTACAAGGACAGACCTTAAGAGGCAAAGCCAAGATGGCAGAGTAGCTGAAATAAGTATAGCCAGCTCTTCCCCCAAACTACTCCAACATATATAGAAAATGCACCAGTCATGTGCCAAACACTAGTGTACTAAATGCTAGGGATGCAAATGCAAAAAAGGAAGATTGCTTATGGAAGAGCAAAGTGACCCAGGCTAGAAACAGAGAAGGTCAAAGATTCTGTCAGTAGTGAGATCATGCCTATGATTAGCTCCTGATCTTCCAACCTAGGCAAGACAGAGAAACCAAACACACACACACACACACACACACATGTATTATATATGTATATACATATATAATATGTATATATAGAGAGAGAGATTCCATTACATTCATGTACCACAATTTGTTTAGCTGTTCCCAATTAATGGGTACATACTTTGCTTCCATTTCTTTTCTGCCTCAAAGAATACTTTGTATATGAGATTTTTCTGTCTTTAATTTCCTTAGAGTATAGATAGATAGATAGATAGATAGATAGATAGATAGATAGATAGATAGATAGATGGCACAGGGTGAGTTGAAGATGAAGGAGTGATAGGAGAATAAAATTAAGGGGTGAGAGAGGATTATACTGGGAGAAGGAGAAAGAGAGAGGTAGAATGGGGTAAATTAACTCACATAAAATGACAAGAAAAGGCTTTTACAGTGGAGGGGAAACGGGGGAAGGTGAGAGGGAATGAGTGAATCTTATTCTCATAGGATTTGGCTTAAGGAGGGAATAACATACACATTCAATTGGGTATGAAAATCTATCTTACCCTACAGAAAAATAGGGGGGAAGGGGATAAGAGAGCAGGGGTTGATAGAAGGAAGGGCAGATTGGGGGGGGGTAATCAGAAGCAAACACTTCTAAGGAAGGACAGGGTCAAAAGAGAAAATAGAATAAATGGGGGGGTGGGATAGGATGAAGGGAAATATAATTAGTTTTTCACAACAGGACTACTATGGAAGTGTTTTGCATGACTACACAAGTATAACCTGTATCAAGTTGCTTGCCTTCTCAATGAGGGTGGATGGGGAGGGAGGAAGGGAGAAAATTTGGAACCCAAAATTTTAAAAACAAATGTTAAAAATCATTTTCACATGCAACTGGGAAATAAGATATATAGGCTATGGGGTATAGAAATCTATCCTGCCCTATAGGAAAATAGAAGGGGAAAGAGATAAGAGAAGGAGTGGGGAAATATAAGGGAGGGCAGATTAGAGGAAGGGATATTTAGAATGCATGCCATCTTGGGGTGGGGGGATGGACGAGATGGGGAAAAAATTGGAACTCAAAATCTTGTGGAAGTTAATGTTGAAAACTAAAAAATTAATTAATTAATTAAAAAAATTTTTTTTCTTCCTAAAGCCTTTATAGTGGAGGGGAAATGAGGGTGGGGTGGGGTTGGGCAATTCTTGAACCTCACTTTGTTTCAAAGAGGGAAGTATATATGTGTGTGTGTGTGTGTTTGTGTGTGTGTATACACACAGGTGTGTGTACACATACAAACATACATACATATATACATACACATGTTCAGTTGGTATAGAAATCTATCTTATCCAAGAGGAAAATAGCATGTGAAGAGGAGAAGAGATATTGGGGGATGGTAAAAGGGAGGGCAAATTAAGGGAGACAGTGGTTATAAGCAAAACAGACTTTTAAGGTGAGATAGGGTAAAAAGAGAGAAGAATAAGCAGGGGGAAAGAAAGGTTGCAGGAAAATGCACAGTTCTTGATCATAAAATGGAAGCAGATAGAAGAATAAATTAGAAACCAGAATCCAGCAATATATTATATACAAGAAACACTATAGAAGAACACACAGAGAGTTAAAAATGAAGGGCTGGAGCAGAATCTATTATGCTTCAACTAAAGTAAAGCAAAAATGCAGGAGTAAGCAATCATGATTTCAGACAAAGCAAATGCAAAAATAGACATAATTAAAAGAGATAACCAGGGAAACTACATTTTGCTTAAAGGTCCCATTGGCAATGAAATAATATAAAAAAATTTACATCGGGTTTCTCTAATAAAGGCCTCAAATATATAGGGAACTGAATCAAATTTATAAAAATAAGAGGCACTCCTCAATTGATAAGTAGTCAAAGGATATGAACAAACAGTTCTGAGATGAAGAAATTAAAGCTACCTATAATCATATGAAAAAATGCTCTAAATTACTATTGATTAGAGAAAGGCAAATTAAAACAACTCTGAGGTACCACCTCATTTCTTTCAGATAAATGCTACAGGGGAACGAGCCAAAATAGAGACATTAAAGAACTGTTTGTGGAGTGGCGAACCTGTCCAGCCATTCTGGAGGACAATATGGAACTATGCCCAAAGGGCTATAAAACCATGATTCAGCTATTGCTGGGTCTGTGCCCCAAAGAGACCAAAGGAAAAAGAAAAGGACCTATATGTACAAAAATATTTAGAGCAACTCTTTTTGCGATGGAAAAGATTTGGAATCAAGGGGATGCTCATCAATTGGGGAATGGTTGAAAAAGTTGTGGCATATGATTGGGATGGAGTACTACTGTGCTATAAGAAATGACAAGGGGTAGTTTCAGAAAAAAGATGGCAAGACCTATATGAACTGATGCATACATAGTGAAGTGAGAACTGGGAAATCATTGTGCACACTGTGTAACAGCAATGTTTTTAAAATGATCAACTGTGAAAGACTTAGCTACTCTAATCAACACAATGATCCAACACAATTCCAAAGGACTACCTACCTCTAGAGAGAGAACTGATGGACTTTGAGTGCAAATTGAAGTATAATTTTCTTGCTTTCTTTATTTGGGGGGGAGAGTTGTGATATGGTTAAAATGGAAATATGTCTTGCACGATTTCACATGTATAATTGACCTCACATTACTTTCCTTTTCATTGGGTGGGTAGGGGTGAGAAGGAGGGAGAGAATTCAGAACTGAAAATATAAAAAGAAAAGAATATTTAAAATAAATGATGAATTGGGGGGGAGAATTCTTTTTCTAGCCATAGCTGGAATAGTAATGCAGGGTCTTTTTTTTCTACCCCACATTGTCTCATAAATATAACAGGAAGTTGGAAATAATTGATAAAAAGAAACTCACCTCTGCAAGTGAAGAACACAATGGATGAATAGTTAATTGCCATAAACCACTGGGCCACTTCACCTAATTGTATGATTAAGTGTGACTCTTGTTCTTAAGGGGTGAACGTTTTAAGAAGGGAAGCTAAAAATACTAACAGGTAGTTAGAAACTATTTTTCCCTGCTTCACGGACTTCCAGGAATGGCAGAGGTAATTATTTGAAGACATTCATCTTTGGCACAACAGGAAGATCACTGGATTTGTAGTAAGTAGACAAGGGTTCAAATCCTGGCTCTAACACAGGGCAAGTCAATTAACCTCAATGAGACTCAGTTTCCTCTTCTGTAAAATGGGGTAAGCAATTGTTGTAGGGAAAGTACTTTTATAAACCTTAAAATGATAAATGTTTGTGAGCTACTATTCGTCTCTGTGTAGTGGGGTGGTCTAAATAGAATTGTCATGGATTATACAACCAGACCGGTTTTTAACAGCCCAGACTGCTGTTGTCTCTTTTTTTAATTACCACATCCAATGAAACATGGACATGTGTCACAGAAACCAGTCAGACAAGATACTTGCTAATAATTAAAGTGATACAAATACATTCCCAAAGTTCCCCTAGTTGAATGTAAAAGCAGAAAAGTAAGGTCAGTCCCATCTGTCAACAATGGCTATTGTGTCCCTGGTTCATAGAGATGTGAGAAGGTATTAGAAGAAAGGATAGAAAAGAGTCCTAGATACCACTATGTCATGCTTTTGTCTTTTTTAACTGAAAGGCTGAGAAAGGAATGAGCAAAAATACATCCCAATCAGAGTTTGAAAATACAAGTGTCTTTCCCAAGCAAATTCCTTCTCCTCCATTCACCCAAAACAGATTCCTCACCAGGCTTTCCTCTCTTGCTCCCCTCTCTACCCAATGAAATTCCTCTCTTTCTCTGAGATGCAGTTCAGAGGCGACCTCCTTCATAAATCTCCCAATTCTCCCCCCACCAGAAGAGATCTCTGTCCTGTGAGCTTACACAACATCTTGTCTACACCTCTTTTATGTACTTTTCATGTTGTATTTTAGAGTATAGTTGTTTGTGTAGCTTTTCCCCCTTTTCTTTATTTATTTAGGATTTTATTTTTCCTCAATTTGTGTACCTTTCTTATTTCTCCAGTAAGTTCCTTGAGGGTAAAGAATAAGTCTGGTTTATTTTTTTTTCTCCTGCAATGTCCATCATAGTATCTTGCTAATAGTAGTTGCTTGTGAAAAGTTCAGGTGATATAGGTTAATAGCAATGATTCAATCATATGTAATATTTTGAGGTTTATCATCATCATCTTCACTATCATCACATGTTTACATAACTCTTTAGGGTTTGCAAAATGCTCCAGGTAGGTATTTTACCTACTTGAATCAAAGTATTTTCCTCACAATAACCCTATAAATTAGTGTAAATATCATTTTTCCTATTATGTAGATGAAGAAAGAGAGGTCCTGAAAGATTAAATGACTTGTTCATAGCTACAGGGGCAGGCAGGTGGCACAGTGGATAGAGTGCTGGGCCTGGAGTCAGGAAGATTCATCTTCTTGAGCTCAAATCTGGCCTCAGACACTTACTAGCTGTGTGACCCTGGACAAGTCACCTAACCCTATTTGCCTCAGTCTTCTCATCTGTAAAATGAGCTGGAAAAGGAGATGTCAAACCACTCCAGTATCTTTGCCAAGAAAAACCCAAATGGATCACAAAAAGTCAGACATGACTGAAAAATGACTGAACAACAACAAATCATAGGTAGAAAGTTAATAAGGATCAAAAGCTGATTAAAATGGCCAACATGACAAAACAGGAAAATGATAAATGTTGGAGAACATGTGGGAAAATTGGAACACTAATGCATTGTTGGTGGAGTTGTGAAATGATTCCACCATTTTGGAGAGCAATTTGGAACTATGCCCAAAGGGCTATAAAAATGTGCATACCCTTTGACCCAGCAATAGCGCTTCTAGGGCTATATCCCAAAGAGATCACACAAATGGGAAAAGGACCTACATGTACAAAAATATTCCTAGCAGCTCTTTTTGTGGTGGCAAAGAATTGGAAATTGAGAGGATGTCCATCAAATGGGGAATGGCTGAACAAGTTGCGGCATATGAATGTGATAGAATACTATTGTGCTATAAGAAATGATGAACAGCCTGACTTCAGAAAAACCTGGAAAGACTTGTATGGTCTGATGCTGAGTGAAGTGAGCAGAACCAAGAGAACATTGTACACAATAACAGCCATGTTGTGTGATGACTAATGTTGATAAACTTAACCCTTCCCGGCAATACGAGGATCTAAGACATCTCCAGAGGCCTTGTGATGGAAAATGCTATCCATACCCAAAGAAAGAGCTATAGAAGCTGAATTGCTATTTTTTTTCTCTTCTATTGAGTTTTGTTTCCTCTTTCTGATGGTTCCTCCTATTGGTTTTAATTTCTACTTACAACATCACTAATGTGAAAATATGTTTAATATGAATGTAAATGTATAGCCTATATCAGATTATGCACTGTCTTGGAGAGGGTGGTGGGGAGGAAGGGGGAGAAATATTTTAAACTCAAAAGCATATGGAAGTGAATATTGATAAATCAAAATAAATTAATTTTTAAAAAGCTGATTAAAACCCAAGTTTTTCATGATCCAAAATTCAATACTTTTCCTCCATGCCTGGCTTACTATGTCTCTGTACAGTTTTTACCTTCCAACACTGACCCTTTCAGGGACATTGTCTCATACCTCAGTTCTTGGTAAACTTATCACCCCGTTCTCCTTCGATGAGCTTCCAATGAGGAACACAAGGAGACTAGGAGCAGTTAGGATACTATTTTAAGTGAACTTTAGCCACTTTGTGAGAAATGTTTTGGAATTTTCTTTTTCTTTTAATCCCATGTGTGAGTGAATGTATGTACATATATACATGTCATATATGTATATTATATATAAGCATGTTATATATATACTTGTTGTTTTTGTTGTTCAATTGTTTTTCGGTCATGTCTGACTCATTGTGATCTCATTTGAGGTTTTCTTGGCTAAGACACTGGAGTAGTTTGCCGTTTCCTTCTCCAGCCCATTTTACAGATGAGGAAACTGAGGCAAACAGGGTGAAGTGATTTGCCCAGGATCACACAGCTAGTAAGTGTCTGAGGCCAGATTTAAACTCAGATTTTCCTGAATCCAGGCCCAGTGCTCTATCTGCTGTGCCACCTAGCTGCCTCTATACATGTGTGAAATATATATATATACACACATGTGTGTATACATACATGTATGTGTATGTATACAGACATATATTCACATATATGTATATATAAAATGTGAGTGTGTATATGTATATATGTATGCATATTTGTATATATACATATATATTTATATAACTATAAGAATAATGGATTTGAAAGAGTCCTCCAAAGCTTTCTAGGCCAATGCCCTTGTTTTATAAATGAGGAAACTGAAACCCAGAGAGGGTGAGTGACTTTTCCAAGGTCACACAAGCATTAAGTGGCAGATGGGAATTCAACCCATGACTTCTGACCCCAAATCTAGAATTCCTGCACCAACTTTCCTCTCTAAAACTATGCTATTAAGTAATTGTTCATTTGTTCCTTGAAATGGGGAGGGGGTATTTGTGTGTTTGTTGGGAAATATCATGGTTTTTTTTTAATCTGTCCTCAAATTGTTATTATCATTATCATCATGGTTTAAATCTGGGCTGATGCTAATTGTTTCATGATTTTCAAGGGTATAAAGTGCTCTTGATAGCAAGTTAGCAAAGTATCAAGTCAGCCCCAGGGCAGTGAAGAGTGAGAAAGACCGAATTGAACTTAACCTTTTCCTGTGGCCTTTAGTGACATTTGTAGCTTTGAATGTACAGAGGAAGAATGTTGGGTCAAACATTTAAAAATGTTTCTCAGTGGGATGAGCATCATTGTCACCATTACAGTGTAGCAATACATACAAAGACAAGCCGATACAAAAGGAATACATGCAAAACAATCTCGGAAAGGAGAACAACAACCCAACAGCTTGGGAAAGGCCCCAGTAAGACCAGACACTTGAGCAGAGCCTTAAGGGAAATTCGGGTCTTTAAGAGGTGGGTCTGAGAAGGGAGAACGTTCTAGTCTGGAAGGACAACTTGTGCAAAGTCTCAGAAATGTCCTGTAATAGAGGAAAGCAAATAGGCAGAGCTGGCTGAAACACAGAATATTTGAGGGTAAGTAATACACATTTAGTTTAGAAAGACTGATTGGAGACACATTGTGAAGGGCTTTAAATTTAAGAGGAACATTAGCCTAGAAACAATAGGCAGGCCCTCAAGCTTCTTGGGGGAAGTAAATATGGTAAGCCCAGTGCTTGAGGAATGTCAGTTTGGTAGCTGTGTGGAGGATGTTTTGGAAAGAGGAGTCTGAGACTGGAGCTAGGGAAAACATCTAGGATGCTATTACAATAGTCCGGGCAAACTAGCAATCAAGGCCTGAGTCAGGGTTCTGAATACAGGATAGGGCTTTTAGCATAATTTTATGTTAAATTATTCTAGAAACTAAAAGTTGAAACATCTTTTGCTTTTGGTCATATCTGTGACCTACTTGGTCAGGAATTCAACCTTCAAATATAACACTATTCCCATGAGGAAATATGACCTGCTTTATAATTTGCTTCCCAGGAACACATTTCAACAAAAAGTCAGAAGTGCCTCTAAGAGATACTTCATTTGAACTTTGGTTAAATTCAAGGTAGAAAACCCTCAATGGTGGGTGCTCAACTCTGAATTCTGTTCTTTTTCCATCCAACAGAATTTTGTATTTGTTGAACAAAAGGGCAAAAACAAAGAGAGAATCTTTTGAATATTAGATCCTTCCAGTCAAGGTAGACTTTGGTACTATTCTAATTTTCTGTTAGCTCAAGATATGAATGAGAAGACAACTGAAAAGAACTGAGGAATCTTTGGCCACTTTTCCCACCATGCATCCTTTCCTATCTTGATCTTTTTTCCTGTCTCCTCCATACCATGGTATGGTGGAAAGAGTAATAGAATAAGATAAGGAGATCTGAATTCTCCTTCTGACTACAACTTATTAGCTGTAGTAGAAAGGTCACACTCACCCTTTCTAGGCTCCATTATATCACATAGAACATCACAGAGAGTCAGAGAACAGTAAATGATGGATGTGAGCAAGTTACAATCCATAACCAATGAGGAACTTCAGAGAATTGGAGTAAAAAAAGTCATCTGGGAAATATATGGCAGGAAGAAAAGATGGATGGACTGGTCATATGATGAGAGCAGGAAATGGTAGGTGGATAACTGACGGCTTCACTGGTATCCTAGAGATGTGCTGAGAACTTGAGGAAGGTCTCCAGCATACGGAGTACACCCCCAGAAAAAGACAGGAATGAGAGTTGCATAGGATGGGTAGGACTGAATGGGCTGCAATTTGCTTCATCTAAGGGAATATCCAAATGGATGGGAAGACAGATCCATTTGAAAGACCTCAGTTTACTCATTGCTAAAAATAGGAGGTTGGATAAGATGGCCTTTAAGGCATAATAATAATAATAACTAACATTTATATAGGCACTAAGCTAAGCACTTTATAAGTACGACTTCATTTGACCTTGATAGCAGCCCTGGGAGGTAGATGCTATTTATTATCCCCATTTTACAATTGAGGAAGCTAGGCAGTTAGATGGCAAGTGAGTTGTCCAACATCATACATCTAATAATTGTCTGAGGCTGGATTTAAACTCAAGTCTTCCTGTCTCTATGCCCCATGCTCTATGTACCGTACCACCTAGCTGCCTCTAATCCCTTTCAAATCAATAGTAGATATAGTGAAAAGATTACCAAATCCAAGCAACTTGGGTTAAAATTCTGGCTCTGCATTTACTCTCTGTATAACCTTATTCAGCCAATCAATCAATCTGTAGATAGGTCCTCTTGGGGAGGGGGGGATAATGATTTGAATTCACACTATTCAAAGTTATAGTTATGTTATGGTATAGCTATTTAACATATGGTAATTGACTCCAGCCCAATTGAAATATGTAGTGAGAATTCAAATAGAATGACTACTTAGGAGGATTCCTTACTCCACACTAATGAACCATCAGCTGAGCAAGCATTTATTAAACATTTACAATATGTCAAGCACTGCACTAAGTCCTAGGTATGTGTGTGTGTGTGTGTGTGTGTGTGTGTGTGTGTGTATAAAAGCAAAAACAACCTCTGCCTTCAGAGAGTCTACATTCTCATGAAGAGACATCTACATCAATAGGTGTCCATACACAGTCTAAACAGAGTAGATGAAGGAGTAGGCTTAGAGGGGAAGGCACTGAAGTCCTCTGTACCTCAGTTTCCTCACTTATAAAATGAATGGGGGAGGGGCTGAACCAGATGATTTCTAAAGCCCCTTAGAGGCTTGACATTCTATGATTCTGTGATCCCTGGGTCAATTTAAATTCAAGATAACACCCCTAAAGTGTTTGGAAATTCTCTTTAAAACTTCCAAAGGAGGGAACATTGGTTTCTACCTCAAGGATCCTTATGATTCCTAAATGCTTTTATTCATCTTTCCTTTTAATTTCATCTCTTCTTGTTTCAGCCATTTTCATTTTAATTCCCCAATTTCTCAACTTCACCTTGTCTCCATAGCTTTCATTTAAGAGTTTCAATAAAACTCTCCAAGATATGGAGATCAGAAAATATGAGCAGAAGAATATATTTACCTGAAGTTTCACCAGCACCTCAAGCTCAACCGAATCAGTCCAATATTCACGACTAGCCTAACTTCTTTATTTCTGAGGACACTACCACTGCCTTCTCAATCACCCAGGTTTGACGTGTCAGCAACTTTGACTATCCCGTTCTCCGCCCTTGCTCTGCATGCAGTCAGTTTGCCGAGGCTTATTTTGGTGATTGTTCTTGTTGAACCTTTGCGATGTCCTTAGTATAGGGAATTAGGGAATTATAAGAGAGAAACTCAGGTGCTTTACTAGCTGTGTGACCCCAGGCAAATCACTAACCTTGTTTGCCTCAGTTTCCTCACCTGTAAAATGAGCTGGAGAAAGAAATGGCAAAGTAATCCAGTATCTTTGCCAAGAAAATCTCGTGTGGTCACAAAAAGTCAGACACAACTGAAACAACTGAACAACAACAAAAGTGAGAAAACCTTTAATAATAGAGCTCATCACTTGCTCTGAGTCTTATAGTCTTAGGAGTCTCTTGGGGGCACTAAAAAGTTAAATGACTTGTCTAAGGTCCTATAGTCAGTAAATGTAAAAGGTCAGACTGAACCAGGGTCTGCCTGACTCTAAGGCTTGCTCTCTAACCACTGTATCACACTACCTCTATCAATCCTTTCTAAACCAGGGGTGGTGAACCCACATTCATTTAATCACCTCTTGCTTGGGTTCCTGTAATAAGCTGATCCATCTCCAGTCTCTCCTCTCCATTATTCCTAGCCCTTTCATATTTCTTCCTATATAACTATTAATTCATTGTTCTGAGGACACCACTGCACTCATAAATCTTCAGCAGTTTCCTGGTTATCACCCAGTAATACTCACATTCCTTAACCTAGCATCAAGACTCACCATAATTTGGTTCCAACTTACCCATCATCTTTATATCATATCATTTTTCTTTCAGTGCTCTACTCTCCAGCCAAATTAGCCATTTCCTAATATAGTGATGTTCTTTCCTATTTTTCTGCCTTTTTTTCACATCATCCCCATCTCTGGCTATTGAGATCCTTCTCTTCTTCAAGAAGCCTTTCCTGGTCCCTGCATCTGGAAGTGGTGTTACTCTTTCTTCAATTTTCTCATTACCCTTCAGATCTCTTTTTTGCTCTTATTTTCTCATTTTTATCAACATTATTATGATTCTGGTTATTTTTGTAAATGCCTCATTTGTTTGATCACAGGTTCCTTGAGATAGAGATGGGTCTTATTCATCTTCCCCAGTGCCTTCTGCTTAATAAATGCTAATTTGAACTGGATAATCAAGGATCATAGGCTTGTTGGAGGCAGCATGGTGTAGTAGGTAGGACATTGGCTTTGGACTTGGGAAGACCTGGGCTGGAATCCCACTTGAGACTGGGGAAGTCACTTAACCTATATATGTGTTTCTGTCTTCTCCTCTGGAAAATGAGGACATGAGATTGGATTTTCTCTTCCAGCTCTAAATTTATGATTCTATGAAATATAGTCTTAGTCAATTATTTCCTTTATAATGCAGAGATTCACTACTCTATTTATTCAGTGTAGTGTAATTTCCTGGCCCTTGCATAGACAAGTATGTACCTCTCTTCTTAAACATTCTCAGGATAATTAATTTGTTAAGCATCATAATTAATAATATCTTGGTCAATAATTTCAAAGAAGCTAGAAAAACTTTTTTCCCCTAGCTGTAAGATAGCATATAATGCTGAGTTAGGAAAATAACTTTATGAAGATCCCTCCAACTCTATTCAAGTTTAAATGCTGTTTTTCTCAGTAAAATAAATTAATGAAAATAAAAATCTGAGATAGAGAAGGCAAACTGAAGGATAGAGGAAGATGAAGAACTAAGATCATTGAGTCATTAGAAGGCAGTTTCAGGGTACGCAAGCTACCAGGCCACTGACATTTCTCCCACTAGTCTGAATTTTATACAAGCTGCTGTATTAATCCTCTACCATCTGGCCACAACCTACCTTTCCAGATTTATCTCCCACTGTTCTTCAACAACAAATCCTACACATTGGTGAAGGCTTTTGTAGTTACTGACCTCCCCAAACACATTATCCTATTCTTGCCTCCCCATCATTGCTCATTCTCTTCTCTTTCTTTTGGAATGTCTGTCCCCCCTCCCTGCCTCTGAATTCTTGATTCCATCTTCTCATACTTTTTCTAAATGTTGTTTTATTTTAGGTTATGGGGTATTAGAAATACAAAAGATCTTAAAGATAAAATAGTTCAACATCCTTATTTCTCAGATGAGGAAACTGAGACCCAAAATCTCTCTCTCTCTCTCTCTCTCTCTCTCTCTCTCTCTCTCTCTCTCTCTGTCTCACACACACACACACACACACACACACTCTTTCCCTCTCTCTCTCCATATAGCTATCTAAGTATCTCTCCATCTCTGCTTTTGTGGTGTCTCTCTGTGTCTCTGTCTCTATTCCTTATCTCTATCTCTGTCTCTATTTCCTATTTCTATCTCTGTCTCTGACTCTTTCTGTCTCTGCCTGTTTTTCTCTGTAACTCGATATCCATCTGTTTCTTTGAGTGTCTCTATCTCCTCCATCTCTTTTAGCTATCTGTCTCAGTCTTTGTCTCTCTGTCTGTCTTTGCCTCTCTGTCTCTGTCTCTTCCTGACTCTGTCACAATATTTGTATCTGCGTATCTCTCTGTATGTCTATGTATTTGTGTCTATTTCTCTGTGTCTCCCCATCACTTTCTGTCTGTCAGTCTATTTCTCTTCTTTCTGTATTTCTGTTTCTATCTTGCCCTGCCTGTGTCTCTGTCTGTTTCTCTGTGCCTGTCTCTGCCTTGTTGCTTGCTCTCTCTCTCTCTCTCTGGCTCTGGCTTCCATATCTCTGTCTCTGTCTTTGTGTCTCTATCTCCTGACTGTCTCTGTCTCTGTCATTGTGTCTTTGTTCCTCCTCTCCCTCACTCCCCCTTTTCTCTCCTCTCCTGCCTTCCTCCCTCCCTCTCCCCCATCTTCCAATCTCAATCTCTCTATCTTAGTCTCCTCTCCTCTTCTCTGTGTCTCTGTGCCTTTGTATCTTTGTCTGTCTCTCTCTGTCTCTATCTGTCTCTGCTCTCTGTCTGTCTGTCTATCTGTCTCTCTCTCTCTCTGTCTCTGTCTCTGTCTCTTTATCTTTCTCTCTTTCTAACTCTCCCTCTTAGACACCCATTTTCCAAATGGTATAATCACCCCACACACAATGTCAGCAATTTGGACTGATTCTATTTCCACAGTCTCTTGTGTTTTTCCTCTGCTTTCCATTCCCACTGGCACCCAGTTCAACCCCTCATTATCTCTCTTTTCAGAAATTACAATAGCTTCATAATTGGCCACGAATCTTCACACAGACAACCCTCAAAAATTATTCCTATACACCCCTGCTAGAGCAATCTTATCTTAAATGTATTATAGTTGAAGAACTATTGGGATTAATGTCAAGAGAGACCTGATGTCCAGAAAGCTTGGTTCAAATCTACCCTCCCATTCTTACTAGCTATGTGATCCTAGGTAAGTCACATAACCTCTGTTTGACTCACGTTCCTCATTGTTAAAGTAGAGATAATGATAGCACTTACCTCCCAGAATTGTGGCAAAGATAAAATGATCTAATGTTAGTAACACACTTTGCAAACCTTAAAGTGCAATCTATACATGCTAACTACTATTATTGTATGCCCAACAAGTGGTTCTTGCTTGAAGAGCTCTCCCTCCTGAGGCTGTTTATGTCACTTTTAGATAGTGTTGATAGTTAGGAATGGATTTTTTTTCTCTTATATCAAATCTAAACCAGTCTCTTTGAAACCTCAGCCCATTAAAAACAATTGTTTCCAATTCTGCCTTATGGAGCCAAACATTAAAAAAAGAAAAAAAAGAGCGGGTTGGTTAATACCTCTTCAAATACTTGAAGGTAAAGACCATGGATCACTTCTCCTCTCCCTCTCCTCTCACTGCCATGTCTTTCCTTCTCCAGGTTAAGCATCTCTATTTCCTTTGATTCATCTTCATGGAATGAACTGAAGACCCTTCAGGATCTTGATCACCATACTCTGGAAACTACCTAGTTCATCGCTGTCCTTTATCAAATACAACATCAGTAAGTGAACATAGTCCTTTAGGCGTGATCTAACAGGGCTGAACAAAGCAGAACTATCTACTCCTCACTCCTAGACCCTATGCATCTCTGAATGCAGTCTAAATTACATTAGCTTTCCTGGCTGCCATATCCCATAATTAATTTGTGGTTCACTAAAAGCTTCAGATCTTTTTCCTTCCCAAGAAAACCTTCAGCCTTCTCACTCTTTTCTTATTTTTTTCCTTATTAAGTTGATTTTTTGAACCCAAGTTTAGGAATTTACATTTATCCCTATTAAACTTCATATTCTTGGATTTAGTCAATATCTTTTTTGAAATCTGACTGTCATACAATGTATTAGTTTCCTCTTCCAATTTTGTGTCAGATGACACAAATTTGATAAGCCTCTATTATCTATGGTGTTATTCAAGTCATTTCCTTAATGAGACCATCTCAAAACAAACATTTCCTTCTCTTATCCTAGATAACCATGAATTTGACTGTTGGGCAATTGTACAAAGCTCTAACAACCCCTCAGAGGGCCCTGTTGTCATTCAGATCGTAGCCCCACAGAGCTGGGGCTCTGTCCATGGTAGCTGGTGGAGTCTGTGGGGAGGCTGTCACACAGTCAGTACTTAATAAATGTTTATTGTGATTATAAAATAATCAGAATGTTTCTGTCTTCTTGATCCTCATTTCTTTCATGTAGCCAAGTTAATGCTGAATGGAAGCAGGGGTCTGTGCTCTTAGTGGAATCACCATGGAAACAGTAGTCATTGCCAGTCCACAGGGAGGAAATTGGACCCTCCCTGGTCTCCTTTTGCAAAGTACAGACAGGGTAGGAATAAATGCACTTTGCACCATGCAAGTTTTTTTTGGGGGGGGGTGGGAAACCAATATTAAAGCTGCTGTACAACTTGTATAAATGGTGTCCCTGTACTGAAAACAGCTACTTTTATGGTCAGCTTCCTAGGAAATTAACAGGGTCACAGATGTAGATTTTAGAAGGCAAGGGTGGTAATAGTGTTATGGTGAAAAAGAGTCCATCAATCAACAGAGGTTGAATGCAGCTTATCAAATTTGTACCATTTCTCATTGAAAAAAAAATCACCAGGTTAAAATAGTGCCAGTGAAGGCACATAGTTTGCTCCTTAAATCTGAAGTTATAGAATATCTGAGCTAGAAAGGACCTCAAAATCCACTTAGTCCAATTCATATCTAAGTAAGGATCACTCCTACAACATACTAGACAAGAGGACTTCCAGGTTAGGCTTGAAGACCTCCAATAAGGGGGTACCCAACACTTTCTGAGGCAACCCATTCTAATGCTGCAAGATAGAATCATAAACTGAATGCTGGACCTGGATACTTGAGGAACTATGTTCAAATCTTGCCACAGCCACTTGTAATTGAGTGACAATGGGCAAGTTATTTAACCTATTCCAGCCTCCATTTCCTTATCTGTAACATGAGGATAACAGTATCTACATCTACCTCACATAATTGACGTTGTGAGGATCAAATGAGGATCAAATGAGATTATCTATGCAGTGTTTCATAAACCTTAAAGTTCTATATGATGCTGTTATTGCTGCTGCTGCTATATTACTACTACTGTTACTGCTACTACTGCTACTACTACTGCTGCTGCTGCTGCCGCTGCTGCTGCTACTACTACTACTACTACTATTACTACTACTACTACTACTACTACTACTACTGCTACTATTATTTCTACTCCTACTTTTCCAATTGTTAGGAAGTTTCTCTTCATATCAACCCAAAATCTACTTCTCTGGCTTCTTAGTTATGTCCTTTGTGCCTAAGCACAATAAGTCTTATCCACCTTGTATATGATAATCTTTCAAATACATGAAGAAATGTTATTAGGCAGAGTAATGCACCCTTAATCCAGAATACAATGACATGGGTTCAAACCCTGCTTTAGAAGCTTACTACTTCTGCAGCCTTGGGCATTAACCTCTTAGTGACTCAGTTTCCTCATTCCCAAAATGGAAGGTTTGGACTGGATGACCTCTGAGGTCTCTTATAGCTCTCAATCTATGACCCTCTAATCCCATGGTCCTCTTAAGTGTTCTTGTCTTGCAACTGAATAAACCCAATTCTTCTACTCCTTCTTCTATTGACATGGTCTTCAATGTGCTCCCATTCCTGGTTGTGCACTTCTGGACACATTCTAATTTACTTATGAACTTCCTAAAACATGGTAATGGCAACAGAACAGACTGTTTCAAAGGCAATTAGACCTAGGCAGAAGACAACAGAGCCATTCCCTCAGTCATTCTGAGTATCAAGCTAGAGCATTAGCTTTTTTTTTTTTTTTTTTTTTTTGCTTATTGTGTTGCACCTTTGTCTCTTATTAAGGTTTCAAGTTGCTAAGACTCCTGATCTTTTTCACGAGATCCATTATACCTATAAACCCAAACCATTATTAATCCTAAGTCATTACTTACCAACAAAAATTGATCCCCTTTTCCAAAGGTATCTGAGGAGGTACTCCCTCACTAGGTACTTTCTGTGCTTATAGAGATTTACATCTTCCCTAGGGCTTAAGATGCAAAAATCAAAAAATGAAACTACTCCTTTGCATTTCCATTTCCTTTCCTCCTCTGGCTCCCCCAGCCCACATCTCCTCAATTGTCTTTCACTTTCAGTTTTGTAGGAATTATTGCTGGTCAACCTTCCTTCTTGAAGAGAACCAATGACATCAGGAGGATGATGTCTTGACTTGCAAATGAATTAGATTTAAGTGAGGCAGAGCTGTGCAAAGTCATCAGCCTCATTCCCTCCGAGTCATTAGAGTCCAGTGGCAAGACATAGGTCAGTTCAACTGGAGATGCCTCCGAATGTAGTGAGAGACCTTGTTCTTTTTAAGCTAAGGTCTTTCCCAAGTCAGTTCTTAACTAGCCTCAGACAGGAATAGGATAGAAAGAAGGGGTAAAATGAAGGTGGAAGAAGAGTGAGAACTAAGTGGGAAGGTGGGGAAAGGGAAGGGAGGCAAAGAGGAGATAGGTCAGGAGGGCATTTCAGAAGAAAAGGAATGGCAGAGCTGAAGCCACACAATAAGAATGGCACTGTTCCCAGTAACACTCATACACACCTTGCCTTGATCCTTCTGGCTCCAAAAATAACTCCTCAGAACTTCAGTTTCATTGCCTTTTTTTTTCTTTCCAGTAGAATATAAGTTCCTTCAGACAAGAACTATTTCAATTTTTGTCTAAGTATCTCCAGCTCCTAAGCACAGTGCCTTACTATAGAAGACACTTCATCAATACTTGAATTTTTATCCTTAAGAGAAAGGAAGAACAGATCTCCATGCCCTTTATAAACTTGAATGTGGTTATTATGCAATCTTTCCTTCAAGCTTCAAAATCTTCATTTTCTTTAACATTTTCTTTTAGATTTTATTCACTCACCTTTTACAGTCATTGTAATTAATACTATCCTAGACCTTCCCCAAGTTATTCTCAGCACCATTAAGTTGCCTAGAATTAGACACAAAATTCCAGTAAAAAAGAGAATTTAATATTTTTGCCCACAAAGGGTATTACATTGTACATTTCTTTCCTTGTGTTTCCTAGCATGCTGCTTTCTAGATTCATTGCAAAGGAGCCAGCCAAGAAATGGAAATATGATACAATACAAAAACATTTCCCCTTGGATCTGAGCTCAATTTTAGGCATTAGGGCAGGTAGCTCTTACACAATAATCATTCTCATTGGCGTTTAAATAATGCTTTGAAGTTTGAATACCACTTTACATACTGGGTCAGCAGTTGTTTTAAAAATCAAATACTGATGATAATGATGATGGTGCTAGACAAGACCTGTGACCAGAATTCCAACCAAGGTAGTTAGCTTTCAATAGTTTGAAGACCCTGTGGTCTTCTAGATATGGGTAATCAATCCACCGGTGAAGATTATGGTCCCCTCTATGTTTTCTCATTCTTATCCATGTCTTCCCATATATCCTACAAGGATGGCTCAATGCATTGGAGGTATTCCTCTGGTTCCATTAATCGTGGATGCAATAAAATAGTACAATGGAAAGAATACAGGACTGAGAATGAGAGCACTTAGAACCCTAAATAGGGATCATCATCTAATACAGTCTTCTCACTTGACAGATGAGGAAACCAAAGCGCAGAAAGGATAAGTTCCTAAAAAGGTTACATGGCTAGGAAGCGACAGAGCTAGGACTAGATATCTAGATCCAGGCTTCTTTTGTTTACTAATTCCCAGGTCCATGATCTTTCCATTTCTATGGTTTTGTAAAGGAAAACCTCCTCTTTTTTTTAAAGATATGTACAAAGGATATTTTGCTGTGAATGGGACAATAGCATATACCTCACACTTTGACTGCTGTGAATGAATTGACCAATCAAAAATATTTATTCCTCGTTGGCCATGTGGCAGTCACCACTCAGTACGGGGAATAAAAAGACAAAAAGAAGCATCACCTGCCCTTTTTAAGCTAAGGTCTTTCCTAGTTCTCACTTTGACTGAGGCAAAACCCATTCAGTGATTAGGGCTGTTTAAGAAGTGAACCAAGGGGTGGCTCCTTTAAAAAAAAAAAAGCCAAGGTCTCCTACTGCATACTGGGCCATCTCCAGTTGTCTTGATCTATATCTGGCTGCTGGACCCAGATGGCTCTGGAGGAGAAAGTGAGGTTGGTGACTTTGCACAGCTCTCCCACAGTTAAATCCAATTCACTTGCAAGTCATGGCATCATCTTCCTGATGCCATGGTCCTCTTCAAGAATGAAGGACAAACCACAGTACACAATATACAACTTTATGATATGTCAAATTCAGTTCTTTCTCTTTTGACCAGAAACAACCCTGAGGGTCTTCCTCTCCCAGTTTGATCAAAGCAGACTCCTCACTGCCCCTTGGAGACATTCTTTGCTTCCTCAGTATCCTTGTTTGCCTTGTTCTATTATGAAACGCCATCCTTTGCTACTTTTATCTAAATCCTACTTATCCTTCAACACCCAGATCAAACCCAACCTCCCTCACGAAATTTTTTTCCTACTCATCATGCCCTCATTGCTCTTAGCTTATTGTAAGGGAGGATTTGAACTCAGCTCCTCCTGACTCCAACTCCAGTCATCTGTAGACAGAACCATGCTGCCTTCTCAGTTACCATTTTAAACTGCATGATAATTATTTAATGAATGTTAATTTTGTCTCTCCAACTAGACTATAAAGTCATTGGAGACAGGGATAAGTCTAAGGCTTCTATGTATCCTAAAAAAAAAACAAAAAACTTAGCACAAAGATTTATTAATACCTGTTTGCTTGGTAAATTTTAGCAACTATGGCGTTTATTGTTGCCCCTTTTCCTCAAAGCAAAAATATTCCTAAGACACATGTGCAGTCCTTCTGGATGCCTTTCATAGAATCAGGAAATTTTAGTCCCCACTAGAAATGATTACAACATACTCAGAAAAAGCTTAAATTGCTACATAGATTAATCTAAAGTTTTTTTCCCAGAATATGACAAGGAAAAATATAATTTAAAATAATAACATGTTCTGGAATTTTTGGTGAGATCCGGTCTATTTCACTTTGTAGCCAGTATTGTTGCCACAGTAATTTCATATTTTAGGACCTGATAAGCCTTTCAGGTGTCATCTTACTCATCCCTAGCCTCCTCCCTCCTACCTCTACCATTTAGGCAGTATTGCATCATTAAATTATCCTTCATGCTTGAATATCCATTTTTAAAGACCTCCCAAGTTGGAAACTCCATCTCTTCTACTGGTAATCCATTCCACTCTCCATGAATTCTTCCTCATAGTTAATCTAAATCCCACATGCCACACTTCAGCCCTATTTCCTCTTGTTCTGACCCCCTTGGTGTAAATTGAGAACAGTTGGTTATCATCATCTCTATATAAATCTTTCACATTTTCTTAAACAGCTATTAAATAAACCCCTTGGTTCTCCCTTCTCTAAGCTAAATAATCATGGTTATTTTAACCTTTCCTCAAAGATCTTATTTCCTAACTTTTTTTATCACCAACTCCACTGAGCTTTTTTTTTCTTCCAACCATTGCATTCTTCGATGGGAAACCAAAAACAGTAGTTAACATGAAACCAATGGAATGACTGAGCAGTGTTCAATGTAATTGAAGGATTACTTTGTGGTTTCTAAGTCCTTTACTCTTACCAATGGCTCTGTATAATAATGCCTGGTTTAAATATATATATATATGTATATATATATATATACACACATATATATGTATATATATATATACATATATATATATATTACTACAGTGCTATGTCACTGATTCATAGTTGGCCAGTTAATCCTATTATATAATAACTAGATCTTCTTTAATAAGATTTATTTATGACAGTTATTGCCTGTGTCTTAATTATTTTTCCTCCTCAAAGTGTATAACTTTACATTTCTAACTGAACTTCCCTCTGAGTTGCCTACCATTTCTTTAAATTAACAGTGCCATTTCAAATTCCATGATTCACTTTGGTGTCCTCTATTTGTCCATTTATTTGTACAACAATCATGCATTAATTCAATTAAATTCAACAAATATATATTAAGTACCTACTTTATGCAAGGTTATATGAAAGTCACTGAGTACACATAAATAAAAATCAATCAGTTCCTCCTCTTAAGGAGTTTACTTTCTACTGAGGGTGGTACAGAAGTTGACATAGTATTTAAACAATGTAAGGCAAAATAATTTCTTTTTTCTTTTTTAAAATAATATTTTTTTTTAGTTCTCAACATTCACTTCTATAAGATTTTGAGTTTTAAATTTTCTCCCCCTCTTTCTCCTTCCCAAGACAAGATTGTTATTGTTATCAATGAAGATGAGTCTGGCAAGACTGGTTTTTCACAAGCTTATTTTCTTCAACATGCTTTAAAAAGTTTGTTGATATCTCAATAATTTTCCAAATGTAAAGCTTAACCTCTGCTTAAAACCCTAATCCAGTGCCCCACCTCAGTACAGAGAAGGCCCTAGGCTCTTCAAGGCAATTGCTGTGAAATATGCTCCCTACTCAATTGGATTCATGAACTCATCTATTTGGAAGTTCCTTCCCGAAAGTTCACCACAGGAGATACACACCATATGTGCTGGAAGCAAGCCTTCTTTACTTTCTCTGAGCGTGTGAAGCTATCAGTGGAGCTCTTTGGCTGCCCACCTGTTATCCCTCTTTAACATCCTGTTACAATAATAATACATCTCACTGTTGTTGGTGACCAACCCCCCCCTTTTCTAATCCTCTCATACATTTCCTTGACAATGTACTTTAATCCTCTTCTTTAGAGTTCCTCAGTGGTTGTATGCAGTAGCCTGACCACACCCACCATGCTGTTTATACACACACACACACACAGAGTTTAAATGCTAGTGCCTTCCTCTTGAGATTATCTTTAAATCCTGTACATATCTTGTTTCTACAGTTATTTGTATGTTGTCTCCATCATTGAACTGTGAGCTCCTTGAGAGCAGGGACTGCTTTGCCTTTCTCTGTATCTCCAACATCTGCCTGGAGATAGTATGGATTGGCCATGTGCCTCTCCACTGTCCTCCTTTTTAGTTTTTTTGGAGGCAGTGCTATTTAACATCTCACTGCCATATACAACATTAGTAAAATGTCACTATTGAAAAGAAGGGACTTTGTTTTTTATGGAAAGCTTAGGGTTAGTAATAGAGCTCTCTGCAGTTTCCCAAAGGCATTCCTGTTCACCCTCCCTCCCCTTTTTCAAATCTGGGACCAGCTTACTATTCATTTGTATTGTATGTCCAGATAAGCATACTATTGAACAAGTTCTAGGATGTCCACGCAAATGGATGTTGAAATATGAGCAACAGATAATCTTCATCCACTTGGCCTTTGCTGTATGAATGGCCAGGTGAAACTTCTTTGAGTTTATATCCTTAATATACCCCTTAAAGAGGTTCTGCTGCATTCTGGGGTTTAACACAATCATCACAATGTTGTCCCAAAACAGGAGCATCTGGAGGACATCCCCATGCGCAGGGACTCCCTCGATAATCTTTGTATTGCCTCTTCTCCATCATAATAGCAAAAACTTTTGGTGAATTTATATCTCCCTATGTTATGGCTCATCTGGTATTTATCATCAGAGGGTCATTGAATGGATTATTCTTGATATTAAATATTCCAGGAAATTCTAAATGATCTTGATGATAGATGGGAGAAACCCTAATAAATGTTTACTGAGCAATTGACTTACTGGAATTGAGATTATAAAATGGTGGTTTTTTATACCAAATCAAATGTTATTTTGTTTTTCATAATCATCTAACAATAGGCACAACGGAATATTATGTTCTCTACATCTTTCAATAAATTGTGAGACTATAAAGTTGTAGTCCGTTGCTGAATATCTCTTGTGAAATCCTGCTTGCTCCCTACTAATATCATCATTGAGAATTCTATTAGTATATAAATAAAGATGTAAGAGCAGGCTAGGTTTATAATTAATGATGTTCTTTCAGTAAGTTTTATTTTTAATATTAACAAAGTCTGAGTTTTTTTCCCCCACTTTTTTGTTTCTTTCCTGTCCTTCTGATACCTGGTACATTAGTTACATGATGCCTTCAAAATAGTTTTGCTTCTAGAATGCTCCTTCTTAACAATAAGGTTTTGTGAGGTTCAAATGAGATGATATTTGTAAAGTGGCTGGCACATAGTAGGTGCTTCATAAATGCTTTTTCCCTTCTCCCCACTTCCCCTTGCTCTCCAGATACTTGGTCTAATACCACTGTATTCCATGAATTTGTCCTCTTTAATGCCAGGTCAATCTCTAATATAAGTACCTCAGGGACTATGACGTTAGGTTCCAAGTGGTGAAAATTAGGAGAAAATAGTTTATTAAAATGGCATTTGCAAACATTTTCCATTTTTATTTTGTTTGTAGCCATCTTTCCAATATAAATTCTGATAAATGCTTCCAAACTGGAGAAGCTTTGTGTGTAGGCCCAGAGATGAACCTTATCAAGTCTATGGTCTGAAGCCCAGGATAGTTAAATTCAAAGACACTTACCACCAAAGGTTGCCCAAATAAATTAGCAGTAACATAGCTGGTAGCTGGTGTACTGAGAACTAAAGGAGTAGAGATTTGCATGACTGGAGGAAAGACCAACAATATACAAAATGTAGTTCTCAGAATTCGATATAACAGTCAAACTGAATGGGGCAGCCAGGTGGCACAGTGGATAGAGCGCTGGCCCTGGAATCAGGAGGAACTGAGTTCAAATTCATCCCCAAACACTTACTAACTGTGTGACCCTGGGCAAGTCACTTAACCCCAATTGTCTCACCAAAAAAAAAAAAAAAAAAGCCAAGCTGAACTTAGGCTGATAATTTTCTTGACACTATTCTTTCCTTTTAAAGTACATATTATTCAAAGCAGGTGGCCATCACCTGCGGAATGGCTAAACAAATTATAGTAATGAACATAATAGAATATTATTGCACTGTAAGAAACAGTGAACATAAAGAATGCAGAGAAGCACGGAAAGTCATAAAACATTAATTGAGGCAAAAATGAAGAGAGTGGCACCAGAAAGAAAAAATAGACACAATGACTACAGCAATGAAAATGGAAGGAATAAAAGCTATCCCCATCATCCCCCCCAAAAAATAGGAACTTAATGCTGTGAAATTATAGTGGCCAAGGTCATTCCCGAGAAGACGGATAAAAATTAATATCTTTCTTTTCTTTGTAGAAGAGGGTATGGGTATGGAACCTGCATACAATGTTGGACTTCACTGTTACATTGGTTAGCTTTGATAGATTTTCTTCTTCCTCTTTTTTATTCTTTATTAACATAAATATCCATGGGATGATGTATTGGGAAATAAAGGTGATGTGAAAGCAAAAGATATCAATGATATTTAAAGAAATTACATGTTTCCTCTCTTTATCCCATCCTCAATTTCCACTAAGGGCAATATTTTTCTTTCTTCTTCTCTAATTGCCTCTGCATTCAGAGAATATATCTCTAGGTCCTTTCTAAATTACTACTCATGTCTTGCTTGCTTTCTTTTAATTGCCTTTTACAAGCTGTCATTATTTCTATTGATTTGTTCTTGATAATCTGCCTTTGATTCTACCTTTTGATGATTTCAAAGGAACAAGTCAATTCAATCAAAAAATTGCTCAATTCAATAGGGAGAAAAATTAGCCAAGCTAGTCAATTCCATCAAATGGGTTGAGTCAATAGGCCCATGGAAATGCAACCAAGCTTTTATTCTTTCTTTATCTTTCAGTGGAATATGCAGTTCTTTGATTCACCAACTAAATTTCCTTCTGTTAGACTTTGTTTTTGTTTTTGTTTTTGCATGTAGAATAGTTTTTCTTAAGGGATGTCTGGTTCTGTTACCTCTTTCTTCCTCTAGCATTCTCACTGAGTGTTTTCTGTTAGTTCCTGATGGTATCCCAGCATGGAAAAAATATCACTGGAGTTGTAAGATTCAGGTTCAATTCTCAGTTCTGCCCCTTGCTGCCTGTAAGATCTTGGGTAAATCACTGCAACTTTTCAGAGGTCAGTTTCCATATATGGAAGTGAGGAGATTGAATTCAATGACTCCCAAAGGTCCCTTCCAATGCTAAAACCATAGCTAATGAAATCTGCCTGAAAATTAGTTTACTGTATTTAGCTGAAGTCTCATAGGAGGAAAAAATTTTAAGTAAATTTTCTATAATCCCAAAGGGCATTAGTCAAATAATCACATGACCTCTTCATCCATAACTCTGCATTGAGTCTCTATTGCCTACAGAATAAAGCATAAACTCGAGATTTTGGCATTCAAGGCTTTATGTAATTTGACTCCAATCTCCCTTTCCATAGGTATCTTATGTTTCTTCTAGCCAGAGGTAGCATGCCCCATTTTCATTTCATTTTTGTTTTTTCCTAATATATCACTATACCTTTAGTCACATTTTTTCTATAACTGGAATGAATTAGATTACCTGTTCAAGTCTCTTCTTTTCTTCTATCATAAAAAATAGCACCTACTATTTGGTTTTTTTATGTTTATTTTTTATTTATTTTTAACATTCTTTTCTTTTTAAATTTTGAGTTCTGAATTCTTTCCTTTCGCCCCTCCCCCACCCACTGAGAAGGAAAACAATATGCTATCAATTAAACAATGTGAAGTCTTGCAAAACATATTCCCGTATTGACATATTTTTAAAAAATAAAGTGAAAAATATATCTCAATTTGCAATCAATGTTCATCATTTCTCTCTCTGAGGATCTTCATGGGTCCTTTGGAATTGTCTGGGATTAATGTATTGATCAGAGTAGGTAAGTCTTTCATAGTTGGTTATCATTACAACACTGCTGTTACTGTGCACAATGATCTCCTGGTTCTTCTCATTCCACTTTACATCAACTCTACTTTTTAAAGTGTTATTGTCTTTAGTATTTTTGTGCTTCTTTTTACTGTTATTCATTCTCTTTTCATAGTTTTCTTACATTACTCTCATTTCTTTTCCTTGTTTTTCCTCTATCACTCTTAGCTCTTTTTTAAAAAAATTCTTCAAGAAATTCCTGCTGGCCTTAGGTCCAAGTAGCATTTTTCTTTGAGAATTTGCATGTCTTTACATTGTTATCTTCTTCTGAGTTTATGTCTTGGTCTTCCCTGCGCTTTTTATGGTCACTTTCTCTTTTTTATTTGTTCATTTTTCCAGTCTGTTTCTTGACTTTGAACATTATGTAAAGTTGAACATTATGCTCACTTGGGGGTGGCAAGGTACTTTGCCAAGTTTCAGGCTTTTTCATGCTGCTATTTTCCAAGAGAGTTGTAGAGGTCTGCAAGTTTTGGGTAGTTCCAAAGGTGGTGATATCTTGGGAAAGGTGTGGTCACTGGTCTCCTGCTTTGTGCTCTGCTCTTTACCCAGGAAGGGTCTTTGCTGCCCTGCAGCCACAAGTGCTAGTGCTCCTCTGGACTGAAGTTCTGTTTTTAGCCTCCTTGGCAATCTAATTGATCCCCCAAGACTGGGCTAATTGGCTTCCTGAAGATGACTTCTAAAATCTACTAGTACATTTCCATATCCAACCTTTCTCCAAAGTACCTAGCACAGTGCCTTGCATATAGTTGGTGCTCTATTAATGTTTCTTGAGTGAACAGAAAGTGTATGCCAGTCCTATGATTCCAATTATTTCGTTGTTCATTCATTCTTGAATGACTCTTGGTAACCCCATTTGGGGTTTTCTTGGCAGAGATACTGGAGTGGTTTACCATTTTTTTTCTAGTTCATTTTACAGATGAGGAAACTGAGGCAAACAGGATTAAGTGACTTCCCCAGGGTCACACAGCTAGTAAGTGGCTGAGGCCAGACTTAAACTCAGGAAGATGAGTCTTCCTGACTCCAGGCCAGGTACTCTATCCACTGTGCCGCCTAAATGATTCTATGTCCAACACTAAATGTGAACCCGATTACCTTATAAAGCCACAAAGTCAAAATAACCCACTGGAAGCAAGTACTGACTATATATAACTCTCCTGTGAGTTTCAAGAGCAACCTTGGTGGGGCCTCATTGTTTGGCCAATGAGATTGAGAATAACCTCCAGAAAGCACTGGGATGGAGTTATGGAATCCAAAGAGGGCAGAAGCTTTATGAGTGGTAGCCACCAGAACATTTGTTGACCATAGAGATCATCCTATCCTATGTCCCCATTTGATGAATGAAGAAACTGAGAAGCAGCGAGGGCAAGTGATTAATGAGAGAAGTGACAAGGTCACAATGATAGCAGAGATAGGATTCAAACTTCAGCCCTCTGTATTTCTGTGATCTTTCTCCACCTACTCCACCCCATTCAACAAATTTTTTATTTTTTTTTCCTTTTTATACCAGAGTAATTTGACAGTGATAGAATCATCCTTGAAATAAAGAAAATTGGGGATAAAACCCAATTCGCTATATGACTACAGTGTATGTCACACGGCAAACTCATAACCCTCACCATGCCGTGCTCCCAATGTCCCAATTTGTTATAAAAAGACAAGGGGCATAGTTCTTCTTCATCCCCTTTTCCCTGGGACTAAGATCGGTCATTGCAATTAATCTGAATTCAGTAATGTCTAAGTGTTGTGTTTTTGTTTATATGTTGTTTCTCTGTGCTTTTTGTTGCTCAAACACCTGCAAGAAATTCCCATAGCCTCAAAGAATGGGGCTTATGTACCTTAATCCCCACCCAATACAAGTTTCTCTTTCATTCTTGTTCTGTCACGTGTATCCTAACCCAAGGCCTGTTCTGTGACCTGAAATGAACTGTCATCAAATCATGCGTTTTTTACTACTCTGTTTAAGCAATGTCTAACAGCATTCTTTACAGTATAATAGTTCATCACAGCGGCCAATTTTTTTTAAAAGAGGGAAAAAATAAACAAACACATCCAGGAGAACTATGGATGATGAAAACATTTTAATCACAAAGCACCCCCCTTTTCCCTACTAGGCTGCCATTGTAATTACCCAGGGCTCTGTACCTCCTGCACTTAGGAAAGGAAAACCAGGCAATAAGTGATGATAATACCCTGTGACACCAATAAAACTGGAAATGAAGTGGAGATCGGGGTGGAAAGAGAAGGGGTTGCCAGGGAGAAAGGCGTCTGAATCTGATAAGACAACTCCCAGCATATGCTGCATGCAAAGAAAGGGATGAGGTAATAAGAGGAAATGTTGTGGGGAGAAAAACTCAAATAATGATGTCTTTTTTTAAAAAAAAAAGTGGAGGGGGAAGAAAAACAGTGGCCATGTCAAGTGTTGTGACTGAGGTTATTTTCAGAACATTTCTTAACCCTGGCCAGGTTTCAGGAGCTTTTATCATTTTATTGCTGCCCATTTCTAGGTAAACAGAAAAGTTGATCAAAACAAGAGAAAAGCACTAGCATGACCCAGGCTGAACTGGGAGGCAAACTCTAGGCTAGGCTGCTCTCTGATACTCCAGACTTTCACCCGAATGGGCTCATCTGGTAGCTCTGCCAGGCATTGACTGGAAGAGGTAGTCCAGACATAGTCTGACCAACAAGGTAAACACTGACCCTTGTCCTGGACCCTCTTACTTTTATTGTGTGGTCTAAGATTGCATGAGGATTTTGTGGTGGTTTCATCATGTAACTGAGTCACATTGATCTTCCATTCCATGAAAAAAAAAGTCATTTTTACAGAACTGTTATGTAGCCTTATCTCACCTATACTGTACTTGTGATGATGATTGTTTTTTAAATCAAATGCAGGACTTTACCTTTAACTCCATTAAATCCTATCTTATTAGATAATAAGATCTCAGTTAGAGCTTGGAGGGAGCTTAGATGTCATGTAGACCAACCTTCTCATTTGACAGAAAAGGAAATTGTGGCCCAGGAAGGGTAAGGATAATTCAACGCATCATTCTAATCTGTCAATATTTTCTTTCTCTTTTGGGGGGGGAGGGGGATCTTCATTCTGCCACCCAGTGTATTAGCCCTTGTCCCAGCTTCAGAGTACTTGCAAAAATTATAAGCATGCGATCTGCGCCTTCATCCAAGTTAACAGAACCCTGAGACACCTTTAAAAAGGCCTCTTCAAAATGCAACTCTTATTGTTTTTGGCACCCAGTCATACTACTACATCATTCATTCATTCATTCATTCATTCATTCATAAGTGAGCATTTATTATCGGGGTTAATATGTGTTGGAAGAGACTGGATAGAGTAAGAGTAGTAGACAGAGAGTCAGACTCCAAGATGGACAGACCTGGATTCAAGTCCAACATTCAGACACACACTGGCAAATTACTCAACCTTAGAGTACTGCTTTAAGGATCAGCTAGGTGGCTCGGCCTAGAGTCAGAAAGAGTTCAAATCTAGCTTCAGACACTTAATAGCTGTGTGACCCTAGGCAAGTCACTTAACCTTGTTTGTCTCCATTTCCTCAGCTATTAAAATGAGCCGGAGAAGAAAATAGCAAACCCTCTCCAGTATCTTTATCAAGAAAATACCAAAAGGAGCCATAAAGAGTCAGACACAACTGAAAATGACTGACAAAAACAATAACAGTGAGTTGCTCTAGGCTACTGTCTGAGACTATCAATCACAGAGAAGGTGCTGACCTGCATTGGCAGATGGACTTTCTTCACCTGCGAGTTCCCCATACCAATGAAATCATAGGGCTAATCCTTTCCCAGTCCTTATCCCGATGAGTCAATGTAATAGTCTAGGTGCCAAGGATATGAGATAGAAACAAAACAGTCCCTGTCCTCAAGGAGCTTACATTCTATTGGCTCCTCTTTGTTTTCCTCCTGCTTACTGCCTCCATGAGTTACTGAAAAGCTACAGTTGTTTGTTCCCTAGAGCAATAGGTGACACCCCTAGATTGCTCCTTTCAAGGCTCATGGACAGGAGGGAGGGAGGGAGAGACAGACAGACAGACACACAGAGGCAGAGACAGAGAGACAGGGAGAGAAAGAGAGAGACACAGACAGAGAGACAGAGATAGAGACAGAGACAAAGAGAGTCAGAAACAGAGACAGACACAGACAGAGAGATACAAAGAGAGGATTATAGACACACACACACACACACACACACACACACACACACAATCTCGGCATTCCTTGCTTTGAAAGTGACAGTCCGTCTTAAATGAGATGTGGAGGTCAGAGGAGTCTGAAAAAAATTGTTTGGCTCCTGGTGGCAGCAAGGCTCTTTTAAAAGATTCCTTCTCCTTGCTCAGCTTTTCCTTCCTGGTGAAGACATATCTCCTTGCTGCCCTTCCCGATTTTTATTGACTGGCTGTTGAGATTTATTGAGCACCCAATATATCCTTATCACCTTCCCATAATGTAACCTCATTTTCCCCCAAGTCCAGTCATTCCCTGGTAAATGCTCTTGAACTAAACAAGGAAGGGGGATGTAGAAGAAATTGCCCTTCCCAACTGCATGGAATTCTGCAAAGCCTGCACCTATTTTGTGAGCTTATGTGCTAACTGTTTAGAATGCCAAGTTTATGAAGCCAAACTCCTGTGTTGAATCCTCCAGTGACTTCATTAATTTTGTACTGTTCCATGTCAGCAAACGAACCCTTATACCTGTCAGTCATTTCACAGATAGCTACCATTGGTCAGAGGAAAAACAGGAGCTAGAGAACGGAAGGACCAAAAAAAATTCAACTCTATTTAATTCTCCAAGCATTTATTGTGACCCGCACTGTTCTAGGGAGTGAAGATATCAGAACAAAAATGAAATAGTAGCTGCCTTCAAGGAGCTTGTATTCTACTGCAAAGGGAAACAACATGAATAAATTTACAATATACTGAACAAATGCGAAGTATTTTGGAGGGGAGAGGGCACTAATAACTTGGAAGATCAGAAAAACTCCTCCTCTAGGACAGGTACTTTGAATGAAGCTATGAGTTTTTACAAAATGAGAAGAGAAAACCTTTCAGGCATAGTGATGAGCTGGAGATGGGAGGCAGAACATCATATACAGGGAACAGCAAACAGGCCAGTTTGACCGAATAGAGAAAGCAAGAGGGAGAGTAGTGGGCCATCATTAGACAAAGATAAAGTTGGATTCCTATTGTTAACGTCTTTAAATGCCAGGTGGGGCATTCTTGCTTTATCCTGGAATAAAGAGGGAGCCTCCTGACCATGGGACTGACAGACTTGAACAATTGGGAAGCTGTATGGAGACTAGATTGAGGGGAGAAGATATTGGCGGACATGGAATCAATTAGGAAATTTCAATCACTGCTATTAGAAAAAAAAATGTAAATGCTTCCAGTCAATTAGTCAACAGGAATTTCTTAAGTACCTACTATGTGCCAGGCATTATGCTAAGCACTCTCCTAATGGTGGGTCAATGTTAGTAGCAGCAAATATCACAGTAAATATTGCAATTGCAGCCTCACCTTCATCATTGCTATTATTATTTGCCAAGGGAGCCGGACTCAAAACCCTGGAGTCTTCTCTGACTGTGCTTTCTTCTTTGTCTTTTTTGCATGGGCCTTTCTGGTTGGCTGCTAAACTGAAAATGGGAAACGGACAAAAGACTTCCAGGGGGTCAACTCATCCCTTTTCCTACCTGGCTGATTCGAGTGAGGAAGACCGCCTGACACCCCTGGATGAAGAGAAAGAGAGACATTAGGCCCTCCATACCTGGGCCAAAATGGGGTCTATGAATTTATGGTACCTCTTGGGGCTTGGTGTTTACTGTTTTTAGGTGAAGAAATGTTGGAGAGAGCTATGACCTTGTGAGTTTGGAAATATCAAGAGGGCAGAGGTCTAGTCCATGCCAAAGTCTGCGACCAGCTGAGCTACGGTAGGTAGATAAAACTGAGAAGCAAAGAGGACACAAACCCACCAGTGGACTGATCCCACAGGCAAGATTCTGGCTTCTACAAACAAGGTACAACCTTGTTCATTGGCTCTGTTGAATTTGGAAGTGACCTTGATGAGTCAAATGTTTTGTAGCAGCCAAGTTAACTTTAGATTGTTCCCCCCACAGGGGAATAGTTTATACTTCTATTCTTGCTATATGTTTCCAGTAAATAGCCCTTTGTAAAAGTCAGTTTGTTTTAACTGGTTAAATGACACTGGTGTACTAATTACTGGAGGGTATTGATGATTTAAGGGAGATGCTAACTGTAACTGGAAATTGATACTAGAAAGATGACACCAGAATGCAGGCTTAAGTCAGTAGCATTTATCCCTAAGAGATATCTCTAGAAACCTGAAAGAGAAGAGATGCAGCTGTTAACCTTCTGGGGACACCAGTGAGCTTGAGAGTCAGTATGCAGATCCCCAGAGCTTATAAGAACTAAATACCTCTATTACCTCCCCTAATAAAATATCAATTCCAAAGACTATAATACTTGTGCCCCCAGAACCTAGCATAATGCCCAGCCATAGTAGATGTGTAATACATGTTTATTGACTGACTCATCCATTTCTACGAATGTCACTCTGCTTACAGCATAGAGCGATCATAGTCTAGCCCTACACTGTGCTGGCTAGCTGAGACCTCAGGAAGCTTGAATTGCACATTTCAGTAGCTGAATTCTCCTCAATTCTCCACTCCAGAAATCAAAAGCCTCTTGTAGAGATAAGTTAGAGAGTGGTATACCAGAAGGGAAATGATGCTCATCAGGGCTACTCTCTATAACTATTGCCTTTCTACTCCCCTATATTGACCATCCTGTCTCCTAGGTAATAGTAATATCCTCCCAACCTGTCTCCTACATCTAGTCTCAACTACTCCATCCTACTCTCAATTACAAGAAGAACTTTCCTAAACACTACTTTTAAAATGTTACACTCTTGTTCAATAACTTTCAAAGGCTTCCCATTGTTCATAAAACCAAATCCAAATTCCTTTTCAAGGGTCTAAAATTCAAGGTCTTCTCTAATCTGGCATCAAACCAGCATCATTGGCCATTACTCCTTTACAATTTTTCTGCTTATTGCCTCAATCGATGGGTCAGCAAGCATTTATTAAGCCCTTATTAACATTATTATTAACATTTATTAAGTAGCCTAGGAACTGGGGATACAAATATATTAAATGAAATAATACCTGCTCTAAAGAATTTTACAGTCTTTCTTCTTCATTCAGGATATTTGCTATTCCTTGATTGTTTTCTCCATCTTTTCAAACTTTCAGGATTTATTGTGAATCCCCCCTTCTGAGTCCCAGTCTTCTTTGACCACCCCAGCCTACTATGATCTCTCTCCTTGCTCTGAATTCCTTCAGTACTTGTCTTTGGCACCACTCAGTTGACACATGTATCATTCTTCTTATGGACCCAGGGAGTCCCTGATGTACAAACAAACTGAATTCTAAAAATGTATTTATAGATCAGTTGTTTGAAACATAGAAATCGCTTTTTCCCTTAGAAACAATATTAGAAATCAAGAATCCTCAATGGGTTCATTTTTCTAAGACAAATTAATTTGAAAGCATACCTAGTTAATCTCCACTTCTGTTTCCATTAACTTCTTAGGAATTCATGGATTGGGGTGGGGCAAAGGGATGGACAGGCAGCTTGGTCAGTATCCACCACAAACCCTCTCTTCCATCCCTATTCATCCCTATCAAATTTCCCTGTTTTTACCAACAATCTCATGTGAGATGTACTCTGGACATCCATCACCAACACCATCCACTCACCCAGTGTTAATCATAAGACTTTAACAAAATAAAATTAATTCTCCAGATTCCTATGCTAATAATACACATGTGAGGCAAAGAAACTTTCATCTTAAATGAAATTCCCAGAGAGTCCACAAGAACATATTTAACCCACCACATTGTTTAAATAGTGCACAATTGAAATGAAAATATAAAATGATACTAAATAATCAAATAAAACAGAAAAACAATAAATCTTACAAAACTTTTTTTTTTAATTTGCCTAGAATGTTGGTGGATGCCATCATTTATTAAGCCTCGTTTCTCTTCAAAAACATAGTTCTTTCCTTGACAGGATTACATTATTAGCAGTATAGTTACTAGCCATTACTTGGTGCTGGGTTTGGGCTTTTTTTTTTTTTGTACATTTTTTTCACTCCTCTGTGAGTCTTATCCAGTGGTACGCTTATTAATGTTTAACAACTGGCTCTTCAAACAAATAAACAAAAAATGTACAAAACAAAAAGAGACAGAGAAAGCTAGGTAGGGAAGAAAAGAGAAGAGAGAGAGAGACAGAGATAGAGACAGAGACAGAGAGACAGAGAGAGACATAGACAGAGACAAAGATTTATGATAACTGGCCAAGATTTGGGTGAGTGAAAGGAAGGAAAAAAAGAGATGAAAGCAGATGTGTATAAATGGGTATATATGGGATAAAAGATTGCCTGAGGAGGAATTAAAAGTGAAAAACAAAAGAAAAGATAGGGACCCTGCAGTCAAGCATATTCCACCATGTGTACACAGTATAAAATACATTTGTTGGTGAACCTTCTGTTCTGGAATGGATAAGATGATGTCAATCATTAGGTGGGATTCAGGGAATGTACATCCATTTCACTTTCCATTAGCCATCATTTGGATTAGGAATCAGCAACTTATCGAATCCATTCTAAAGAGAATATATGGCCCAATTTTTAATAGGACTGCCATGTCCCTTACCATACTGCTTATGGAAATTAGCCGTCACAATTAGCAACAACCCTAACCCAAGGATGGGGAACCTGCAGGCTGGAAGCCACATGTGGCCCTCTAGGTCCTCAAGTGCGGCCCTTTGAATCCAAACTTCACAGAACAAATCCCCTTGATAAAAGGATTTGTTCTGTAAAACTTAGACTCAGTCAAAAAGCCACACCCAAGGACCTAGAAGGCCCCACATGGCCTCAAGCCTGCAGGTTCCCCACCCCTGCAGTTGGACTTCCTGCTCCACACTGAGAGGTGATAGGGCAACAACTTCCCAGGGACCCCTTTGAGAGTAAAGATATGCACCACTTCTATCTCCCATTCTATCTGAAGATGAAGAATAAAAATTTCCATATAGTCCTCTAAAAAAGATGGTAACCCCTGCTCAAATCAAGTTAAAGGAAAATATACCTTCTATAACTAGTAATTTTGATACCTGGATCAAACAGCACAAAACAGAGCCTCAGATAAACTTTGTGAATCATAATGTAAAAAGAATATAAGCTAAATTCAGATAAGCAGGAGGGAGGATTTGTTAACATAGCTTCCTATTTTAACCAATATTTTTACTAGCTAGTGACAAGCCTAGTTGTTCGTTTGTTTGTTTTCCCTCTAAGGCAGTTCATGTGTTAAGTTTTTGCACCCTTCAAATTCCATCTCCCTGGGCCCAGGGCACTAGAAGTGTCCTGACTCAGTTGCCTGACCCTATTCACAATTCTGCAAAGAAAAAAGAAAAATGTGGTTTTGCCTCAGGACTGGATGATGGCCAAAGAGAGCTTTCAGTATTTTTTCTGAAGTGGGATACACACACATTCATAACCCTACAATAACCCTAAACACACACATACACCCACTTACACAGAGATAATCCTATGCTAAGAAACTGCACTGGACAAGAGTCAAGTCTAGTGATTGCTTGATCCTTATTCTAAAAGGCCTACATTAGCGCCGTACAGTGGAGTGACTCATGGAAGAAACTGGCCTTAAGGAGGAAGAACATGCAAACAGAAAGAATGAAACACCAGCAGGCATCTCAAAAGCCCAGAAAAAGGGATGGAGCTGTGTTTCCAACATACAAAGCGGAGAGTCGACTGCAAAATCAAGGTCAGAGACATCCTACTCCACCAGTTGGAGAGTGGCTCATTTATCATTTCCCGGCTCTGACCTGAAAGAAAGAACAAACAGGCCTGTGACTTGGTGTGGATGGAAGACAGTGAAAATTGCCCAGAGCCCATTTGAATCAGTAATATACACCATGAGGAGAAGAATTGGAAAGGAAAATCCAAGTCACCCAGTAACTAACCGCAGCTTATAACCTCCAGACAATGTGGTTAATTATGGGAAATATGGGACAAAAAGCCTGCAGAAAGACATGTAAACATAATCAAGAGAAAATAATGTCCTTTGTTATTAGGAAAAAGGGGTTGGGCATGGGAATTGAAAATACAGAAAGTTCACTTGTCTATTTTTGTTATTTCAATCCAGTGAGGGGGGGACCCTTGTTCTCATTCAATATAGTAATAATGATAATTGTAACAGTAGTAATAATAATAATAATTGATTTAGTGGCACTTTAAGGCTTATAAAGTACTTTGCACACATTAGCTTACTTTATCTTCACAATAACTCTGTGAGGTAGGTTTTCTTATTATTCCCATTTTACACATAAAGAAATTGAGTCTTGGAGAGATTAAATGGCATTTCCAGAGCTGCACAGACTGTTCTATATCTATTTTGTACTTATGTATCTATGTACATGCCATTTCTCCCCAGTAGAAAGCAAAATTCTGTTGAGCGAAGACTATTTGATTTTAGTCACCAATAACTCATTCAATAAACATTTATTAAGCATCTACCATGTGCCAGACACTTTGCTACATGCCGGAGATATATACAAAGAAAGACAAGAGATAGCCTCTGCCCTCAAGGGCTTAGAATCTAATGGAGAAACTGGGTTTTTTTTTCTTTTTTGAAGAGATCAACATTTTAACTTTTGTCCTTCAATCCCCATCCTCTAGAACAGTACTTGGAGCAAGTTTAAACACACAAAATGCCCTATGATCCCACAGAGTTCGGTATTCCTTCCGGTGGCCACTCCTCTGTGAGTCTTATCCAGTGGTACGCTTATTAATGTTTAACAACTGGCTCTTCAAACAAATAAACAAAAAATGTACAAACAACACACTTTTGAGTTTAATCTGTATTATCCATCTGCACTTTTTAAATTCCACATAATTAACAGAACAATAAATCATGCCTTCAGGTATAAATGCTCATTTTGAAAATTTAACCGTTTTGGGGGGGAGAGAGAAAGGAGGGCAGATTAGGGGAAGGGGTATTCAGAATGCATGCCATCTTGGGGTGGGGGGAGGGAGGAGATGGGGAGAAAATTTGGAACTCAAAATCTTGTGGAAGTGAATGTTGAAAACTAAAAACAAATAAATTAATGAAGAAAAAAAGAAATGTCAAAAGACCTAGGTTCAAAAAGAAAAAAAGAAAAAAGAAAATTTAACCATTGGCTCCCCTTTTCAGCTGGCTCCAGCATACCCCTGCTCTTGTCCATTTCTTCCCATTCATTCACCACAGGCAATCAACCCAACAGGCTGGGGGCTTCTTCAATTTCTCCTCATGTTATGAACACGTCGGGTGAGCATGTGCTCTGACCACAAAATCACCCCATATTCTTTTTTTTTGTTTTTTGATCACACATTTCCCTTATGATAAACTTCATGCTAACTCTTTTTTTAAGTTCTTTGTTTGTTACACATTGAAGCCTGCATATACCTACCATAACTTTCTCCATTGCCCTTCATGAGTTTGTTGTTCAGCCATTTTGCAATCATGTCTGACTCTTTGTGACCCCATCTAGGGTTTTCTTGGCAAAGATACAGGACTGGTTTGCCATTTCCTTCTCCAGCTCATTTTACAAATAAGGAAACTGAGGCAGAGTTAAGTGATTTGCCTAGGGTCACACAGCTATTAAGTGACTGAGGCTGGATTTGAACTCAGGTCTTCCTGACTCTAGGCCCAACACTCTGTCCATTGGACAACTGAGGAGTTACTAACTTTTAATTCTTCATAGACCATGATATTTCATGACTCAAATCTATATAACAATCACAGTAAAATATTGGTATGAAAAAGATGGGTCTCTGATTCTGAGAGAAGTTTGGGATCATTAAAGGAACTTTGGAATTTCCCAAAGACAATCTGACCTACTCACCCCTTCCTATTTAATTCCAAGCCCAACTTATCCTGATGGATAAATTGTATAGGTGCCCAACCAACAGCATGTCAACATATGGACCACACGCTTTCTTTCTTCACATACTTGGGTTTTCCTGTGTGGATGGCCAGGCTGTCAGACACTTTGAAGAAGTTACAGATTTTATCCAGAAGGCTCTTTAGTGGTCCAGAACCTGACGCAAAAGACATCATCACCTACAAATAGGAACATCTAGACAAATTCTTTGGCTTAAACTCTGCATTGGATATTCTCCATGATAGTGATAAATATCTTGGAAGAAAAGTATGCTACCCTGTTTTTCCCCCTCACCTAATATAAAAGATCAAAAAGCTATCTCTATTGTTATATCTTTTAAGGAATCTTGAATAATTTTGACAAATAGATGGGAGAAAGCTTGATGGAAGAGAACCTCTAAGGAGGTTTTTCGCTCTACCAAACCAAGTAGTTGGGATGTCCCCCCATAATCAATGGACATATTCTTGGGTTTTTTTGTCTGTTTTCTTTCATAGTATGACTTACATGGAAATATGTTTTGTGTGACTACACATGCATAACCTGTGTCAAATTGCTTGCCTTCTCAATGAGGAGGGAGAGAATTTGGAATTCAAAGTTTGAAAAAAGAATGTTAAAATTGTTTTTACATGTAATTGGGAAAAATAAAGTATTTTTTTTAAATCAACAAATGTAACCAACACTTAACAAGTGATTATTATTTAAATGACTCAGGTGTTATTTGAAAGTGGGCCTTCTTGACTCCAGGTCTGGCATTTTAACAACTATACCTCAATATCAAAATACAACCCATAGAATGTATGTTGGGTGGGTGAGGATGGGGAAGAATCATTAGCATTTGGGGCAAAAAAAAAATGTTGATAAAAAGTCATAATGAAGACATAGTTTGAATGGGTGGAACTGACTTTAACCTTGTTAAAAAGGGATACCTAAGGAACATTGCCTCTTTAATTAGTTATTCCAAAGAAAACCACCATAAAACCTTTAATGATGTAGTAAAACAAGTGCATGTGCTTTGTTTTCTTGATATAGGCAACTCACAGCTAAACCTGAATCACGAAAGCAATCACTTCCTGAAAAAAATTATTATTCCATATGAAGCATTTACCTTAGCCACCCAATAGGAAAAAAAAAAAAAAGCCCAATATGAAAGCAAGTTGCAACATCACAACTTAACCTGGGATACAAATAGGAACTATGATAGGATTATGAGATGGTAAAACTACCCAAAGAAAAGTCACCTTTGAGCCATAGAAAGAAAATTATGATGTTACTCTTATTCAAGAAAGGCCTTGTAGGGGCAGGGGGAATATAGAGGGGAAGTGTGTGTGTGTGTGTGTGTGTGTATGTGTGTGTGTGTGTGTGTCGTGTGTGTGTGTGTGTGTGTGTGTGTGTGTGTGTGTTGTGTGTGTACACTACCTGAGAGCTTTCTGTCTCTTTTCTTTGTACTCTTTCAATTTGATAAACGAATCCTTGTTGATCTCTTCCCTTCCTGAATCTTAACTTCTCCTTTGGCCATTCCCTCCACTCAGTATTTGTCACTCCCCTCTACCAACCAATCCCTCATTCCGTCCTTCTTCATCCTTCCCACCCCAATTTTTTTTACCCCAAATGCTAACGATTCTCCCCTATCCTTACCCACCCAACATACATTCTTTGGGTTATATTCTGATATTGAGGTATAGTTGTTAAAATGCAAGACCTGGAGTCAAGAAGGCCCACTTTCAAATCATACCTGAGTCATTTAAATTAATAATCGCTTGCTAAATGTTGATTATGTTTGTTCATTTTCTTTAAAAAAAAAATTATTTTTCCCAATTACATATACAAAACAATTTTAACATTCTTTTTTTCAAATTTTGAATTCCAAATTCTCTCCCTCCTCATTGAGAAGGCAAGCGATTTGACATAGGTTATCGTCATACTTTCCAGTTTGTCTTCTGGAATGCCTGATCTATAGACAACAAACTTCCCTTCACCTAAAATGTTTTATTCTCGTACTCCTTCCATCTAATAAATCTTGCTGAAACCTGGCAACTCCCTATGAAACAGCCTCCCTTTCCCGTAGTGACCTCACCTTCTCTCATTCTCCTCAGCTCACTGGTCAAGGCAGGAGAGTTGGGATACTCCTTGCTCCCCATTGCCACTTCTAGGTTTTCCCCCTTCCTCTATCACTAGGTAAGCTCTCTTACTTTGAGGTTGATGCTATTGATATTTACCACCCAATCAAAATTCTGGTAGCTATTGTCCACAGACCTGCCAGGTCTTGCCTCTTCCACCCTCACTACCTGGCTCACAATTTTTCTCTCCTCCCCAATTACTGCCCTCACATTAGAGGACTTCAGCATTCATATTGACTGTCCTTCAAATACCATAACCATACAGTTCCTCAGCCTACTTATCTCCCAATTTGCACCTCACTTCAGCCACACACAAAGATGGTCATGCTCTTGATCTCACCATTACTCATAAATGCACTATCTCTATGTTCAAAAATTCTTAAATCCCCTTATCTGACCATAATCTACTGACTTTTTACATCTTTCTCTGCCTTCTCTTGTAAAACTCTACTCTTCATCTAAATCATGCTGTCCAGTCCCCTGACCTCTCAATTCTCTTTCAGGACATCTCCTTTGTACCAGCCACTCTCTTTTCTTTTCTCCATCTTGACCTGTTGGCAAATCAACTTAACTCTTCACTGTCCTCCTTTCTTGAATCCTTAGCCCCCTTATCATATTGACAATTATGCCCAACCAAGCCTCCCCATTTATCATCTTCACTTTTATACATATGCTTCTGAAAGAAGGTAGAAAAAAATAGTGCAACCATTCTGATTGGGTTCACTACAAATGCGTGTTTTGTAACCTCAGTTGTACCCTCACTGGTTCTAAGCAATTCTACTTTATGCCTCCCCCCATCAACTCACTATTCCACTCTCTCCATAGTGGCTCTTCCAACCTTCTCATCCTTCCTCATACCACCCATGGTTCTCCCTTCCCCCACTCACTTAGCTGAGAACCTTGTCTCATTTGTACAGAAAAAAAAAATTGGGGGCATTCATTGTGAGCTCCTTTTTCCCCTTTTCTCCATCTCTTTTCATTCAGACACCTTCTGCCCCCTTTTCCTCCTTTACCCCAGTCTCACAGATTGAAGTGGTCATACTTCTTACCAAGGCTAACCTCTCTACTTGTTCAAGTGATCCCACTCCATCCTGCCTCCTCCAACAGACTGACCCCTCTGTCATCTCTACTCTTTCACTTATTTTTGATCTCTCCCTATCCACTGGCTCATTTCTTACTTCCTACAAACATGGCCATGTCTCCCCTATCCTGAAAATTCCTCACTTCATCCTTCAGTCCCTACTATCATTCTGTATCTCTTTTGTCCTTTGTAGTTAACCTCCTCTTAATGATCATCTACAACAGATGCCTCCACTTTCTCTCCTCTCATTCTCTTCTTAACTTCTTACAATCTGGCTCCTGACCTTATCATCCCACAAAAAACATTCTCTCCAACATTGCTAATGACCTCCTAGTTACCAAATCCAATGGCTTTTTCCCAATCCTCATTCTCCTTAACCTTTCGGTAGCCTTTGACACTTGATCTCTCTCTGGTCCTTAACGCTCTCTTCTCTGTAGGATTTCAGGCCACTGCTCTCTCCTGGTTCTCCTCCTACTTTTTTGACCATTCCTTCTCTTTCTCCTTTGCTGGATTCTCTTCCAAGTCAAGCCTTCTTCTAACTTTAGCTGTCCCTCAGGGTTGTGCCTAGCCCTTCTCTTCTTTTATAATACTTCAGTTGGTGATCTCATCAACTCCTGGGGATTTAATTTACATCTTTATGCTGATGATTCTCAGATCTACCTTTCCTGCCCAAACTGTCTGTACCTCCAATTTTGCATCTCCAGCTGCCTTTCAGACGTCTCAAACTGGATGTTCAGTAAATGTCTTAAACTCAATATGTCCAAAACATAACTTATTACCTCCCCATTCAACAAATGGCCCCTGCTTCCTACTTTCCCTATTACTATAGAGGGCAACACCACCCGTTCCTCAAGCTCACAACCTAGGAATCGTGTTTGACTCCTCAGTACCTCTCACCTTACCACATCCAATCTGTTGCCAAGGCCTATCAATTTCACCTTCATAATATCTCTCCAATATACCTCCTTCTCTTCTCTGATACTTCTATCACTCTGGTTAAGACTCTCATCACCTCTCATCTGGGTTATTACAATACGCTGCAGTAGGGAAATGGATCTCTGACTGCCTTAAGTCTCTCCCCATTCCAATCCATCCTCTATTCAGCAACTAAAATAATTTTCCTAAAATATAGGTCCAATTATGTCACCTCCTACTCAATAAACTCTAGTGGCTTCCTATTGCCACTAAGAATAAATACAAAATGCTTGATTTGGCATTCAAGGTCTTTACAACCTAGCTCCCTCTTACCTTTCCAGTCTTCTTACACCTTAATCCTCCAAACATACTCTTTGATCCAGTGACACTGGCTTCCTAGCTTTTCCATGAACAAGACACTCAATCTCTTGCCTCTAGGCATTTTCTCTGGCTATCTCCCATACCTGAAGTTCTCACTCTACCACTCAGACCACTGACCCCCCTGGCTTCCTTTAAGTCCCAATTAAAATCCTTTCTTCTACAGGAAGTCTTTCTCAACCCCTCTTAATTCCAGTTCCCTCCCTCTTTTAATTATGTCCTATTTATTCTAAATACAACTTGCTTTGTATATATTTATTTCAGTGTTGTCTCCCCCATTAGATGGTAAGCTCCTGGAGGACAGAGACTGCCATTTTCTTCTTTTTGTATCCCCAGCACTTAGCACAACATCTGGCACATAGTAAGTCCTTAATAAATCTTTATTGATTGATTGATAAATCACAAATTAATCCCTTTATAAGGTAGTCAAAATTGTTGAAAACTGTCTAATTGGAGCATTTTTAAAAGAGCAAGTTACTCATATAAATAATATGTTTCTATATCCCATTATTACTACCACAAACCACCTCATTCGGAGTTAGAAAAACCTGTGTTTGAGTCTAGCCTGATAGCTGTGTGACCCTAGACAAGATAGATACCTACCCCCTCTCATCCTTAGTTTCTTCATAGGTAAAAATGGGGAAAGTAATATTTAACACACAGGGTTATTGTGAGAGTCAAATAAAAAAAAAGATGCAAATTACTTTACAAAACCTTAAAGCTCTTTTATAATTTACACGAGAGTATGTTTTCTAATGATAGAAATAGATCAGACAACTCTAATGATCGTTGTAGCACTCGGGTTTAGAGTCAGTTGTCAAAAAGACTCATTCCTTCATTTTCTTTTTTTTTCTTAACTTCTCATTTTATCTGATAAAACCATCACCATGTCCTCAATCCCTACATAATTCACAGATTTCTCTCAGCAGTCTAATCTGGAGAGTAACACAGTTACACATCTCTGCAACAGGTGAAATCAATGATTTAACTGACTGATGATTATTTCTGCTGCCCCATAAAACATCTTTCTGCAGGGAGATAGCAGACTTTGGACTCCCAGGGCTCTAGCACTAGCAATAGATTTAGAAGGCATTTCTGCCACATTTTTTTTTTTCTTGCTGGTGCATGACAAAAAATTCACAAACTAATTCCATTGAAATTTACCACACTTCTATCCTAGGAATTAATAACATTCCCTCCTCTTTGAGGAGCCATATCCCCCCAGCTACTTGGCAATCACAGCAGAGGCTGTGTCCAGGGAAATACCTCAGGACTGAGGAAGTAAGTTTCTATCTCTGAAAATTAAAACAAAACAATGCTTTGACCTAGAAAGTAGCAGCCACAATAGCAATAAGGAACCCAGAGCAGTTTTTCCCAAGGCCTTTTGTTTCTGCCTGGGTTTTGTTAGAGAGCTTCTTCGTTTGCAATGAAAATCAGTGCTGTTGCTGGGGAGGTCAAACGGTTTTCTTTGAAGTCTTCCACCTGGTTTCAGGCAGAGAGAAATGAGCAGCCAGTTTTGTCCCCAAGAATGGCCAGTCTTTTAGGGCTATGTCCAAAAAGAGCACAAGACCAATGGATACAGCTGGGGAAGGGAACAATTTTGATGAGTTTCCACTGTGACCTTGGCAAGACACCTAGTTTACTTTGGTCTCAGTTTCCTCGTCTCTAAAAACAGGAGGTGGGAATAGATGTCTTTAGGGTCCCTTAAAGTCCTAAATCCATGATCTTACAGTCCTAGAAATCTCTTACACAAGCCTTGGGAAAGCATAAGGTGTAAGAAGGATTTTTTTTAAGCACATGAGTTTATGTTCTTAACGTGCTCCAAAATGCAGTTTTTGATCTTTCTGATCATCAGCAAGGTCAAACAGTGTTCAACAGTTTTATCTCTCCACTCATGTACCTTCATGAGTAGAATAAAGTAAAACTGTTCTATTGGACTCTTTCTTAAATGGTATGAGATTTAGAATTCATCTTAAAGGTCATCTAGTTCTGTTCTCTCACTTTACAGATAAGGAAACTGAGACACAAAAAAGGGAAATGATTTGACCAAGATTTCACAGATCTTGAATGGCTACACACCCATTGATGTGTCCACTGTACAGTGCCATCTCATCTCTAAATTATTAAACCCAGAGAAAGGTCACAAGAGGATAAAATTTTCTCACTATTTTATACTCTTAGCCTTGTAAATTCCTTTAGAACAATAAAGAGCCAGATTCTTTCCAGGGCTTAAATACTATCAGGTAGGAAGTTAAGTACTTAAGCAGCACAGAAGAAAATTTGCAGCAGGAAACTCTTTGGAAAGCATAGATGACCCCCTAGTTACCAGTAAGTAGCACAATTTTGTTTGAAAAAGTCCCAGAATGCAGAAAGAGTAATAAACTGTGGCATCATTACTGGAGAAACCCATACCAATCTCTGAAGCAAAGGAGGTCAACCAATCAGCTTCAGGAACTAATTTACTCGGAAGTAGGCAAGCAGATAGAATAACGGTTGCACCCTTCGCAGTTCCCTAATTGACAGAATTTGAAACATGCTGCTCTCATAGGCCTAAGGCCCTACCAGGCTATAAAGCGTCCTAAAATTTTAGAGCTAGGAAAGAATTTTGAGATCTGCTTGCCATGTTTGAAATCAGCCCTTTCCCACACTAATGGGGCAGGTAGGTAGCACACTGGATACAGCACTGGACTTGGAGTTAAGGCAACATTATTCATATCTAGACACATAGTGGGTCTACAACTCTGGATAAGTCATTTTGCAGTTGTCAGCCTCAGTTTACACAACTGTAAAAGCAAGACAATAATAGCGCCTACCTTTGCAGGATGCTTGTGAGGGTTAAGTAAGGTAACAGTTGAAAACATTTAAAAATACTTAGCACTTAGTAGTAATAGGCAGATAGGAGGCACTTAGGAAATGTTTGTTTCCTTCCTCACTTCCACCTGGGAGATTAGGACCAATAACTGTCTAAGACTCTGGGTATGCGTATAGAATAACCAGAAATCAGTTTTATGTATTTCATCATAAGATCATAGATCTAGAGCTGGAAGAAACTTCAGAGGTCATTTAGTTTTTTACAGATGAGGAAACTGAGGCTCAGAGAGTGCACCCAAAGTCAGATGTGGAATTTGAACCCATGTCTTTTGACTACAGGATTAATGTTCTTTCCACTTAACCAACAGGATAGGAAAATATGTCTCCTTGGTCCTTCTTTCCTTTAGAATTTTGGTGCATGGTAGAATGAGCGTGAGCTTGAACCTGGGTTCAATTCTCAGGACCGTCGCTTACTGACTGATTGGTCTTGGATCAGTAATCTCACTGACTCCCAGTTTTCCTATCTGTGATGCTCAGATGATGATAATACTTGCACTACCTACTTAATAGGGCTGTTTGGAGATGTGTGTGAGATTTATGACACTAAAGAAACACATAAATACACAATTATTATTGTTAATATCCCAAAGGCTGTCCTAAAAATAATAAATATGACCCAATTTTACAGAGCACATTTCTCTTTGAGACTCCAGTCCAGTTTTTCTTCTACTTCTATTCAAAGGCTCAAAGGTTTGTTAATACATGTATATATAAGATATACATATATGTGTATATTACATATTTCTGTGTATATATAAACATATATATTTTAGTATAATACCTTAGGCAGGTATTACGTATATTTTGCATTTATTTTATTTGAGGAAATGAAGGCATAGAAAGATTAAATAATGAGTCATTCAACATTCAACAAACACTGGTTAAACACTGACTTTTCCAGGAACTGTGCCACGTGCTGGAAATATAAAGAAAAATGAAGGATTTCCTGCTCTCAAAGAGCTCACGTTTTAGTGAGAGACAACTACACGTATGCAGGTGAACAAATATTAACTAGATGCAAAACCCTTTCCCATTCTAAATCTCTGATGCTATGATACTAATAAAGCAATGTCAAGAAAGAGAGCACACTGGCAGCTGGCAGGATCACAGACAACCTCAGGTAGATGGTAGAACCTGAGTAGCGCTTTGGAGGAAACCAGGATTCACAGAGATGGAAGTGAAGTGTGAGTGCATTCCAGACGTGAGACACAGCCTAAGCAAAGGAAAGAGATAAATGTTATGTGCAGAAAACAGCTGATAGGCCAGTTTGATTAGAATACAGGCTGCAAAGCCAGGTAATGACCAGATGGTGGTAGCTTTTGAGTGCCGGGCTAAGGATTTTATATTTTATCCTAAGGTTAATACTAATACTAATATTAATTAGTATTAACTAATTAATTAACTAATAGTTAATACTAATACTAATACTAATATCCTAAGGTTAATAACCACTGAAGCTTCTTGAACAGGGCAATGGTGTCATATTTTTGCATTAGGAACATACGTCTGATATCCATTTTGAGATAGACTGGAAGGGGTAGAGACTGAAGGCAGGGAGACCAAATAAGAGGTTATTGTAACCATTCAGAGAAGTGGAAATGAGGACCTCAACTGGGGTCAAGTTTGTGGGAACAGAGAAAAGAAGATAAATGCAGGAGATGTCATAGAAGTAGGATTGACCACATTTGACAATTGATAGGATAAGGAGGTTGAGAGAGGGAAGAGTTGAGAGTGACACTAGGGTTTCAAATCTGGGTGATTGAAAAGATTTTGGTTGCATCAACATGAATAAGGAAGTTTGGTGGCTGGATGGGTTTTGGTAACAATGCAATGAATTCTCTAGATCATTATTGATTAGAGAAATGCAAATTAAAACAACTCTAAGGTACTACCTCACACCTATTAGATTGGTTATTATGACAGAAAATGAAAATGATAAATGTTGGAGGGATGTAAGAAAATTGGGACACTAATGCACTGTTGGTGGAGTTATGAACTGATCTAGCCATTCTGGAGAGCAATTTGGAACTATGCCCAACAGGCAATCAAACTGTGCAGACCCTTTGATCTGTATCTCAAAGAGATCATAAAAAAGGTGAAAAGATCTACACGTTTAAAAATATTTATGTAGTTTTTTTTTGTGTTGGCAAAGAATTGGAAATGAGGGTGTGCTCATCAATTTGGGTAATGGCTGAATAAGTTGTATATGAATGTAATGGAATACTATTGTGCTTTAAGAAATGATAAGCAGGCAGATTTCAGAAAAACCTGGATTTACATGAACTGATGCAAGGTGAAGTTAGTAGAACCAAGAGAACATTGTACACAGTAACAGCCATATTGTGTGATGATCAACTATGAATGACTTAGCTCTTCTCAGAAATACAATGATCCAAGACAATTCCAAAGGCCTCATGATGGCAAATGTTACCGCATCCTGAGAAAGAACTGATGGAATCAGAATGCAGATCAAAGCATATTATTTTTACTTTCTTTATCTTTATCTTGGTTTTTCCCTTTTGGTCTGCCTTTTTCCCCAACATTACTAACATGGAAATATGTTTTACATGATTGCATATATATATATATATATGTATATATATATATATATATGTGTATATATATATATATATATATATATATAACCTACCTAAAATTGCTACTGTCTTAGAGAGAAGAAAGGTGAGGAAGAGAGGGATAAAATTTGGAACTCAATTTTTAAATGAATGTTAAAAAAATAAAATGAAATGAAAGTTAAAAATTGTCTTTACATGTAATTGGAAAAATTAAAATACTATTAAAAAAAGAAATGAAATGAATTCTGTTAAATGTGAGAAATCTATGAGACATCCAGGAATATGGAAGAGAGATTAGAGAAAGATATAGAGACTCATCTGTATAGAAATTTTCATTGAACCTTGGAGAAATGATTAAAATGACCAAGAGAGCATGGAGAGAGAGAAAATGAGTCAGAGTCTGGGCAAGGGGAGAGAAGATAACTATCCAGCATGACCATCCATGGCTATCCAGAGTCTGAGAAGTATCAATCAGACAAGTAGATGTTCATCTTTTCTATATTGTTATTATCTATGTCACAATTACTCTAACCACATTATCCCTCAATGAGGCAAGCTCTCTCTGTCAGAGTTCCAGGGGTACCTGAGAGGTTTAAGGGTCTTTTTCTAATGCCATTGACTCAAGCCCCCATTCTAGGTATATTCCTTTCATTAACCACAGTGACTAGTACCCCAGTTCCACTTAACAAATTAGCATCAATTACCTTTTCAGAGGGAGATTAACTTTAAAGATACAGCAAAAAGAGAAGTACAAACATTTCCCCACAATGCCTCAGGGGCACACTCTCCCCTCTAATACCACCTCAGTCCATAGGGAGAGTGAGCCCAGACTTATGGTAAGTTTCCACATAGCATCGGCACATCAACTTCCTGTCCAAATGTGGTATCATTGCTAAATGAGCCCTTGTCTCAGCTACTGTGAGGCCATGTCACGAAGGTTGCTCTTAGGGCTTAAAGGATAGAAAAACAAGCAAAGACTCCACTTCCAGACCTCAGTGATTCACTCTCCTGACTTTTCAAAACTCATAAAGTTGTAGCAATCTTAACCCAAAATGAAAGAATAAATGCTGAGGCAAAGAACTGAAACCCATTTTCTTGGACTCCATGTTAACATCAGTTGCACAGAGACCAAAGCCTTTCCCTTTACTGCATTGTCTCTCACTGGAATGCCAGATGATTGGAAGAAGTCACGTCAAGAAAGCACAAGATCCTGGTCACTAGTAAGGCAGTTAGTAGCCCAATGGTTAGAGTTTTAGGCCTGGAATTAGGCAGATCTGACTTCAAATTTGGCCTCAGATACTTTCTAGCTGTGTGACCCTGGGCAAGTCTGTATGCTTCAGTTGCCTCAACTATAAAATCAAGATAATAATGGCACCTATCTTCCAGGGTTGTTTTTATATAACGTTTGTAAAGTGTTTAGTGCAATACCTAGAACAGAGTAGGCATTTAATTAATGCTTATTCTTTTCCCCTTATCCTGGGAAGCAACCTCTGTGGAGATGCAGCCTGGCACTTCTCCTACAGGTGCAACAACCACTATTCCTTAAGACCCAAAAAAGAAAGTTCTTGCCACCTAAGTTGATGCTTATTAAATGCCTATTCCAAGCCATGATGGCCAAGTGAGAAGTAAATCACTATAAATCACAGTAAATCACTCCAATATTCATCTCCAAACAACTATAAAATAGCACCTCAAAACAAATCTTTAAAGAGCAGAACCAGAAAAAGACAGGGTGAAACAACCTTTTAGCCCAAGAAACTATGAAGACTGGTGAGAAAGGTCTGTCTCACTTGGGTAAAAAGAGAACACAGTCCAGAACAGGAAGCATCCCAGCAAGCCAGCAGCAAGTCCCTCAGCAAAACAGAGGGAGATCCTGAGCCCCAGTGCAGTGAAGTGGGCCAATGCCAGCACCAGGAACCCCTACATTCCTCAGCATAGCTAGGAGAATGGGCAGATTCCAACTCTGAGAACCACTAGGTGCTTCGGCATAGCCCCAGACAAACAGGCAACCTCCAGCAGACAGACTGTCATGGGCTTTATTTAGTGTATCCGCAGCTAGACACAGAAACACCCCACTGGCCTCAGCACACACCAGACAGCAGCACTAGGACACCAGCTCAGCACCAGGTAAGCTGACTGACTCCTATAGCCCATAGCAGTGCCAGCCACCCCCCCACCTCCTCAACACAGCACTAAGAGAGTCCCCTGTGGACCTCAACGCAACATCAGTGCAGCACCAGGTAAACAGCCAGGTCCTGCAGCCACTGGCAGAAGACACCTGCGACAGCATGGCCCCCAACACCACCCCAGAAGCAGGGCTCAAATTTAAAAGAAAGAGAAAAAAAAGAAGAGCAAAAAACAACAAAAAAAAATCTGACCATATAAAGTTTTAATGGTGACAGGGAAGATCAAGACACAAACTCAAAAGAAGACAATAATGTCAAAAAATCTATGGGCAAAACCCTAAAGAAAAAGAGCAAGAGGTCTCAGTCCCAGAAAGAACCCCTAGAAGAACTCAAAAAAGAACTTAAAAACCATATAAAAGAGGAAGAATAAAAATTGGGAAAGGAAATGAGAGTGACATAAGAGAATTATTAAAAAAGAGTCAACGGCTTGGAGAAAGAAAGCAACTGCTTAAAAAGTAGAATTGGCCAAATGGAAAAGGAAGTACAAAAGCTAACTGAGGAAAACAACTCCTTAAAAGTTAGAATTGGGCAAGTGGAAGCTAATGACTCTATAAGACATCAAGAATCAATCAAATTCAAAAGCATGAAAAAAATAGAAGAAAATGTAAAATACCTCATTGGAAAACAAGACCTGGAAAATAGATCCAGGAGAGACGATGTCAAAGTTATTGGACTACCTGAAAGTAATAATCAGAAGGAGGACTTGGACAGCACTTTTCAAGAAATTATTGAAGAAAACTGCTTTGATATCCTCAAACCAGAGGGTGAAAAAGGCATTGAAAGAATCCACCCATCACCTCAGGAAAGAGATACCAAAATAAAGGAACATTATAGCCAAATTTCAAAACTATCAGGTCACCGAAAAAAATACTGCAAGTGGCCCAGAGAAATAATTCAAATATTAGGAAGTCACAATCAGAATCATACAAAACTTAGCAGCTGTAACAGTAAAGGATTGGAGTTCATGGAAAATTATATTCTGGAAGGCAAAGGAGCTAAGACCACAATCAAGAATCACCCACCTAGCAAAATCAAGCATAATACTGCAAAGTAAAAAAAAAAAAAAAAAAAAAAAAGGTTGGTCAATGAAATAGGACTTCAAGTTTTCATTATGAGAAGACCAGAATTGTACAAAAAATTTGATCTCCAATATCAAGACCCAAGAGCAGCCTAAGAAGGGAAAAAGAGAAAAGAAAACATAAGGGATTCAATGGAGCTGAACTGTTTACATCCCTACATGGGAAGATGATACTTGTAATTCTTAAAAACTATACCACTAATAGTATGGCTAGAAGGAATATACATAGACTAAGGGTATGGGTATAAGGTGAATTTGAGGAAATGACAAAAAAATTAAGGCATGAGAAAGAGGAGTACACTGGGTGCAGAAGAAAGGGAGAGGTAGAATGAGGTAAATTACTTCACAGGAAGAGGCACAAGAAACCTATTACAGTGGAGGGAAAGTTGGAAGAGTGGGCAATGGACATCTCTTGAACCTTAAGCTCATCAGTATTGACTCAAAGAGGGAGTGATATACACAATCAGTTGAGTATAGAAATCTATCTTACCTGACAGGAAAGTAGGAGGGGAGGAGATTAAGTAAAGGGGGTAACTGACAGAAGAGAGAGCAGACTGGGAGAGGTGGTAGACAGAAGCAAAACACTATTGAGGAGGGAAAGGGTAAAAGGAGAGAGAGGACAAACAGAAGCAAGACTAGGGTGGAGGGAAATACAAAGGTAGTAATCATAACTGTGAATGTGAATGGGATGAACTCTCCCATAAAATGGAAGCACATAGCAGAGTGGATCAAAAACCAGAATCCTACAATATGTTATTTACAAGAAACACACTTGAAGTAGAAAAACAAACACAGAATAAAGGTAAGAGGTTGGAGCAGATCTATTATGTTTCAGTTGAAGTTTGAAAAAAGCAAGGGGAGCAATCCTGATCTCAGACAAATTAAAAGCAAAAAGAGAACCAATTAAAAGAGATAAGGAAGGAAACTACATCTTGCTAAAAAGGTACCATAGACAATGAAGTAATATCAATACTAAACATATATGAAGTGGTATAGCAACCAAATTCTTAAAGGAGAAGCTAAGTGAGTCATAGTTTCATGACCAAATAGGAGACAGAGAGCATAACATAGATAATTTTGATTATATTAAGTTAAAAAGCTTTTGCACAAACAAAACCAAAGCAACCAAGATTAGAAGGAAAGCAGAAAGCAGGGAAACAATCTTTATATCAAGTGTCTCTGATAAAGGTCTCATTTCTCAATTATATAAAGACCTGAGTCAAATTTATAAGGATACAAGCTATTCCCAATTGATAAATAGACAAAAAAATATGAACAGGCATTTTTCAGATGAAGAAATTAAAGCTATGTATAGGCATATGAAGAAGTGATTTTGATTAAAGAAATGCAAATTAAAATAATTCTGAAGAGCCTCCTCTCACACCTATCAGATTGGATAACATGACCAAAAAGGAAAATGGTAAATGTTGGAGAGGATGTGGGAAAATTGAGACGCTAATGCACTGTTGGTGTAGTTGTGAACTGATCCAACCAATCTGGAGAACAATTTGGAACTATACCCAAAGGATAACCAAATTGTTCATATCCTTTGATCCAGCAATAAGTATATATCCCAAAGAGATAATAAAAAAAGGCAAAAGGACCTACATGTGCAAAATATTTATAGCAGTTCTTTTCATGGTGGCAAATTATTGGAAATTGAGGAAATGTCCATTAATTGGGAATAACTAAACAAGCTGTGGCATATGAATGTAATGAAACACTATTGTGCAATAAGAAAGGATGAACAGGCAGATTTCAGAAAAACCTGGAAAGACTTGTATAAACTGATGCAAAGTGAATTGAGAAGAAACAGAAAAACATTGTACACAGTGTCAGCAACATTGTGTGGTGATCAACTATGAATGACTTAGCTCTTCTCAGCAACACAATGATCCAAGATAATAATATAGAACTCATGATGGAAAATGCTATCTACATCCAGATAAAGAACTGATGGGCTATGAGTGTAGATCAAAACATACTTTTTTTCACTTACTTTTTTTTTCCTTTTATTCTGTTTCTTCTTTCACAGCTGTGATTAATATGGGAATATGTTTTACTTAATTGCACATATATAACCTACATCAGATTATCTACTATTTTAGGAAGAGGGGAGGGCAGGAAGGGAGAAAAATTTGAAACTCAAAATCTCATAAAAATGAATGCGAAAAATTGTCTTGACATACAATTGGGAAAAAATAAAATACTAGTAAAATGAATAAATAAGTGCCTATTCCCTTCCCCTAGTGCCTTATGAATGAATCAGAATTCTGGCAATGTACCTACAGCCAGTCAAAGTGATTCCTCCTCACATTGTGGTTAGCAGACCATCAGAACCAGGTACCTAATGTTTGTGCATTCCACAGATCTCTCCTAGTCACATCCATCACACATCATCATGACTTTCCCACAACCACACTCCACAGCCTCTTCCAAATGGGAATTGCATCAGCCATACTTTGCACATGCTCACAAGGACTGGAGTCATTACCCAGTCCCTTATTACATATAAATTGCTCCCCTTTTTCTGCTCACTCCCCTTTGCACCAGCATTATTGAAGACAACCCATACGTCCAAAACCATTTACAATGCCCCTTTTGTAGTAGCAAAAAGGCCCTGGGTACTAAAGGAGTGCCCATCAGTAGGTGACTGACTGAACAAATTATGGTATATAAATGAAATGGATCTATTTTGTACCATAAGAAATGATGAAAGGGATGGTTTCAGAGAAACCTGAGAAGACCTGTGGCTATGTTTTTAACAGTCTAGCAGCCTGCTGAGGATCATAGTACAAAGGCCACCATTCCAGAGCTTGGGTACTTTCTGATGTTCATTCTACAAGGTCACATCAGCCTTCTTCTGATTATCTTCTTTTCTTATTCGTATCCCCAGCACTTAGTACAGTAACTGGTACACAACAAGCACTTAATAAATGTTTATTGTTTTGCTTATTTTAATTATCAGAATATCTGATGTTTTGCCATTTATATTCATTTCTAGAATGCTCTCCCTCCTCACTTCTGCCTCCTTGGTTCTGTCTTCCTTCAAGACACAGCACAAACCCTACCTTCTGCTGGAGACCCTTTGAAGTGTCTCCTCCTTGGCCCCCTCTCCCATCTCCAGTTCTTTCCTTCGGAGATTTCCTTCCATTTACACAATACACATGTAACAGAGATTGGCACATGCACACGGTGCATCAATGTGCTTATCTGATATGTGGAGGAAGCTAGAGATACTGCCTCTAGGAGAATCAGGATGCTGTATAATGGAGATTGCCTCAAAGAGATCATGGAGAAGGTGTAGTAAGTATTCGGAAATTAATCCAGTCTACCCACCACATGGTTTGGAGAGACCTTTACTGTTCCCAATGGTGCTGAACTGGAGATGTCTTTGAAAAGGCCCTTGTCAGAGTTGGCCATTCTTTTCAGCTGCTTCACTCTTTACCTGACAACTTTGCTCCCTGTATTTGATAATTTTGTTGTATATTTGTTGTATATAAATTTGTTTATTTTGTATATTTGAAAGGAGTAGCAAGTAGTGCAGGACAGATTTGCAGTTTCATGTACGATCATCTTTTTATTGCACTGTTATGGAAATGCTTGTTTTATTCCATAAATATGTAATTTTTAAAAATAAAAGGGAAAAGAAACTTTGCTCCTAAAAAGAGACAATACTATAAGGGAAAGAGGGCTCTGGTGTGTTCCTTTTGAGGCCATGTGACCTCTTGAATACAAGTCTGGGTCTTTTCCTAGCTTAAACATTTGTTCCTTCATGCTAGGGGAAGGTGGATTGGCATCCCAGCATCAGGCTTTGCAGTCAGCTTAGCATCAGTACCAAGAGGAGCAAAGAGAGCGACGTTCAGGACCGTTTGAGCAGCTGAGATGAGGAATCATCCAATGGAGCTACTGCACCTGAACATGAACTTGGTGGGAACAATGTTACCTAGAAACTGTGATAAGAGGGAGCCCGTTCCAACCAGACACTTGGAGACCTTAAGATTTTAGGGGTAAATATTTGCACTTTTGTTACTGCTACTTCTTCAAAGTGAATATCCCTTTAGAAAATCTAGTGGATATTAAGTGCCTAAACTGAACTGGGGTACTACTCACTCATATGTAAAAGTAAGGAAACACAGCCAGTAGGCTCAAGCCTTGGCTATAGAAAATAGATACCAAACACCCCAACTAGAACTCTGTTACAGCTAGCAGGGCTCTCAGAGACTGAGCCAATGGAGCCTCACTACATACATTTTGTGAGTATTTAGCAAGGGTATGCTGGTAAATGTTTCACAACCGACTCTTCAAAAAAAAGTGACTTCAATCTGCTTTTAAGTTAAATTTGCATTACTGACATTTTCCCCATCAATGATGAAACAATCAAGCCCTGATTTGTAGTGTCTTTCCAGTTTTTGAGGTATAAATTTTCACACTGAAAATTTAACGATCAGTTCACCAGCAAAGCTGCCCCCAGAAGACCTGATATCCCTGTAGTTATTTACATGTTCTTTCTCCCATTAGAAAGTGAGAATCTTGAGAGTGGGAACCACTTTTGTGGGGTTTCTTTGTGCACCCAGCACTTAGCACAGTGCCTGACACATAAAAAGTGCTTTATAAATGTTCATGGACTGACATAACACATCACCAAAAGCAAGGTTCTGATTATCAGCATCCCGCTCAGTTCCCCAAATAAAGCAAACCAGAAGACTTTTCAGAAATCACTGTCACCCACTTTCAGCTAGCTTGTTTTCAGTTCTCGCCAAATATACCTCACGAAACTGCCCTCCAGAGAGGACAGTCTTTTTCAATACCTTTTCTTCCATTAAGCCCCAAGTTATCAGAACATTTATGTGGTGTGTCCTGGAGTGGGGAAATGAGAGTTAGCTCATTTCTTTTTTTTTCAGAATCCATTTTACATTTCAATGTTAATAATCCTTTGGGAGTTATATGTCTGTATTCATACCGATGATAGTATTAGCGGTCTGATTTGGCTCAAAGGAGAGTTATGCTTTTTATAAGGCTATAACTCAAATTCATCTCTAGAAAAAGTAACCTAGATCAGTGCTAATTCAAACAAAAACTACTATTTGCCTCAATCTCAGTTATTTTGTCATTCATTCTAAACTCTTTTTTTTTTTCTGTTTGCTGAAACATCACCTGTGCACCAATGCTATGCTGGTTTTGTCCAGTTGTTTTTCAGTGGTGTCCAACTCTTCGTGACTCCATTTGGGGTTTTCTTAACAAAGATACTGGAGTGGTTTGCCATTTCCTTCTCTAGCTCATTTTACAGAGGAGGAAACTGAGGCAAACAGGGTTAAGTGACTTGCCCAGGGTCATAAGCCAGTAAGTGTCTGAGGCCTGATCTGAATTCAGGAAGAGGAGTCTTCCTGAGTCTAGGAACCACTGTGCAACAGCTGACTTTCTGGAGGGAAAAATGTAGGCCTGATACACTTTTAAGTTTAACCTGCCTGATTAAAACTTTCTCCATCACTTTCTTGAATCTAAACAACCCACAAAACAATAAATCAAGCTTTGACCTTTAGCATTTGCTGATTTCTGAGATGTAAACACTCATACCGAAAATTTCACAACCACCTGCACTTTAAACAAACTCCGGCACACCCCTGCTTATATCAGTTGTTTTGTCATCTTGTTTCTACTAAAATAGCCCTTGATCTGAATCTAATGATTGCATTCTAGTGGAATGTGAATTCTTCAAGTTGGTCAAGAAGTTTTGGTTTTGTCTTACTATCTCAGGTGCCTATGGGCAGGTAGGTGGAGCCATAGAGCACAGAGCGCAGGGCCTTTAGTCAGGAAGACTCAGCTTCCTGAGTTCAAATCTAGCCTTAGACACTTAGGCGTGCGACCCTGGGCAAGTCACTTAACTCTGTTTAAACTTCATTTGCCTCAGTTTCCTCATCTGTAAAATGAGCTGGAGAAGGCAATGACAAATCATTCCAGTATCTTTGCCAAGAAAACACCAAAAGAGGTCACAAGAGTCAGCCACTATTGAAAAATGACTAAATAAAAATCTCTAGTGCCTAGCAAAAACAAAAATAATAGATTTAAATAGTTGTTAAGTAGACTTAAGCATTGTTAAATTGAATTAAATTTAATACTAGCATTTCTCACACCTGGACTACTGTTACCTCCTCTTGGGCCTCTAAGCCTCCAAATGCTCCCATAATTTTAGCATACCTAGCTAAAAAAAAAAAAAGTTTCTTTGACACTATCACTTTAAGGATATTTCTCTGTAGTAGCTCATTCTTATACAGAATGTCCCAAAAGCCTTAGACACCCTGTATGGTGCTGGGCCTTCAAGTTTGCCAAGTGCTTGACATGCATTTACATGCATCTCAATGTAGATTCTGCAGGTATTATTATTATCCCCATTTTGCACAATGGGAAACTAATCTTCAGAGAAGTCAAGTGACTATAGAGCTAAGAGCCTGAGGCAGGATTTTCCTCCCATGACTCCTAATCCAGGGTTCTTTCTTCTATACCATACTGTTCCTTTAATCAGAGTCCAGTCACTCTAGGTTAAATGCAAATTATTGATTTGAACAAAACCTTCAAAGTTCTTTTCTAGAAAAGAAGTTAGTTTTTCATTATCCAGCTTTTGCCCGAGGGGCAGTGTAGTACAGGGAAAGAGCATTTAACCTCTGTCTGCCTCAGTTTTCTCAACTGAAAAATTGGGATCATAATAACACCTATCTCCCAGAGTTGTTATGAAGATCTAATGAGATATTTGTAAAATGCTTAGCATATAGTGCCCAGCACATAGTAGGAGCTTAATAAATGCTTATTCCCTTTCTGCCTTTCCTTATAAAGTGCCTTCTAACTCTAAATCTATTATTATATTAGTGTAATAAAGCCATCCCTACATGTAGCATGAAGTATCCTTAATGTGGCTCAAAGGGAGGCCAGAATAGGCATCTCTAACCTATTCTCATCTAGAGAGATAGGCTGGGAGTCAGGAAGACCTGAGTCCAAATCCACTCTCAGATATCTACCAGCTCTGTGACCCTGGGCAAGTCACTTAACCTCTGTTTGCCTTAATCCAATGGAAAAGGAAACTGCGAACCACTCCATTATCTTTGCCACAAAAACCCCCTATGGAGTCATAAAGAATAGATCATGACTGAAAAACAAGCCTCTTCTCCTCCTACTTTTCTCTGAAGGAGATGTTAATTTCTGCCACGAGGGGAAACAGAAGGTGGAGCGCAAAAGCTTGCCACTCTACTTTCCTCAGGGAGAAGGGCTGTCAGGTCAGAATTTTATCCATCTGCTCCTTTAAATATTATTAGCCTAGGTTACAAGAACTGATGTGGAGTCAAGTGAACAGAGCCAGGAGAACACTGGATACAGTAACAATTGTGTGATGGTCAGCTGTGATTGACTTAGCTCTTCTCAGCAATGCAATGATCCAAGACAATTCCAAAAGATTGATGATGGTATCCGCATCCACAGAAAGAACTGATGGAGCCTGAATGCAGATCAAACATACTATTTTTCAGTTTTTAGTCTGTGTTTTTTTCCTTTTGCAAACTTCTTTCACAACATGACTAATATGGAAATATGTTTTACATGATTGCACATATATAACCTATATCAAATTGCTTACTACCTTAGGGTGAAGGGAGGGAAGGAAGGGATGGAAGAAGAAAATTTGGAACTCAAAATTTTATAAAAGATTAATGTTAAAAACTTTCTTTACATGTAACTAGAAAAATAAAATACAATTAAAGATATTATTAGTCTAAGGACTATAGTTTATAGGTTCAAATTAAACATCTGGTTGCTATTCATTAATGGAGGAAACCAGACCCCAAGCTTTATATCCAAGGCCTGATTTCCTTCCCACGAAATACAAGTTCCACAATGAACACATATAACAAATAGCAAAGAAACTCAATTATCCAAATTAATAACAAAACAAACATCAGAGAAGGTATATATAGGAGAATACATACCAGACAAAATATAATGGAGCTCTCCCATCAGGAGCAAACTCAATCAGGATAGAGTGTCCTAGATGTCACCTAAGGGGAAATTCCCCAAAGTCTCTAGAGTAACAATTTAAGGAAGCTTTGGTAGGTTCTACATTTGAGGAAGCTCTGGGAAAAAAAAGAAAGCAGGGGGTTAGAAATTTAGAGCATCACTATGGGACAGAGGAACAAGGATTCCAAATAAAGAGGAACTTCGGATCATTATTTATCTGAGCAGTGCTAAGAGAAGAGAATGGTATAGCGTAAATAATGTGGAACCTCCAATCAAAAGGCCAGTTTTGACACTTACTAGTGTTGTGACCATGACTGAGTCACACTTAAGCTCTTGGAGGCTCAAGCTAGGGATAGGGACATGATGAAGACTGCCAGCTCCTCTCATGCTATCTTCTTCCCAGAGTCTCATTCTTCCCTCAGCAACCTGAAGAGGGATTAGTTGACATCACCCTTCTCTTCTCTCACAGCTGGGTGAGGAAAGATCCTGAGGAAATTCAAGAGACTTTATAATTAGCTTTAAGTCTCAAAGGCAAATACATATACGCTTATACATACATATGCACACACACATATATATATACACATACATATACGTGTGCGTATACATATATATGTACACACACTTGTGGGGGACAAATATAGAAAGAGACAGAAACAGAAAGGGGGACAGCAGAGACAGAGACAGAGAGAGAGAAACAGAGAGACAGAAAGAGAGAGAGACAGACAGACAGACAGAGACAGAGAAACAGAGACAGAAAGATCTCTAGCATCCCTCCCAATCCTAAGTGCCCAATTATGGTGCAGACAATCCTGGTCTCCAAGTACTGAGTGGTCTTGAGTCTTAATGACAATCAAAGAAAGGAGGATGACAGTGATAGAAAGTTTCTGTCTGTCTGTCCATATGTTCTTCTCCCTCCCTTCTCAATTTTGTGTCAAATTTCCTGCCTCTACAGCATTTAGTTTTTCAGGTGAAGAAAGAAAATATCTCCAAAGATGCCTGTCTTTGGATAGCACCTCCTCTATGAAAATGATGGAAAGAAGAAAAAAAACTATTAAACAAACAGACCTCCAAAACGTAATTCCTTTTTTCTGTTTGCCCTTGGTAATGTCACCTTTACCCTGACTTTCCCCTTATAACAAATTCCCCCTCCCCTCCAAGGTAGAAGGGGTGGCTTGGAAAAGCTATGCATGCATTTCTTCAGGGCATATTCTTCCATAGGGGAGGGGGGGAGTGGTACTAGGAGAGAAGGCCCAGTCAAGTATTTGCATTATCCATAACTGGAGAACCCCAAAATTGTGAAATAGGCAAAGTTTGTTTTTAGTCCCCCCACCTCTATCCCATATCCTTTCCTACCTCCTTGGTAGACTTTTCCTTCTTGCTTTTCCTCACTCACCTCTCAGGGCTCTCCTTCATGTGCTCAGTGCCTGCTCCCATTATCCTTCCATCATTTTTCTAATCAAAACCTGCCCCCAGGGGAGTATAATAGAAAGTCACACTTGGGAGATAGCTGCCCAATAAAGCTTTCAGTGTGGCCCACACGACTTCAGACAGAGACCATTTGGACTAACTTGTACTTAACCAAGAATCCCTTCTACAACATCCCTGAAAGGTGTCTCATTGTCATCTCATTGATGTCAACAGACAGTGAAGAAAGTTCCCATGCCGGATGGACCTCCTGGGGCAAATTTAGTGGAGAGCGTGTGTAAGAGTCACACAGGATGAGTGGTCCCAGATGCATTATCCTCTGCATCACTGGAGTAAATATTCACCAGAGATCAATTGAGTATTTGAATCAGTGCTGTAATTTCCCCTGCCCACCCCAAGTAGAATATAAACTCCTTACAGGTAAAACCAGTTCATCTTTTGTCTGTGTATCCCTAGCACCTAGCAAACAGCCTTGCTCACAGTAGGTACTTAAAAATATTTACTGAATTGAATAGCAAAAATCCCAACAAATCAATACTGGTCATCAAAATCTTTCTATGCTAGAAGCCCTCCAGCCTGTAAACACAAATAACCCTGTGCCTGTGCAAAGAGACGACCATTAACTGTGTGGTATGAAAAATGACATGCGTAACAAGATTAACCAGAATGTCCTTCCTTCCTTGACCTTCAATACAATTTAATTTTTATATACTACATTTAGCAGAGCTCATAAAAAGCTTTATAGAGAGATGTTATAGAGATTAAGTCACTAGGAATCCTAGGACATGAGACAGAGAGTCCTGTGTGGACGGGATCCTATCCAAATGTGTAGGAAATCTCAAGGTTCTTTTCTTTGGGCTTGCTTTCCTCAGCCTTAGCCACGCTTTTGAAAAAACCAGCTATCCCTGGAAGATGCAAACAGGGTCCTTTCAAAATATTTATTAGTTTATTCAATGGCGCTGCTGCCTCTTGTATCACTGTAGGAAGCTCAGTAAATCCCCATAAGCTGCTTCTGGCAGTCAAACTCTTCTGTTGACACAGCGAGCATCACATTCTGTCTAATCTTGTAAGGACAGAAGCAAGAGTCTCTATCCCCTCAATAACAAAAAAGGGAAATCCATGATTTGTCCATTCAAAGTCTGTGGCCTTGGCGTTAGGAAACATTCTTTACCAGAGTGTAGCCCAAGCATCCAAATGCAATAGATGAGTGTCTAAGGGGGTTGGGATGGGATAGGTACTGGACCTGTGATTTCATTCTTTCAGGCCACATGTGGCCTTCTAGGTCCTCAAGTGTGACTTTTTGATGGAATTTAAATTTTACAGAACAAATTAAAATGCGAATTCTGTCAAAAGGCAGCACTTACAGACCTAGAAAGCCACATGTGGCCTGAAGGCCGCAGGTTCCCCACTCTTGGTGTAAGGAATTCCCAGGTGAGGAAGCTCCCTCTTCCAAAGTATGCTGATACCATCTCTGAACACTTGCAGTCTTAAAGAGTTGCCTAGAGCACTGAGAAGTCAAGTAATTTGCCTAGGGTCACAGAGCCAGCATATGTCAGAGGTCAGAGTCCAATCCATGTTCTCTTGCTTTTGTGGCTAGTTTTCTAGCTACTAAGCTACGGGTATTATTTCTATAGTATGTAACTAGAAAAGCGTTCCTTGGATATTAGGGAGAAGATACCAGCCAGCTACACAGATAAGTAATTAACAAATCCCAGCAAGTAAAGAAAAATTCTGGTATTATGAATTTAAGCAGGGGTGGGGGAACCTGTGGCCTCAAGGCCACATGTGGTTCTAGGTCCTTAAGTGCAGCCCTTTGACTGAATCCAAATTTCTCAGAACAAATCCCCTTATAGAAGGATTTGTCCTGTAAAACTTGGACTAGGTCAAAAGGCTGCATCCAAGCACCTAGAAAGCCACGTGTGGCCTCCAGCCCTCAAGTTCCCCACCCCTGGTTTAAGTAGTCCTTCATGGGGGTAGGGGGAGAAGGAAAGGTATAACATAGAGAATAATAACTGACATTTATGTAGTAGTTTAGGATTCGCAAAGCACTGTGTCAACATTGTCTCATCTGATCCTCGAAACAACCCAGTGAGTTAAGTGCAGCAGTATTTATCATTCTCTTTTTATAAGATGAGAAATCTGAGGCTCAAAGGGGCTAAGGGACATACTTGGTTTAAGTGCATGGCCAGCGAGCTGGTGATGGATGAAGGATTGGAATCCAGGTTCCAATCTGAATGAGCTTCTCTCTCCACTTCGCTGCCTCTTTAAGAAAGCCTATGAGTTGCTAGAATGAAAAATTACCGTACTTATTTACAATCTTAATTTGGGTTATCAATGTGAGATCTCAGCATCTGTGATTAAAAATACAAATTTTGAAATTAGTCAAATTAGTCAAGTGCATGGAAATATATTGGTTATGGTCAAATCAACAACATGGACACATAGGTAGTCTATTTTAAGGATAGAAAATAAATAATTACTTATATCCAAAGAACAGGAGTAAATGATGCTATTAAGGCATTATGTGACAGAAAGAAAAGATGAGTTGGTCATGTGGCAAAAGCAAGGTATAACAGATCCACAGAGTGATCCACTGTACCTTTATGATGAAGGAAGGAAGGAAGGAAGGAAGGAAGGAAGGAAGAGGTGGAAGGAGGGAAAAAAAGATGGACGAAGAAATAAAGGAAAGGAGGAAAGAAGGGAGGAAGGGAGTGATGAGAGGAAGGAAGGAAGGAATTAAGGAAGGAAGGAAAGAAGAAAGGAAGGAAGGGAGGGAGTAAGGAAGGAAGGAAGGAATATCTCTTATAGAAGAGAACCAATAGTCCCTCTCACTACTGATTCCTGTCATCACTGGATAAAATCTTCTAACTTTTGTGGAGAGGAAGTTGCCCTAGATTTGTCCCAAATTGAAGAAGGAAGGATAGATTATGCCAGCTCACTAGAGAGGCCTAAAGGAAATAGAAAACTCCAACTGACCAACACAATGGAAAGGATGTTAGAAAATAAGAAGAAAAAAGAAGTTTGGCACATTATAGACATACAGAGTTGGTCAAGGTAAAGGGAGTAAAACCACAGTGAATTTTTAAATGAGGATAAAGAATAATTTCAAATTACCTTAATATATGGAAAGTAAGGAAAAACTGACACAATATTAACTTATAATTGTATATGATCATTTATTATGAAACTATAACTATAGAGTGGAAAAAATATAGCATAAATGGTTACAGATTGCTTCATTCTTTGTATTTGTACCTCAGTGTCCAACACAATGCCTTGCCCACAGTAGTTGCTTAACAAACATTTGTTGATTGGTTAATTAAAGAGACAGGTGAGTGTCAGACATCAAAAAAAAAGAAAAAGATGGTGGAATGAATTCACAGCATGGAGCCAGGGTACAATATGCAAAGTATATCTTAGTTGGGAAGACAGTTGGACCCAACAGTGACCAAATGTAGTGTTTATGTGAAGGTCAAATCTAAGTCTGATGTCCTTAAATTGATATAGGTAGTTTATCCCAAAGTAGCTAATGAATGTGAACCAATATATAAACAAGGCAGGGTCATTTTCTCTATGGCATGTATGGATAACATCACTCAACAACAGCTTAAGACAGAAAGTCATTTATTTTAGCCAAAAATGAAGGTGGAAGCTTAGAAAATGAAAACCTGGAATATGCTCAATTTGGGAAAACCATGTAGGAAAAGAGATGGCAAACAAAATATTTCCTTACACTTTCTTAGGGGAAAAAATTCTGACCTCTGCTCTACTAATTAATAATAACTCCCTCTGCATTCACAAAAGTTATAATAGTAATAACCCTTTGGAGTTAGGTTGGCTCTTAACCTCTCTTAGGAGGTGAGATAGTAACAGCAAAGTAGGAGATCTCAAGCAAAGATGATAAATAATTGAGACTTCATGTGCCCTGAAGCTAATACCTTATATTTGTAGTCTTCCCTATTAGAATGGAAGCTCATTTAGAATAAGGATTGTTTTATTCTTTCTACTTATATACCTAGAACTTACCATTTTGCCCAGCATGTGGACAGGCTTCATAAACACTTATTGATTGGTTGATTGGTTGATTGATTATGGTAATTGTGAAGGCCTAGCAGGAACCCTAAAACCTTGCTGAATTGGGCTCTGGCAATACTACCATTTAGGCTAACACCCTAGTCAAGGTGAACCAACTACTCCTAAGAGTCAAAGAAACAGACACATTGACATTGGGATGTGGATTGGCTCTACTTAAAACGTGTTATGATTAACTTGATGAAGAAAACAATAGCATAAATAGTGCAAATAGGAGCAAATAGTGCAACGTCATGTTGTAAAATGACAAGAAGGTAAGAAACCTCCAAAAAAATTTAAAATGCCGATAATTTCACTTCCATTCATAAGGGCAGATGATGTGGAACACCATGAATTGGACTGAATAAATGAATGATATCATTACTTGCAAGTGCTACATCGTGAAAAAGCTGGTTATGGACCTTACTAGTCATAGGCAAGGAATTCATATGGCTTTCTGTCAATAGCACCTAAGCTCCAAATAGGCTAGCAACATATGTGTTGCATATCATGGCAGGACAACTATAAGAAATAATTTCATCCCTTAACTCAGATTAGATGAAATAAGAGCTAAAATTAAGGAGTAACTAAAATCTAAAGAAGGAAAAGTTGAAGAACATGAGGACATTTGCTTTCAACAAGGCTACAGAAGACTAATATTTTTATTCAATTATAAATATATTTATAAATATTCATTAATTATTAACTTTAAATTAATTAATAATTTATTGTTTAGTTAATTTATTAATCACAAATATTTATTCTAATACTTTCATTCAATTACAAATACTTTTATTCAATAGTAGTTATTTTATCCACCTCTGCAGTTGTCTACAAAATATGGTGTAAAATAAAGATAAAATAAAATAAAATAAGATAGCTACTTTTCCCGGGACCATTTCTAACTAAACTCTCTCTCTCTCTCTCTCTCAAAAAAAAAATAAGAACAAGGCTAGAAATAAGGAAGAGGTTAGTAATGATGGTGAAGATGGCGATGAGGAGATGGCAGATTACCTCTCACTGATTCCTTAGGAAACTGGCATAGTATGGTTAGGTACTATCCAAGATATATGATAATATTTAGAAAGTACATTAAAGTTTGCATAACACTTTACATGTATTATCTCTTTTGGCCCTCATGATATACCACATTTTATAGACAAAAAAAATGCTATGTTTTCCTACCCTTTCTCAGTGATTGGGCTTGATCCATTTTAATTTTCAAATAGAGTTACATTTGATGATACATTTGATATCTAGAGGAACTGCCAAAAACTTCTATCCCAGAGGAAAAACTTGAAATCTGCTACTTCTCAATAAAAGATTTGAGGTAATAACTTACCACAAAGAAAAAAAAACAAATAAATAAAGCAAAGAAGCAACTCATATCTTGGTTGGCCATGCAAGAAATGCAATGAATTTATAAGAAGTCCAACTGTTTCCAGTATCAGAGTTTCTACCTTACAGTCATGCTTTTAAGAGGCATATTCACTTTACCAGGTTACTATGGAACAACTTACTTCAGTGTTTAAATATCATGGGAAAAGATAGAAAAGAAGCCTAGAAAAGGAAATGTCTACAGTCCAATCTTATTACCAGGAAGGGAATCAATCCATTTCCATCATTCCTCATTCTCTCCTCCTTCATTCTAGTGTCTGATGAAAAGGTGGCCCTTTATCTTGCCAAGACCAGCCCCTCTCAATTTGTTCTTGATCCTGTCCCATCTTCTTCTCTGATGGATTGTTTCCATTGTCCTTGCCTCACTCTATAATCTTCAATCCCTCCCTATCTAGCAATTGATTTCTGCTACCTTCAAATACACTCGTGTCTTATCTATCCTTAAAAACAAAAATCTTACCAGATCCTTCCCCACTATCATCTGCTATCTCCCCTCTCTTTCTTGGCTAAATTCCTCCAAAAAGCAGTCCATACTTGGTGCTTATACTTCTTCTTTTACCCTCTTCCAAACCCTCTGCAATCTGGTTTCCTACCTTACTATTCTAGTGAAACTATTCTCTCCAAAGTCATCAATAACCTCTTCATTGTCATATCTAATAGCCCTTTCTCCATCCTTATCCTTGACCTCTTTGCAGCATTTGATACTACCGATTATATTCTCCTTCTAGATACCCTTTCCTATCTGAATTTTCATTACACTGCTTTCCTTATTCTGCTCCTCCCCCGATGATCCTTAATTTTCAGACTTCTCTGCTGGATCTCCGTCATTCCTACTGATTGTGCCCAAAGCTCTGCCCTGGGTTCACTTATCTTTATATTTTGTGCTCTCTCATGTTCTGAACTCATCAGCTCCTATAGATTAATTTATCATCTCTATGAAGATGACTCCCAGATACGTATGTCCAGCCCCAGTCTCTTTCTGAGCTTTAGTCCCATAGACATTTCAAATTGGATCTGCTACAGGCAGCTCAAACTCGACATATTCAAAGGACAACTCATCTTCTCCCCAAAATCCACTCATCTTCTGAACTTCCATATTCAAAGGAACCATCATGCTCCCAGTTAGCCAAATTCACAATCTCAATATTATCCTCCTTTCTTCACTCTCACTTATTCCATATATCCAATCAGTTACCAAATCTTGTAACTCTTTCTCTACATATTTCTCATCCAAGTCCCATTCTTTCCCTTCGCATAACTACTACCCTAGCTCAGTCCCTCATCTCTCACCTTGACAATTGCAATAACCTCCTAAATGGCCTCTATAACTCAAGCCAATCTGCCAAAATGATTTTACTAAAGTTCTAGAGGAATCATGACTCTCCACCTCCAACTGCCAACTGACTTTCCAACAAAATCTAGCAGCTTCCCATCACTTTTAGGATCTAGGTTTAGAAATTACCTTGTGAGTTCAAAAGGTCTGGAGGTACTGGGTGCCATTGAGGGTAGCTGAATGGTCGCAGGAGAACAATACTCACAAAAGCTCTCCAATGCTCTTAGGATGGCCACCATCAAGAGGACTGGTCCAGTAGACATGTTTAGACAGTGCAAATTTGAGGTGAAATATAAAATGACTGAGAAGCAGGCTGATAAACAGTGTTTATGTTCTCATGAAGATTAAGTGTTAGCCTCCTGGCAAATTCTAACAGTAGTTATAGGTTAAATTACTGAATCTTTCAAGCCATTCTGTTAATTTACTATGAGTCATTTATGTTTAACATTTATTTGTAGGAATAATCACCTGTACCATACCTGATTTATATTATATATTGAATATCTTTTATTCTCCTCTCCTTTTAGAGAGAAATCCTAGATATAAGCCAAAACATAAGGTCTAAATCAGGGATGGGTAACCTGTGGCCTCAAGGCCAAATGTGACGCTATAGGTCCTCAAGTGTAGCCTTTTGACTGAATCCAAACTTCACAGAACAAATTATTTTATTAAGGTGCCCAGAAATGATCTCTCACTGTTAGAATGGGACCACATATTAAGAGCAACAAGGAACTTGGAGATCATCTATTAAATTTTCCTGTTTTAGAGATGAGGAACCCAGGGCCTAGATGGATTAAATGATTTGTCAAGGTCATATAGTAAATGGAATTAGGATTTGAACCTGTGTCCTCTGACTCCAAGTCTTTCCACTGTATGAGGTGCCTCAGTCAATCAGTTTGTCTTTATCCCATACTCTAATGATAATCTCTATATCTCATCATTCTGAAGCTGTCAGAATTTTTCTTCACTTAGTGGACTTTGTTATTACTAAATTACATTAGAATCCCCAATGGAATTATTTATTATATTCTCATCAGTGACAAAATGATTCATCATGGTTAATTCTATTACAGGGGATACCGAGGAAAAAAAATGGATAGTTTTCCACTTCATGAAGGATTTTGTCACATGTTGCTAGCATCCAAAGAGTAACATTAGTTTTACATGTAATCCATGCCCTCAGACCATTTCCCTCTTCCTTCTTCTCTCCACTCACACCTTTTTCATAGTTCAAGGCCTCATCACTACTCACCTGGCTTATGGCAACCCCTCTACTCAAAAAATTTTAATGGCTCCCTATGGCTTTTACGATAAAATACAAAATCCTCAGCTTGGCATTTGAGAGGACCTCCACAATTAAGGCCCTACCTATATTTCCAGTCATATTTCATATTTTTCCCATTCACATGCTCCCTGATCTTGTCAAGTTGGTCTTGCTAACTGTACTGTATATGTGGCATCCCATTTCCTAACCCCATGGCTTTGCACAGGAGGCCCCTAACATTAAAATAAACTCCCTCTTCACCTTTACCATTTGTAGTTCTTAGCTTTATTTGAGATGCATCTCAGGTGCCACTTCTTACTTGATGTCTTTCTTAATTCCTTCTCCCCTAGTTTTTACCATTGTTTTCCTCTTAAAATTATTTTGTGTTATTTTATGTGTATGGTTTGTTACTTGGTTTAATTTAGTTCGGTTTGGATCAATTTTACTAGTGCATGGAACATCTAGTGCAGAGACCCTGCCTGCCAATGCAGATCAATAACATGTCTTCAACTTAGAGTATTATAGAGTTGCCTAGGATACTAGCAGATCATGTGATTTTATGCAGAGTTATGTCTGACACTGTGTGTCAGAGGCAGAACCTTTTTGGTTATGCTGTATCCACTCAACAGAATATAAGCTACTTGAGGGTAAGAAATGTTTCACTTTTGTTTTTTGTATCCTAACACCTTGCACAGAAAGATGTAGTACAGTAGTGAGCGCTAATAAATATTTGTTGAATGTCTAACGGATAATTAAATTATAGAAAGTAAATAAGTGAATGGATAATTAAATTATAGAAAGTAAATAAGAACAATCCAATATCAGAGGCAACCCAAGTGCACCATTGTTTTGGTCACAAATCCCTTACCACCACCATCACCCTTTTTTTTAATCCTCCCCATGTTTATTAAGTCCCACCAACAAAGGAATTTACAACAGCAAGTTAGACTCAAAAATCAGAACACAAGAATCTGTAATTATGGGACCTCAACCAGGGTAGCTTTTCTTGGAGCTCAGGCTTCAAGATAATCTGGGATGAGATCCACATTATGAGAAGAATGAGGAGTATGGAGTTGGGAGGAAGCTCTGGGAGGAGGCATGATCTTTGTCCTAAGAGTGAAGGGAGGTCACCACTTGGATCATTCTCCTTTTTGTAAGGCTAAACATCTTCTTCCTTAACAGCTAGCAAGTGCAAGAGAGATAAGGGCCTGGAGGAGGCTGTCCGGATTCTCAGGGGGACAATAGGAAGACAGTGTTTCATAAGCTCATTAAAATTCTATTCAATTACACAAAAGTCACAAGGCTGCACAGGCTCATCTCCCTCTCCCTTCCCACAGTGTTTGATCTTGCTTCAGTGGTGACCTTGGAGCAACAGTGAACTTGGCATCATTAAGGATTTCCTGTTTATTTCAAGTTCTTCCTTTCCTCCTGACGAACTCTAGAATGTAAAGAACAATCGACACTCACTCATGCCATATGTATCTGATTTTATATGCAAATATTTTAAATGGTTTTTAAAATATTTTGTCTTATCTACTATATGTAGGTTTATTTAGAATTATCTGCTACTGCAGATAGAGTGCTGGGCCTGCCATCAGGAAGATGAGTTCAAATATGGCTTCAAACTAGGTCTGTGACCCTGGGTAAGTCACTTAACCTCTGTCTGCCTCAGTGTCCTCAACTATAAAAATATGGAGAATAACCCTACATACTCGGGTTATTGTGAGAATGAAATGAGGTCGTATTTATAAAAATATGGCACATAGTAGGCCCTTAATAAATGCTTGTTTCCGACTTACATGAGCTGATGTTGAGTGAAATGAGCAGAACCAGGAGAACATTGTACACAGTAACAGCCACATTGTGTGATGACTGACTTTGATAGACTTAGCTTTTCTCAGCAATGCAAGGTTCTAAGACATCTCCAAAAGACACGTGATGGAAAATGCTGTCCACATCCAGAGAAAGAACGATGGAGTCTGAATGCAGATGGAAGAATATTATTTGCTCTTCTTTTCTTTTGTTGTTTTGTTTTGTTTCTTCTTTCTCATGGTTCCTCCCATTAGTTCCAGTTCTTCTTTATATCATGACAAATGTGAAAATATGCTTAATATGAATGTATAAGTAGAGCCTATATCAGATTGCACGTCCTATTGGGGAGGGGGGAGCAGAGGAAAGGGGAGAAAATTTAAAGCTCAAAATCTTATAGAAGTGAAAGTTGCAAAGTAAAAATCAATTAATTATTTTTTAAATGTTTGTTTCCTTCCTGATTGTCTTATGGAAATATGTTTGTCTGATCAAAGACAAGTGTATATGACCACAAAGAATAAAACTATCTAAATGGTGAAGAAAATATATCATTATTTTCTGTTTGTTCTCAAGTTAAATTTTGTTTGTTATAGAAACATGAAGGGGAAAAAAAAGAATCAGCAAATATAGTCTATGGATCTCCTTTACAGTCATATTCTGACCTCCAGATAATAATGCAAACAAGATGTCTAAGTGAAACAACAACAACAAAAAAATCTAAAACCAGAGTCAAGCTACAATAAATATATGTATCTTGCTTTATGTTGAAATAATTTTAAAGGTTTTTTTTCCATTTTGTTTTACATTTTAACAACATTGTTCTTGCATGAATTTCTTAATAACTGCCATATTCTAGTCATGCTTAATTACCAAGACTAACTCTTAAACTTCCTCCCATGGTACTCTGTTGCCTGGCTCTTTCTGAGTTAGATAAGGGGACAAATAAGCAACAAAGAGTTGATGAAGAAATCTGGGTAATATATAGAAAGCTATGAAGGGTTGGAGAATCAAAGAGAATGAAATTTTGCATGAAACAATGTAAATTTCTAACACAGGTTCAAAAAATAAATTTCACAAAGAAAGAGTGGGAGGGACCTGGCTAAACAGTGATTTGTGATTTTTTTTTTTTTTAAATAGGGCCTTATGCTCAATAAGAGACAGCAATATGACCTGATTTACAAGGCTGATTTACAAGAAGTACAATGCCTGGAAAGAGAAAGGTGATAGTCACGCCGTGTCTGCAGTATTCTGTGTAATTCTGGATACCATATTTTAGGATGAACTTTGGCCAACTGAAATACACTCAGGAGAGAGTTATTGGTCTGGGAAGGAAACTAGAGATCATACTATTCAAGGATTATTTGAAGTAATAGGACTATTTAGCCTCAAAGAAAATAAGAAAGAGGGGAATGAGCTATAATAGATGTTTGCAAGTGGTCATGCAGGAAAGAGAGATTTATTCACTTAGTCCTAAAATGCAGAGCCATGTGAAAAATTACATGAACTGATTTAGGCTCATATGAGGAAAAGCTTCCTAATATTTGTCTAAGAGTGGAATGAGTGGTTGTGAGAGGTGGTGAGTTCCTATCACTGCAGGTCATCAAAGTGGAGTTTGAATAACTTCTTGTAGGCCTGTTGTATTGGAATTTCCTGTGCAAGCATAGGTCATACTAGAGGAAATTTGAGTTCCCTCCTATCTGGGAGTTTCAGTGATTTTGCAATTCAGGTCCAGAAGCTGATGGAAACATTCTACACATTTGATACAGTCGCACGTTGATCACAGCCATGATGTAACCTACTCTGTGCTTCTAATATTTGCCCTTTATCTAAAGCTTTATGAAAATCACATTTGATCCTCATGATAAGCCTGTCAGGTAGTCAAATAAACTATTATTATTCCCATTTTATAGATGACAAAATGAGGCTCAGAGGGGTTATTTTTAAGTTATCAATATTTCATGGAGAGGATCAAGATAAACTATGATGCCATCTACTTTTGAGATGGATTTGAAACCATCACACACACACACACACACACACACACACACACACACACATACACCTTAAGGTACAGGCAGAGAAATAAATCATCATACTGGAGTTGAAATTATGTCCAATCCTTTGTGCTTTCTAATTTTCTTCCAGTTTAACAATGCACACATCTGCCTAGAACCTAGTCTACTGTAGCTAGTGAAAATGTCCTTCTTCTAGAGTAGTTCTTTTCTTCCTAGTATTATTCTTCCTTGGGAGATGTTATTGCTTATCCATTTTTAAGTATGACAGAAAGTGAAGGTACCAGAGGTTAACTGCTCAATGTCAACTCACTGAGTCAATAACAGAGAAAGAGTCAGATATTTCCACTTTCCTACCTCACTCAGTGCCTGGGGTAGAAATTAGACTTGAAGTCAATAGATGCTCATTAAGTAAGAGCCTGCCATGTGGGTAAGACACTATGCTAGGCACTGGGGTCATAAAGATGAAAAAAAAGTAACAGTTTTACCTTTAACAAGGTTTATCATGAGCTTTCCAATGTATATACATATATTATTCTATAAGGTACAGAGTGATGGAGTCAAGATAAAGATCCAGGCAAAGTGCCCTAGGAAAATTTGTGGAGGGAGGGATAACTTTGTTTTGCGGTATGAAGGTGGGGGCAATGGTTAAGGAAGTTTATAGAGAGAAGGCAGTACCTGAGTGGAGACTTGAAGGAACATAAGGGTTCTGAGAGGTGGAGAGGATAGCTTAAGGAATAGCCTGCATGAAGGACTGGTTTCCTCAACTGTAAAATGAGGAGGTTTGGCCTGATCCCATTCTATCCATGATTCTCAGAAGCTAGTCCGGGTGGGGGGGGGGGGGGGATGGAGGAGAGAAACAGACACAGAGATACAGAGGCAGAAACAGAGTGATCGAGATATGATTGGTGTGGCAAACAAATTCCCAGCCAAGAAGGGAAGGAACCAAAAGCAAAATAGAGAAGTTTGCCTTTTTGAGGAGAAGACCCACCTCCTCCTCTGTAACTGAAGCAAAGATGAATAGTCAAAGTTGTACTGAGGATTTTAGAGGTAGACTAGAAGAGATGCTCTAATTATCATTCCAGCTGGTTCTCCCAACCCCCACTTTCTGATTGGATGCAGTTCACTTTGGAGAATCTTTTCTAGCCTTCTGTTCTTGACTTTGCCCTCATTTTTGTCATCTTTTCCTTCCTCTCCCTCAAATTCCCAGATTTCAGAATGGTGAATAGACTTGGAGAATGATAACCCCAAGTGGATGGTCAGTGTTGGTCACTAAGTTCCATCCATTATGTCAGCCTTTTCAAAGTATGGTCTGTAGACCCCCGGGGGTTCCTAAGTCCCTTTCAGGGGAATTAAACAATTGAAAGAATAATAATAAGACACTGTCTATTAAAATACTCATCCCTTTTCCAACTACATATCCATCCACATGAGGCTAAATTTTCTTCATATACTTCAATCAAACCAACACATCTCAACATATTGAATACAAAAGCTGATATGAGAATCTAGCTATCTTGTATTAAGCCAGATATTTTGCAAAAAATATGCAAAACAATGTCATTCTTCTCACTAATATTTTTAGAAAATATTATTTTTCATAAGAAATATCACTTGTTAACATGATTTTATTATTTAAATGAATTAAATATGTTTAAATTGCTTTAATTTCTAATATAATAAATATCAATACATGAAATGTATATAAACAAAAGCTTTCTGGGGGTCCTCAACAATTTTTAAGAATGTAAAGGGGTTCTGAGACCAAAAAATTTGAGAATCACTACATTATAGTATAATGTAATGAGTCCTGGACTTGGAAAGTTCTAATCTCAACTCTGTCACATACTAGGGACTATTTTTTTTTTCGTACATTAGTATTGCTAGCACTTAGAGCAGGCCTTGGCACATAGTAAGTGCTTAAGAAATTCTTGTAAATTCATTGGTTGCTAAATAAGACCAGCTGAGAAAAAAAGCATTTAAATTTTAGAGGGGAAAAATATATATATTAGGTAATAGGTAGGTGACTTTTCAGAAGTCACTCAATCTCTCTGAGCCTCTCAGCTTTGTAGCCCAACTCAATTCAATATGCGTTTATTAAGACCTGCTATAAGCAAGACTGAGATTACAGAGAAAACCAAAACAAAACAAAACAAACAAACAAAAAATCAAAAAGCCCAGTGTCTTCCCTTCCTCCCCCTTCAAGGGATCTAACCAAGAAAATGGGGCTGAAAATTATTTGCACTCCCTACTTTCCCAGGCTGTTATAAGGATAAGATGAGATTGTGTATTGTGAGGGCCTTGGGATTAGGAAGTACAAAGAAATGTCAAGATAGTTCAGACATGTGATATCATCAGGGTAGGAAATACAAGTTATAACTTACTTACATAGCTAATATTTATACCAACAACAAAACTGTCACTTACTATCTCTATTATCTTGCACAAATCATTTCATCTTTCTGGGCCTCAGTTTCCTCATCTGTAAAATGAAGGAATTGGACTGGATAGTCTTCCAGCTCTAAACCTATTCTCTTAGGAAGCTATTGTCTTGACTCCAAGGATGACTTTCCATTTGTTCAGTCACACTATGAAAGTGGCAGAATGCAGCAGAATCACTGTTGGTGCGGGTATCTCTGCCCCTAGTACTCGTATGACTCTGGGGATTCATTTGCCTTCTCTGGACCACCGTCTCCTCATTTGTAAAATGAGTAATTTGAATTATGTCACCACTAAGGTCCCTTCCAGCTCAAAATTTGTGTTCCCATAAATGTAACCCATTATCCTTCCCTCCACTTACACACACACACACACACACACACACACACACACCCATAATCCCTATATATTTTCTTTTGTTGCAGTAAAGTGAATCTCTTTAATCTACTCATCTAACTTTTCTGCATTGGAGGCTGAAACTGTTCTCTGCATCTGGAAGAATGTCCTATCCCCAGCTCTTCAGGGCTTTTTCAATCTCATTCATTCATTCATTTCTTTCAATAAATATTTCCTAAGTATTTTCTCTGTCTGACTCACTGTGGTAGGTATTGTGGGGCATATAAAGATGTCCAGACACTCTGTCAGTGTGACAGTATATAATTGTCCCAAGGCTCCATGAACATATCTCAGAGGTATGGAATCTCAAAGGAAGCTCCATATATTGACTAGCTCTGCATAACTTCCATTCCCCCGCAAAAAAACCTTCCTTGGTTAAAAATAGTTATTTTTTTCCTTTGCTCAAATATCCTCCTTTTCTCCACCTGCTTCCTGACCCTACCACCCCTCCCTCGAAGTTCCAAATGCCCTCATTTCTTCATTTTAAATAAGTCATTCTCCTATTAAAACTAGCATTGGCTCACCCATGTCTGTCTGAATAGCCAATCCACCTCAAGACAGGTGCCTATCTTTTCTCCTTTATTATCATCTTATTAAAGGTTTTGGATGTCTAAAAAAGCTGATGAGGGAGAAAGGGGTTATATGGCCTGCTTTGACTCCATTCTATTATAAATTATGGAAAGTAAGAGAAGGGTGTGTGTGTGTGTGTGTGTGTGTGTGTGTGTGTGTGTGTGTGTTTCCTTGAAGAAGTAACTACAAACGAGTTGACTTGCAATTGTTCACATAATCTAAAGGACAAGAAGGATTTACAGGGGAGTTTTATTGGGTTTTATTCTTTTGTTTCACAAAATCACAGTTTCAGCATCGATAGAGACTTTGGCCACTACTTAGTCCCACTAGAACCTGAAATATATTAGAAAATAAAACATAGAATTTAGAAACCTCTTCTATAACATATCAGACAAGTGGTCATGGAGCCATCACCTGAAAACCTCTAATAAGAAGATATTCAACACCTCCCAAGGCAGCCTATTCTATTTTTGGATGGGTCTAATTGTTAGGAAAGGGTTTTGGGGTTTTTTTGTTTTGTTTTGTTTTTCCCTCTGATATCATATTTTAACTTGCTTCTTTGTCACTTGTCTGCATTGCACCCTTCTGCTCCTTGGATACAAATAGAGTCATCTAATGCCTCTTTAACTCTTCAAATCCTATGTTGTAAAATGACGGGGTTGGACCAGATCAGGGCCTCTTAAACTTTTTCCACTCCTGACCGTTTTCGAGTTTTGGCGGGTTCTTTGGTGTTGTGTGGCCTGAAGACATGCACAGTGCAAAGTGTGCACGCTTTGTGCTCAGAACCAAGGCTACAGTGAAGTTATGCAAAGCAACATGGGCAGGCACTGCCAGAAACACCTTGGATTCATGAAATGTTTGATTTTTAACTAATTTTGGTCATCGCATGTTCAGAAACCTTTTACAAATTTTTCACGACCCATATGCGGTCACAACCCACACTTTAAGAAGCACTGTACTGGATGAGCTCTGAGACCTGCTATAACTCTAAGTCTCTCCTTTTCCAGGTAAAACATTTTCAGTTCCCTTGATGATTCTTAATATGGCATGAACTCAAGGCCCTTCACTGTCCTGACTGCCCTTCTCTAGACACTCTTCAGCTTATTAATGCACTTTCAAAATACGGCACCTTTTGAATACACCACTCCAGACATTGTCTGACCAGGACAGACTTATTATAGGACTTCTTATTAATCCAACCTAAGATCACATTAGATTTTAGACTGTACTAACTCACTACTGACCTTTATAGAGTTTGTAGTCCAGTAAGCCTTCCCTCCCAATCTCTTTTCAGAAAAACTGGCACCTAACCGTGCCACTTCCATCTTGAATTTATGACACCATTTTTTAACCCAAGCACAGGACTTTTTTCCCTTTAGATTATAGAATCTCAAGTCCAGAGTAAGAAGAGGCCTTAGTGGCCATGCAGCCCAACTTCTTTATGTTATAGTTGAAGAAATTGGGGTCCAGGGAGATTAAGAGACCTACCCAAAATCAAACGGCTTCTAGGTTGAAGAGTTGGGACTCAAACCCAGGTCTTCTGCTTAGCTGAGGCAGCTGGTGGCAGAGCGGGTAGAGAGCTGGGCCTAGAGTCAAGAAGACTGTGAGTTCAAATGTAGCCTCAGAAACTTACTAGCTGGGTAACCTTGGGTAAGCTACCTGGAATAAGTTTATTCCCTTTCCCACATGGAAATCCTTTCAAGTATTTGAAGAGAGCTAGTACATTTCCCCTGTTTTCTCTTCCTGTAGAAGCAACTGGTAGGTCAATAGATAAGAGTGCTGGGCCTAGAGACAGGAAAATCTGAGTTCAAATGCAGCCTCAGATACTTACTAGCTATATGACCCTGGCAAGTCACTTTGCCTCAGTTTACTCAACTGCAAAATGGAGGTAATAATAACACTTACCTCCTATACTCGTCGTGAGGATCAGATTAATAATAATAATAATAATAATGTTTAAAAACATGTTAAAAACATTTAAAACAGTGCCTGGCACATAGTAGGAGCTAATCACATGCTTATTCTCTGGCTCCTAATTTAGCTCCCTTTTTCATATACCACACTGCCTTTACAGAGAGAACAAAATGTTACATCTATTGTGGCTGCAGAGTATAGGTATGTCTAACTCCACTTCTCTGATATGTTCTCCTACCTTGATTAAAAAACCAAAAATGCTGCCTTAAGGAAGCTTCTCTACGGGGTAAGAAGGGGCATTCTAGACAAATAGAAATGAAGTTAGTTAACCATGCAGGAACAAAGCCCCAGGTGATGGTGACTTTTTTCTTCTTGTTGCTGTCTTCCAAGAATGAACAATGTTCCTTTGTTATCAACAAAACTTGTGGAATTTTTCATAAGTGACAGAATAACTGTTACATATACACTACATAATTCACTCCATCCTGGCCGGAAATGACCTTGGATTTTCTTAGGGGATATGTGAAAACATCTGGATAATCTCAGAATCTCCTAATACTAAAAACTAGTGATTTCTCCCTAACGCCCTACTCTCCACATTTTTTTCCCTTTGGTCACTGATGGGGAATTGATCCCCTTCTTAACTAGGATTTTAAAACTGGCTACTATGGAGCAACCCAAAACCCAGGTCTGATTTTGGCACACAGCTCATGCTAGAGAATTTTGTCATAAATATACAAAGGGACGTGGTCCTCAGCTGCGTCCCCCAGAAAGTCACAGAGACTACATTTTTAACCATGTTTTCTCATAGCAGCCAAATTTCTTTAATTTACAGATGTTCATTCTTTTTTATTTGCCGACATGGTTTCTTTGGGTTTTCGATTGCTGTGCCAAAATGTATTTTTAATGTAATGAACAAGATTAGAAGGCTATTTATATTGGGGCCTAATACACTAAAGCCTGCGTTCTCATCCATCATGGGCCTATGGAAGGATTTGGAAGAGCAACGTGTAAATGTGACATGGGTACAAAAGCCTATCTCAGAGGGATGGAATCTCTGGGTGAATTCCACACTCCGTATAGCTTGCATAACTCTCTAGGAAAATTCCCATTGAGTTACAGAGGGTATGAATCCGGCTTTGACATTTTACTCCCTCGACTTCCCAGAAAGCAAGCTGAGCCCCCCTCCTAAGTACCTCCTCATCACACAGTTGTTTCTCTGCATTCCTTTTGCCTTTCATGTGTTCAGTATATCAGCTCTGAACGCCCTTACTAATTTAACTCCTAATTCTCGATGTTTTAACTTGTATTGTACTTTTTAATTCATTTGTCTTTACTCTCTGCCCTTTTTGCCTAGCCTAAAAATATGTGTACCTATATTTTTAAAGAAAAGTACCTTTACTAAAATTTAATTCATAATTATTCTTTCCTTTGAAACATGTATTTAAATTTTTTTCTCACTTCTCAAGAATGATTTTAGGGGTCTGGCATGAGTTTGTAGGAAGAGGGGGAGGAGAGAAGTAGGGTAGGCTGTTGATCTACAACAGTAACAAATTCTCACTTTGCTATTGACTCCCTCTGCGGCCTTAGGCAAGTTAATTTTTAAAAAAATTTTTTTTGCCCTCAGTTTTCCTGTTTATGAAATGAAGACAGTATCTTCCCGTCTCAGAAGATGTCTTGTGGGTTTAATTAGTTACTCCACAAAAGGCTTTTTAAAGAAAAAGGTTTTGGAAACATAAGTTTCATTCACTATTTGTAAAATCATAGATCTAGCATTTTGGAATGAGTGAAACATCTATTAAATGTTTATGATTTGCAAAGCTCTGTGTTAAGGGTCAGTGATACACATAGAAATTTAAAACAGCCCCTGCTTTCAAGGAGCTCACATTCTAATGGAGGAGGTAACATATACGGAACACTTCAGCTGTAAGTCAGATGGAAAGGAGCCATGGCCCTTGGTGTGCAGCAGCAAAATCAATGCTAATGCTTCTTCTCTAAAGCCATTTCATGTCACTATTCCCAGGTTCAGGGTCCTGGGTTGTCCCGTTGGGTCTGAGGGGTGACTGTGGTCAAGATGGTGGTGGAGGTGTGGCTTGTCTGACACCCAGTGCCTCTCATGAGTGCCCCATTGCCTGCTTCAGCTAAGCTGGCTCGCCTGCCCTGCTGGTGGCAGTTGGCTGGCAGATGGTAGAAGGAATGATTAATGGTGGAATGAAATATTTCATGGAGACATGAGTTTTCCCATCTCCTAAAGTAACCAGATTAGCTTTTTGCCAACTTGTATTTCTCATAATAGGTTAGGATTTAGAGCTCATAGACCTTCCACTCATTTTATAAGTGAGTAAACTGAGGCCCACAGAGTGCAAGCATCTTTGCTTAAAAACTACATAGATAGGGACAGCTAGGTGGCACAATGGATACAGCACCAGCTCTGAAGTCAGGAGGATGTGAGTTCAAATCCAGTCTCAGACCAAACACTTGACACTTACTAGCTGTGTGACCCTGGGCAAGTCACTTAACCCCAATTGCCAAAAAAATAAAAAAACCCTACATAGATAGTAAGTCGTAGATCTGGGATTTGAACTCAGGTCCTCTGACACTGAATCCAGTGGTTTTCTTCTGCACCAAACTGCCTCAAGCCAAAGCTAAATGGCCAGGCCAGGGGTGGGGATCCTGTGGCCTTCTAGATCCCTAAGTGCGATTAGACTGAATAAGGCCACACTTAAGGATCTGGAAGGCCATATGTAGGTTCCCCACCCATAGGCTGGGCTCTTGACAGAGAAACTAAAAGGGGGAGGAGTTTGGGCTAATTGATGTAGGAGGTTATTTCCAAGTGTATAATCACATTATACTATAAACTTTAAAACATCACTCAGTCATCTCTTCTTTAAACCCTTCTCAAATCTTTGTTCTTGTTCTTGAAAGATACTATTTTCTCACTATTATTTTTGGGGGAGAAGGGGTACTTTCCAAGTTCCTCTCATTCAAGGTGTGCTAGAGCTAGCTGAATTGTTAAAAATTTCAGTGTGAGCATTTCCGCCTTGAAAAATCAGTCAATACTACAAGTCAGGGCTTGGTTTATTATTTTGTTGATTATAGAGACTTAAAAAAGTGATAGGGAAAATGTGAATTAAGCAGATCAGACTTGAAAGTGTGTCCTACATAATTCTCTCACACACACACACACACACACACACACACACCCCAAAGCCAGTTGATAAATTTTGACCAGTACACCTTTGCACTTTGCTCTTGAGCTGTGGAATCCGCAGTTGGCCACAACTCTGAAGGGGAAGCCTGGACTTAACAAGATCAGTCTATGCTGTTATGATAGCTTCTCCTAAAGCACAGGAGAGGTTGAGTGCCTTTCCCAAAGTCACATTGGCAGGAAGTGGCAGAGCCAGAATTCAAACCCAGAATTCAAACTCCTATTCCAAAACCAGCATCTTTTCCTTAGGCTGTAAGGTAGTACAGGGGACAGAGCACTGGACCTAGAGTCAGGAAGACCTGAGTTCAAATCTGACCTCAGACACTTAGCAGTCATGTTACCTGGGCAAGTCACTTCATCTCTGCCTCAGTTTCCTCAACTGTAAAATGGGAATAGCAATTCCACTGACCTCGCAGGGTTGTTTTGAACCATCAAATAAGATAATATGTGTACAGTACTTGGCACAAAGTAAGCATTATAAAAATTCTTATTCCTTTCCCCTCCCCCTTTCTTTTGTGCCACAGTCTCCCATTTTAAAATAGCTACACCTAATCAGTCCATTCCTCCTCTCAACAGGATGAAGAGAGAGGACATTTAAACAACATCCACAATCTTTATAAATGGGGAGGGGGAGGGAAGGGAGATAGACAATCATCACAAAGGGCAGGGGATGAAATATCAGGCACACACCCAAGGGCACTGAGGTGGGTCTCTGAGTCAGACCCTGATTCTTCATCAGCACTTACAAAAAGCAAAGGTCAAAGTCAAGATGCATTTTAAATAGACTTGCTGACTCCACATAGCACACACCCTCTGAACTTCTGTGTTCACTCTTGGCTACAGGCATGAAAATGCTAGAATGACATCCATGCGCCATTGGTATATGCAAAGCTAGTCAATGCCCTGTCACGTGTAACCAGAAACGTGATCAGAGCACCTGCAACCAGCAACGTCACGCAATAAAAACATTCAAAGTCATAACTCAGGTCAGGTGACCAGAGTGTCATCCCAGTCCACCAAAATTTAGAGGATGCTAAAAGCACTAGATCTGGCTAAAAGAACAGAAACAATTAAGTTTGGTTACTTAGCAAGAATAATTAGATAAAGTGAGAAGCTTCCAGATGGCCACTTACTCTCCATGGAGGCTAAACCCCAGTGGGGGCCCCTCCTAGTCTGCTTCCAACATATTCAATCTCCACCCTAGCCCCTATTTCAGGCTCTCCAGCACCGGGCGGTGGAGTTCTTCTGCCTGCTCATTTGAGTTACCTTAAAACCTTCATTTGAAGGCACATTTGCCTTAGGTACAAAATTCGGTACTTACTCCAGGACTTGAGTCTGATATTTTAAAAATGAAATACATTCACATGTCTCATTCTGGTGTTCTCCCAGTCACCAGCCTCAATGTTGTACTGGCTGCGTGCCCACAACGTGTCACATCAAGAGAGCCCTATTGCATCACACAGGTGAAGAAAGGCTCAACAATTTCCTTGGCATATAACCTTTTCTGGAGAAGCAGAATGATGTAGTGGAAAGAGTGCCAGATTTAGAGACGGATGACTTGAGTTCAAATCTTGGTTTTGCAGCTTACAACGTGTGTGCCCTTGTGCAAATCACTTAAACTCATCAATCAATAAAATGAGGAAGCTGCATTAGATACCTCGAAGGTCCCTTCCAACTCTACATAAAACTTTTTCCCACTCATTTCTACCTAGCATGCTGCATGTAGAATTGGCAAAATGAGTTTTCAACTGACCTAAGGAGAGCCAGCCTTCACAAGTTGAGTTGGTCTGAAGATCATAGTGAAACACATAGTTGACAAATATCCTTAGTCTTCCTCCAATGAGAGTACTGTGGCATTTGAAGGAGCTGTGAAGAAGCAAATGCCTAATTTAAATAAGCAGTCCAGAATGTCACAAGAATATCTGACACCAAAGAGGAGCCTCTACTCCAATCCAACAAGGATTTATTAAGTGCATGTTCTGTTCTAAGCACTGTACTAGGATCGGGAATACCAAAGACAAAACATGAAAAATGGCTGCCCTCAAGAGGTTTATATTCTGCTAGAGATGAGGGGTACAACCTAAAAAGGAATGTATATTTATTGAGAGAGAGCGAAAGCAAGAGAGAGAGAGAGGAAAGGAGGGAGAGAAAAATAAAAAGATATAGAGACAGAGATGAGAGATAGATAGATAGATAGAAAAGTAGCAAAAGAGAGAGAGAGGAGAAAGGTAGAGGTAGAGAGATAAAGATGAAATAGAGAGAGAGAGGTAGAGAGAGAAGAGATAAAGGAGAAGAAAGAGAGATGCCGTTCACTTCCCCAAATGTTGAGATCCCAACGTAGGGAGCAGTGGAGTCATAATCACAGCCCACATTTCTAGAACTCTTAAAGTTACAGAATGGTTTTCTCACAGCAAACCTGTGACATGGTGTAGGTTTTGTTCTCCCCTCTTTAGAGATGAGGGAAATGAAGCTCAGAGAGATGAAGCAATTTGCCAAAGATAGCACGGCTAGTGGGGAGCTGGGTGGCACAGTCAAAAGAGTGCCAGATCTGGAGTCAGGAAGATTCGTGTTCAAATCCAGCCTCTGACACTTACTAGCTGGGTGACTCTGGGCAAGTTGCTTAATCCCATTTGCATCGGTTCCTCGTCTGTAAAATGGGCACACAGTGGAGAAGAAAATGGCAAGCCATTCCAGTATTTTTGGCAAGAAATGTCCATGGGTTCACGAAGAGTCGGCCATGGTGAAATGACATGAACAACATGGTTAGTAGTAAGCTTTAGGGCTGGGAATCAAATACGAGTTTTTTGTCGGCTATTTCTGTTACACCTCAGTGCTTTTCTCCTTTACCAGTCCAAGATGCGAGGTGAGGGCTGGGGAGGGGGCAGGGAGGAAGCCTCCATGAACTATATGACCATTCCCATTAAGAATCTCCTTAACACGAGAAAGCAAAAACAGCCAAAAGAGCAGTCAGCCAATCAGAGGTGCCCAAGGAGTTCATACTGATTGGCTTTGCAAATAGAGAAAATCAATTCATTTTTAAGTTCCTCATCAACACCATCATTGTTCATAAACATTTTATAACAACAACTATATGCACAGAACTATGCCAAAGACTAAAAATACAAAGAACTGTTAAGTATATTCCCCATCCTTCAAAAACGTAGACCGCAATCTAAGTTCTTAGCTTTTTATGTATCATGAACCTTCCCCTTGAAGCCTATGGACTCCTCACAATAATGTTTCAAATGTACAATATGAAATATATATAATTACAAAAAAAAGCAATTATATTGAAATTACAGGGTTGGTTTTTTTTTAAGTCCGTGGATCCAACAACATCTGTACACTTAAAAAGATAACAATGTAAGGTAGCATACGGTAGGTGCTAAAAGTCTGTATCAGCAGCTAGGTGGCACACTGGATAGAGCACAGGACTTAGAATTAAGAAGACTCATCTTCCTGAGCTCAAATCTGGCCTCAGACACTTAATAGCTGTGTGACCCTGGGCAAGTCACTTAACTCTGTTTGCCTCAGTTTCCTCATCTGTAAAATGAGCTGGAGAAGGAAATGGCAAACCACTCCACTATCTTTGCCAAGAAAACCCCAAATGGGGTCACGAAGAGTCAGACATGACTGAAAAATGACTGAACAACAGCAACAAAAAGTCAGCACAATCTAGAAGCTGGACAAAGAGGGTCTCTAAGATCCCTGCCAGCAATATGTCCACTATGACTTGAATTGTTTTAATAATTTAGAGAAAAGAGCTGTGGCCACAGGCTAAAAGCAATTAAGAAAGGATTCAAGGAAGGAGAATATGATGAACAAAGATGCGGCAGAGGCACAAAAGCCCTATCAAGAGATCAGTTTGTTTGGAGTGGAGGGTTTGTTTGGAGGAGTAATAGGAGGTAAGATTGGAGAGATACTGTTGGGCACCACCCAAAGTATGACCGGCATATGCCTATAGCAAGGTAATCATTACCTGGGGCAAGAGAGGCAAGGCCCAACCTGGGAAGAAAGCAAGTGTCATGTAAAAGCCAAGCTGGGGCAGTGGGAGTGTCCTTAGCCACAAAGATCTAAGGAACTGGGATGAACTAATAATCCACTCTCTAATAAGAAAATTCAGAGCTAAGAGAATAGCCAGAGATTAAGAAGCCAAAACATGAGGATTGTGACATTGTGAGACAACTAAAACTTTTTTTCTAACTCAAACTATTTCTAGGAAGCTTAGGTCTTTTCGTTGTGGAGGTTTACATTTCTGACATCATAATATGAAGAGATTTTTTTTCTTTTTTTAATTAATTTTTTCAATGAACAAGAATTCATTTTTCTCTCCCTCCCCTCCTCTCTGAGAGAGAGAGAGAGAGAGAGAGAGAGAGAGAGAGAGAGAGAGAGAGAAGCACTGTAAATTTCTGGACAAACACTATCTGCACAGACAGTACAATCCAAACTGGGAAGATTCATTGCTTTGGTTTTCCAAAAGCAGTTCTAGACCTTCAAATGCATAAGCTTCTCTTAGACATTGCCCTCATGTGTAAGGGGAGTTCTTTACACAGAAGCATGGGCTCCAGCTTAAGTATAGCAAGGTTGAGAGAGGGATAGGAATAGACACTCAACTGGTGACTTCCTTGGTGTAGGGAACTCCCAGGAGGGCAAATTTCTTCCACCAACACAGATTAGCAGTTTCTCTGCATTTATAATCTTAATCTGCATTTATCTAATCAATAATGATTTAGAGTATTTTTATATGACTATAAGTTGTTTTGATTTCTTCATTGGAAAACTGCCTGTTCATGTCCTTTGACCATTTATCAATTGGAGAATGACTCATGTTCTTATAGATTTGACAAAATTCTTTATATGTTTTAGATATGAGACCTTAATCTGACTATCTATAGAATTTTCCCCCAATTTTCTGCTTTCTTTCTAATCTTAGCTATATTTGTTTCATTTGTACAAAACCTTTTTAATTTAATGTAATTGAAATTATCCATTTTACACCTAACTTTACTCTCTATCTCTTGTTTATTCATAAGTTGTTCACTTATCCATAAATCTGATAAGTAGTATGTTCCATGTTTTTCTGATTTCTCCCTTTAAAGAGGGTCCAGAAACTCAGCTAACTCTTCATTTCTCACAAGCTCTCTTACTTTGTTTCAACTCTACCACCATCATGTCCCAGCACAAGTACCCCGACCACCTCTCTCCTTGCCCTTCTCACCCCACCCCACCTTCTCAACTTCCTTTTTGGATTTTGTCTTCCCCTGCTAGATTGTAAGCTTCCTGAGAGCAGGGGCCATCTTTCCTTCTCTTATTTGTATTTCTAGTTCTTAGTATATAGCACCTAGCACGTAGGAAGCACATAACAAACATGTATTGTAGTATATTGTATTGTGCTGTGTTGGGTCGGGTTATAAATTTACCTCAAGCAGTGAGAGGTTAAGTGACTTGCCCAGAGTCACACAGCCAATAGGTGTCAGAGATGGGACTTGTCTTCCTCCAGTCTTATTCTCTACCACTACTTCATGTTGCAGAGTTAGGAAGGAGGAAAAAAAAAGTTAAGATGGCAAAGTTATCAAGTCCATAACAACAAATTTTCTCATTCCAAACATTTATCTTCCAAAAGCCACAGTCTAAATATTCAATTAACTGGAAATCAACAAACATTTTCGGAGCACTTCCCATGTGAGAGGAAAAAAAAAAAGAAGTTGCCCCTGCCTTCAAGGAACTTACTTTCTCCTCCTTACCTTCTACCTTGTATGGAAGGTAAGCATGCCCTGATAAATGATTCTGAAATAGAGTGCCACATTTGAAAAAATATATATAGTTTATAAACTCAGAGCTTAGAAGCAACCTCAGACATCATCTGATCCAACCCCTCATTTCGCATTATATTTGGATCATAAATTTAGAGCTAGAGGTGGCCTTCGAGACCATCTAGCCCAATGGCCTACTTTTGCAGATGAGGAAACTGAGGACCAAAGAAATTAAGTAGTTTGCCTAATTTCCCATAACCTGTAAGTATTTAAGGGGGAATTTGAACCCCAGGGCAATGAGACACAGTGGATAAATCACAAGACCTGGAGTCAGGAAGATCTGAGTTCAGATGTGGCCTCAGACAGTTACTGACCCTGAGCAAGTTACTTGTCCTCTGCCAGCCTCAATTTCTTAGATTATAAAATGGGAGTCATAAATACAGTTATCCCAGGGAGGATGAAATAAGATAATATTTGTAACGCACTTAACATAGTACTTGGAACACAGTATGCACTCAATGAATAGTTGTTTCCTTCTTTCCTCTAAACCCAGCATTCACCTATCCATTACAACATTCCCTAGAGAGAATAAGTAAAATTTGAACCTAGGTCATTTGACTCAAAATCTGGTGCTCCTTCTACTACACCACGTGAATTAAGCTTTGCCACTTGCTACCTGTGGGCAACTTTTGGGCAGATCACTCACCATCTTCATTTTTCATCACCTACAAAATCCCTTCTGGCTCTCATATTCTAGGATCCTACAGTCTTATAGAAGTTGATAAGGGAATTTACCTTGGTCTCCCAGAAGCCCTTTTATTTATTCTAACCCCACCCTCCAGCTATTAGAAAAGGTAGGAAATGCTCTTGTGAGTGAGGAATTTTTAAAAGAAATAAAATATCCTGAAAGGGAAGCCACCCAGACTGCACTCCTCAAGAGCCTCTTTGAGAAATGTCAAAACTGCTATCAAAGGCCTGTTCCATGCCAAAACCCTGGGGCAGAACGACTCATCCAGGAATTGTGTTCTAAATTAGCTGGGCTTCTCTCAGATCATTTGTTAGTCCTTTATAACATGATCTTTGAAATTAAGATGCCCCCAGATTCAATCTTCTAAAGAGATTTTCTTCATTTTGGAAAAAAAAAAAGGAAGAAAGTCTACAGGTCAAATTTCCCATTGACCTTCTGCTTTGGAAAATACCAGCTGGAAAGTTATAGCTCAGATCTTCAGTTTGGCATGTAGAGCCTCAGATGTGGGATTTATGTGTGTATATGTATGTGTTTGTGTTTGTGTGTGTGTGTGTGTGTGTGTGTGTGTGTGTGTGTGTACCCATAAATACCAGGCAGGTCTTAAGCCAGGAGGGCACTCCATAACTAAAGACTAAATACTTCTCAGTGATATTGAGACTCCAATTTTAAGAGGAAGAATTAAGCTCCTTAAGGAACAATTTCAATTTTGTGCTTTTATCACTAGTGCCTGGCACAAAATAAGTCTTTAATAAATTGTCAACTATAGAACAGAGTTGAATTGAAATTAATTTATTTTTCTAAATATCTAAAAGATAATAATTTACAATGGATAAGCTTACTTAGATGAATTCTTCAACTAGAAAATACCAAGGTCAAAGTTTTCCCATTTACCTAAGATTCCATTGAAACAAGGAACATTGAGGAGGAGTCATATTCAGAACTAGGGTGAAACAACAGGGGTTTTCCCCAGAACACTAATATCCCAGACGTCTCTTCCCCTCTATAATGTATATGCTGCTCTGGACTCCCTTGCCCAACCCTAGGCTTGCTTATCACCATGGCGCCCCTCTCCTGAAGCATGCCTTCCTGCCAAACTTGCCCCTCATCCCTCTCAACTAAATTTGTCCCAGGCCCAAAAATTCCTAGTTACAGCCCTATGAAGATGAACCTTCTAAAGACATAAAGCTTATTGCCACCTGAAAATTTTTTTGTGAGGAATAGTAGTGGGGGGAAAAAATCTAGTAACCTTTTGCTCAATTCTTCTTATCCTTCCAGAAATGAAAAACAAATAAAGCAACCTACAAAACCACAAAGAAGGAATAATTCTTCTATAGCTTTCTCAACTTTCTTGAGGGAATTGTACTTAGGCCTGGGTGTTGTGCAGAATTGTTAACCTAACAAGAACTTAAGTATCCCAACAACTTTGCCCCATCCAGGACTTTCAGCCAATTATCAAGACATCTATATCTCTTCTCTTTTCCAATACCTCTTGCATTGGTGAGTTAATATATGGCCACTATTCAACCAACAAATTAAAGAATTAGGGTCAAGGATCAATTTGCCATTGCCTCAAGAGGAGTTGTGATGGTTATCATGCATTGCAAATGTCAAACACTCCCTATAGATTTAGAACAGGTTGTTTTCTCCATAGTCTTTTGACATGGTGAATTCACTTCTGTTTCAGCATAGCCTGGGCTCAGTGATACTTCACAAAGGTTCAATACTAAATGTATTCTAGATCTTGTAGACATATGAGAGAGCCCTAGTAAGATATAGTCAAAGTCAAAGTCAAGGACATTCTCATTTTGTCTTTGTATGCCTAGCGGTGATACTTTGCCATGCTCCCTGCAAACCTACTCTTCTTTCAGTTTGCCTATTTCTATTTCTATTTCTATTTCTGTTTCTATTTCTATTTCTATTTCTATTCCTGGAGCTACCTTGCATAGTCAGGGTCGTTCTCAGCCCTTCCCTCTCTGTCACTGCCCATACCCAATCAGTTGCAAAACCTTGCAAATCTTACCTCCTCTCTAACCACGCAGCCATAACCTTAGACCAAGCTCCTGCTATCTCTCAACTGGACTCAATAACAGTCTTCAAACTGGGTTCCCACATTTCCAATCCATTCTCCACAAAGCTGTCTTAAAGTAACTTTCCTAAAGCACAGATTTAATCATTTCACCCTCCTTCTCAAGAAAGGAACCCTATTGATTCTAGGATGAAAAAACAATGTCCTTAGCCTCCCATTTGAAGCTGTTAACAGTCTGGCTCCAGCCTACCTTTCCAGGTACCTTTTACATTTTCTTGCTTCACCTACTCCAAACAAACTGGCCTATTTGTTATTCACTAAAGTTGGCTCTCCATTTCCCACCTCCATTTCGAACCATCCCACCTTTGTACAGGCTGTGCCCCATGCCTGCACTTCATTCTCTCCTCTCTTCCACCTATTAGAAAACCTCACTTCCTTCAACTACCAATTTGTGTACTCTCTTCTACAGGAAGCTTTTCCTGATTCACCTACCTTCTAGAGTTCTCTCTCTCCTAGATTGCATTTATTTAGCTGTTTACTTATCTCTCCTCTGCTTCCTGCCATCTCAGTAGAATGTAAGATCCCAAAAGGCATGGGCTATTTTTAATTCGCTTTTGGATCCCCAGGACCTAGGACAGTGCTCTACAAATAGTAGAAGCTTAATAAATGCTTGTCGAATTAACTTGAACCTAATTACCTAGCACATCATAGGTGCTTAATAAATATTTTTTCAAATGAAATGTTGTCTATGAATCACAGAATTTCAGAGTTAGAAGAGACATAAGCTACTATGGAGTCCAACCTATATCTGAAAAAAAAAAGAGTCACAATACAACAGACCCAACCAATGTTGGATGGGGATTATTTGTTATATATGGGATATATTTGCTTATAATGAGCACTATATGTGGGATATATTCATTATAAATGGGACGTATTTGCCTATAACAAGTGTTATATATGAGATATATTTGTTTTTAAACTTCCACGAAGTGAAAATCCACAGCCTCCTGAGGAAAACCATTTTACTTCTGGATGATTTTTAGGAGCCTAAATTTGTCTCTTCCAAATCCCACCTGTTGTTCCTAGTTCTCTCCCTGGGAGTCAAGCAGAATGAGGCACGTGTAGCAGTCAGATGACAAAAAGAGGCTGGACAAAGCCCAGAGAGGGGGTGGACAACTGGGTTTCAACATTCCCTACTTTATTTTATGATGATGGTATCATTTCTCTTGTTTTCTTTTCTTTTTTTTTTTTATTCAATCTTTGCCATAAGCAGTTTGCCCTGCAGGGGACCAGGGGTCATGGGAAATTAGGGGAAAGCTCAGAAACACTTTTCGTACTAGTCCTGGCATTTGGAAAGAGGAGAAGCCCTTCCCCGAGAGAGGACTCTGAGCATCCTCAAAGCCTCTCTCAAACTCAGGCCAATCCCACCCCCTGCTCAGCCCCTCCCTACCAAGGAAGGTGCCCAGAAAGGTGTGTTCGCTGTTGGAAAGCGCCTCGGGCCTCCTAGAGTCAAGGCTTGCACCTGCTCAAACTGTTTATACAGTGAATAACCGAGTCAGTGCTCCAGGTGTCCAGAACAGGCTTCCCAATGAGGAAGAGAAGGAAACAAACAGACTAGTGGGGAGGCAGGTCTAGAAAGAGAAGGAAGAATTAAGTGAAGATGAAATTTTCCAGGAGAATACTACTAGGATCATCAGATCATAGAATTAGACTTAGAGGCCATTAAGTCCAAGCCCCTCATTTTTCAGATAGGGAAACTGAAGAACAGAAAGGTTAAGTAACTTGCTGATGGTCACATAGTCAATAAATGTCTGAGGCAAGATTTGAACTCAGGTCTTCCTGACTCCATTCTTCACACTATACATTATGCCATTTAGCTGCCTTCATAAGCCACTTAGATGTACTAGGACCACCAGTGATAATAAATGACATTTATAAATCATTTAAGACACACAAAGTGCTTTACAAATATCCACAAACTTAATCCTCAAACAACCCTTGGATTGGATGCTATTATTATCCCCATTTTACAGATGAGAAAACTGAGTCTCTGAGAGCCTAAGTGACTTATCCTGGATCACACAAAATTTTAGCCTAGATCTTCCAGACTCCGAGTTAATTAGTTCATCCACAATACTGCAAAATAGGAAGACATTATTGGTGTTTCAGATAATAAGGAATTTCATCAAACAAGGAATAGAGGCAGCTAGGTGGAGCAGTAGATAGAGTGCTGGGCCTGGACTCAGGAAGGCTCATCTTCATGAGTTCAAATCTAACCTTAAACACCTAGTAGCTGTGTGACCCTGGGCAAGTCACTTAACCTTGTTTGCCTTAGTTTCCTCATCTGTAAAATGAGCTGGAGAAGGAAATGTCAAACCACTATAGTATCTTTGCCAAGAAAACTCCAAAGAGGGTCACAAAGAATCAGACACAATTGAAACGTCTGAACAATAACAATGAATAGAGGAAATCTAACACAATAGGCTGAGAATTGGCTTTCGAATCAGGAAGACATGGGTTTGAGTCTTGCCTTTGATACATATTGACTGTCTTTGACTAAGTCATCTTACTTTGCAGGGGCCTGTGCCATTGTCTAAGATTTATGTTACTAAGTTAGTCAATCAACATTTATTAAGTGCCACTGTGCCATGCACTGTGCTCAAGGCTGGAGATACAAAGAACAGTAAAAGACAGTGTTTTCTAGGGCAGATGCCAATCTTCATGGGCAAAGGAAGTCATCTAAATCACCCTAGTTCCTACAGCAAAGAAATGACAAAACTGGCCCGAGCCCCAACCCTTCCAAAAAAACCATCAAAACAAAATATAAATGTCCATAAGGTTTTTTTTTGTATTTTTTTAATATAAATTTTGAAATGGTTAATGATTCTGCTATCAGGGCCCAAGAAGAAAACATTCCTCCTGAGTTACTATTCCAGCCAAGAACTTTAGTTTTTTGGTTTTGTTTTGTTTTTAACACTGATTAGGCATGGAATTAAGCTTAATTCCACAGGCCTTTATTCTGTACCTTCGATATGCCAGGCACTGTGCTAGGTGCTACAGATATAGAGAAAAAAATTCAATATTCCCTCCCCTCAGGAAACTTAGACTTTACTGTACTTGGCGGAGGGGCACAATATATACACAGAAGAGTAAATATAAATTATAAACAAGATAAATGCAAAGTCATCTGGGGGAAGGGGAGCACTAACCCCTGGTAGAATCTGTAAAGGTCTCACACTTCAGCTGAGTCTGGGCGTTCATTGACTCCTCTGCAAATTGTCTTTCTCACAAAAAAAAAATCCACATTTTAAAAAATATCAACATCATTGCTTTTGCTCTCCATTATGATCATATTTCTATCATTCAGTTTAAAGACTCTAATTTTATTTTCATTTTCAAAGGAAGCCCGGATTGAGCTTCATTAATGGTTTCTTTTTTAAAAAAAATTATGTTTTACTAAAGAAAGAAAGGGAGAGTCCAAACAGGATCAACCAGGATTTTCCCCACGATAGTAAAAAATCACTGGGTGGTCTTCTATTTCCTTCTATTCTCTGCTACTGCATGCCAGGAAATTGAGGTACATCTCAGATTGGCCCTTTTCCAAATATAACTTCAATTGGCTCCAACTTGAACAGACAGGTTTCTAACTAAAAAACAGACAAACAAAAAAGTGTCCTAGCATCTTTACTCAATGACCCCAGAGAAAGTTTAAGCATGGATTCCTTTTTAATCAATCATTCAGTCAACAAACATTTATTTCTGCTTACTCTATGCCTGGCCTTGTGCTAAGCACTAGAGATACAAAAAGAAAGTCAAAAACAATCCTCGAGGTCTTCATCTTCTAATTAAGGAAACAATAGCTAGGTACACATGTAAGATAGGTAAGTGTATCCCCATAAAAATATGTATGGGTTGTCTAAGTATGTAAAAGAAGCCCCAGAGTAGTATGGATAGATATGATCTGATGCTCGCCCTGCAGCCCCTTTGTGGAGAGGAGGAGAGCCAAGGGTGGGGGACACCTTTTCTGCAGGTTAGTTGGGGGTGGAGGGAGGGCAGATAGGTAGACCCCAGGAGCATGGTGACTTGAGAACTCTTTTTCTCCAGTCTCTGAGAGGTGTATCGAGTAAGAATAATATCTATCTGTCTCCCTTCAAATATGTCTGATTTATGGGCACAAAGCTTAGTTCAGAAAGAAAGCCACTTCTGTAGAGGATTAGGAGACACAGATAGACAGATAGACAGACAGGAGGAGGGAAGGAGGGAGAGAGAGATGATGAGACTGAGTCAGAGAAACAGAGACAGAGACAGAGCTGAAGAGAAGTGGGAAAAAGAAGAGAGAGGTGGAGAGGAAAAGAGGGAGAGGGAGAAGAGAGAGAGGGAGAAGGAAAGGGAAAGAGAGTGGGAAAGAGAGAGGGAAAAAAAGGAGAGGGAAAGGGAAATGGAGTGGGGAAAAGAAAGGGAGAGAGAGGAGAGGGCTCAGCTCAGAAAAGGTTCTCACCCAGAGGAGGTCCATTCTAGCAGTCTCTAGAAGTTCAGGCAAGTCAGTTTCCCACACGTGTCTGCTGCTTCCCGGTCTTTCTCCTTCATTTCCCTGGAGTGTCAAACAGTATTCTCAGAAAACCTTGAGAACCAGCTCTGCGATCCCTTGTCCAGGCACGCAGCATGGAGCTCAACATTTTCTCTGCCCATCAGAAATCACATCCTTTCTTGCACTGCAAATAGCTCTGGGCTGCCCCTCACCTTCCCTGAGAGTGGAAGCTAGGTAACATATACAAGATACAGGCAGAATATAGACAGAAGCTGATCTCAGAGAAGGCCCTAGAAGCTGGGGAAGCTGGGAATGGACATAATATTTGACTTTCACCCCATTTAGGAAGTAGAGGAATCTAATAATGGAAGGAGTCCTGGGTGTGAATTTAGGTTTAGATTTGGATTTGAATCCTAGCTCTTCCACTTCATCTATCCTAGTCTCAGTTTCCTCATCTGTCAAATAAAGGAGTTAAATTAGATGACCTCTAAGGTCCATTTTGGTTCTAAATCTAATGATCCTCTGAAATGCACAATATTTTTCATCTGACTTTGCAGATGGAAAAAAATGACAAAAAAAGACTCAGGTCCTTGTTGAGTTCCTTCAGGTGATCAAGGTAACTATAACTATGGGAGAAAATAGTCTGTTCCGGTTATTTTGGTTGATTAGAATGTACTGCTCACAAGGTCAAGGCTGCAAGATGAATTCCTGTACATACCAGTTAATTTCATCTCCAGTTGCCACTCCAGCCAGCTGTTCCACGTATAAGGTGCCAGTGAATTTAAAACAACTCTGAGGTTTATCACCTCCTACCCATCAAGTGGACAAAGATGGTAAAAGATGGAAAAATTCAGTGTTGGCGCACCTATGAGAAGACAGACACTAATTTAGTATTGGTGGATTATGAATTGTTCCAACCAATCTGGAAAACAATTTTGAGTTCTGTAAAAAGTTACTAAATTGTGCCTTCTGGCCCAATGATCCCACCACTCTGTTTTTGTCCTCTAAGAGTGCTCACACACCGGTACAAAAATATTGATAATGCATTATTTGCCATAGAAGAAAATATGGAAAAGCTATGTGCCTGATGATTGGTAAATAGCTGAAAAAATGGTGTTATAATAATGTAATGGAATTATGCTATAAAGAATGACAAATTAGAATTCACAGAAACCTGGGAAGATTTACACAGAGTGATGAGGCGTGAAGAAAGCATAATGATCACAACAATGTAAATGAAGACCACACCAAGCAGCAACACAGCTCAGATAAAACAGACAACAACGGCACCAAATTATGAAACTTAGAGTTCACATCTTTTCTTTTACTTAATCTTAAGTGATGTAAGTGGAAAGTAACACGATACCAGTCATGACCAATCTTTTAGGTAGTTTTAATTGATTTCAGAGAAAGTACTTTGTGGTGGGTTTGTTTGGGTACTAAGAATCACACAGTTTAGAGAGCATCTATAAACATTTTAAACAATCTGTAAACATTAATTTAGCTGTTTACACAAGTGGTGAGAGAGAGAGAGAAAGACAGAGACAGAGAGAGAGACAGGAGAAAGAAAAAAGAGAGAGAGAAGAGAGAGACAGAGACAGGAGAAAGAGAAAAAAGAAGAGAGAGAGACAGAAGGAGAAAGAGAAGAAGAGAGAGAGGAGAGGGAGAGAGAGAGAAAGAGAGGAAGGAAGAGGGAGAGAGGGGTAGGAGGGACAGGGCACTCTGCTGGATCATATCAATCTTGACATTCACACTGAAAGTAAAACCAGAAGAAAAAAAAAAGTTACAGCTCAGTAGAAGGCTGGCTCTCTAGTTCTCCCTGAAAAGGCAAATAAAGAAGATGGTAGAATTAATTTTCATTATGCATGCATGCCAAAGCAACAAGAAATATCCCTTCATAGAATATTGGGTCAAGTACTATTATGGTGCTTGTGATAAGCATTTATGAAAGCACCACTATAAATATAATTGTACCCACATCTATTGTAGAGGATGAGGAGGTAGAAAAATTCTATTAAAAAAATTCAACAGGACCCTCCAAATTAAATCAATGAATACTCTGATATTTGGTGATTTCTGCGCATAAGGGATGATGGTAAAATATATATGAATATGTATGTGTGTCTACATATGTATATGCATATATACAGAAAAAAATGCTTGAGGAATTGTAAATGTGAGAGGTCAAATCTTAATGGGTTATATGGAATGTTTATATGCATATATATAATTCTATATTATTCATAGAATTATATATAACTATATGTTTATATAAAATTATATAGAATATTATATAGAATGTTTATGTTATATATTACAAATATTCTCCTCGAGAAAACGGTCAAGAAAGCATTTATGCATGACTGACATTTTGAGAAGTACTAACTAGCACCAAATTCACATCCATCACCAAAATTACTTAAAAAAAAATTTAAATTGATTATATTTTAACAGACTGGAAAAAACTTGTGACCAATGTGGAGTTCGTTTCCAAATTAGCTGTCTATAAAGTCAATCATCAACTTCTTAGCACAAAGATAAAACCAATAGCAAGTTAGAAGAAAAAATTTTAAATGAAAAGATATGGTGTACAATCGAAGAAACAACAACATGCCGGATTTAAACAAGTTATTGAACTGAAATGGATGTTACAACAAATATTGACATGAAGTGTCCCACTTACCCAAGAAATTAGTGTGTGATTGTGTATCTTGTATGTGCATGTGTCTTATATGTTTGTGTGTGTATATATATATGTATTGTACTTACATATATATATATATGTAAGTAAGTTTATCAGGAAGATGTTGCAAATGAACAATGAAGTGGGTCAACAATTGAGCAGAGAGGGGAGAGTAAGGTAGATTGCCTTTGGGAAACTGTACAGTGCTTTTAATGACCCCCAGTTTCTACCTGAAAAAAAGTCCATGATTTTTAACAACAACATTTTTCCTATGAGGCTGTTGGCTTTGTGTCCCAAAATACTATTGAAGTCTCTTAAGAATTAGAGTTACAGTTCACCCAAAGGGCACAGAGGAGGCAGACGCTGGACATAAATTAGTCATAGCATGTTACCAATGAAGAATCACACTAGAAAAGCAGTGCAAAGAGTATGACAATCAATCGACTAAGATTTAAGTGCCTACTATGTACCAGGAATTAGGAACATAAAGAAAGGCCAAAACAAACAAATAAAACCCAGCCCCTGCTCTCCAGGAGCTCACAGTCTTATTGGGGAGACAACATGCAAACAACAATGTAAAGACAAGATGTATAAATTAGGGGTTGTCTCAGAAAGAAGGTGCTAAGATTAAGGAGGACTAGAGGCCACAGGAATAGAAAAGCAAATTGTCAATCATATACCAACACTGGAATACAACTGATGGGCAACCAAAATGCTCACCATCTTCACATAATTTTAAGAGATCTTGAGGGGCAGCTAGGTGGCACAGTGGATAGAGCACCGGCCCTGAAGTCAGGAATACCTGAGTTCAAATCTGGCCTCAGACCAAACACTTGACACTTACTAGCTGTGTGACCCTGAGCAAGTCACTTAACCCCAACTGCCTAAAAAAATTAATTAATTAATTTTTAAAAAAAAAGAGATCTTGAGGAAGGCCTATTAGCCTATTAGGAGGACAGCCTGTGAAAGATTTATAGGATGACATGGACAAGAGTCACATGAGATGAAAAGATGTGGATAGATTATGATCTATTCCACTATAGGGCACATAATCACATTGATGAGATCACAGATCCATCAAAGCATTTGGGTAGAGGAGAAAATTTGTCTGGCTATCTGTTGGGGTGGGTCTATTGAGTCAAATCAAAAAGTCTCCATTTTAAAACTACCTAATAGGTGCTCCTGGTGACAGTGCTGGTGGCTCATTACATGTCCTTCCCCACTCTTGGGAAAAACTAAAACTCACACCTTCTTGTTAGGTCAATAGCACAATTCTTTTTCCCCATAAGCAGTTGACATGGGTTGTAAAATATTATTATCCTCTTCTTTATAGATGGGAAAACTGGAGCTGAGAAAGGTGAAGGGACCTGTCCCATGGATAATGTGTCTGAGACAAGTCAAGTCTTCAAGTATTTAGTCAAGATTCAAAGTGTCATATACCTAGAGCTGGGAGATTAAGTCACCTAGTCCAACATCTGCAATTTACATATGAGGAAACAGGCCCAGTGAAGTTAGGTAGCTGACATGCCCGAGTCACACAAGTAGTAATCAGCGAAGCTGGGTTTTTGATGTCCAAGGACACCAGATGCATCTCTCCAAGTTCAGTGTCTTTCCACTGTCTCTCAAACTCACATCCTTCCCCACTCCAGACCCAGGACCTTTTCCATAATACCAATTCAGTTCAATTCAAGAATAATCCAAGAAATACCAACTACGTGCCAGCGCACAATAGCTAGTGATAGACAAAAATGAAAAGTGCCTTCCTTTAAGGAGCTTTTAAACTTCTGAGTGGCTAGTCTAATATTGAACCCTTTTATACCTCACCCTACTTTACATGGAAGAATCTCAAAAGGAAACATGCCCGAGGTGGCCCAAAAGAGTGATTTAAATGTGAATCCCATTCATGTATGTGTCACAAACACCAAATGAGAGTTCTAATATTTGAGCAATGATTCTAAACATAGCACACAGATCTCAGCCCATTTAGTCTAAAATTATGGAAACCTACCCTGGGTGTTTAACACTGAGCTGATTTTTATTTAAGCTTTTCTCAGTATTTCTTTTTTGGAACAATGAAAAAATCTGTAGGCTTTTCCTCCAGTCCTGGTATTTATAAATAAATGCATTTGTTACTAAGCATTAAAACACTATACTCTTCAGAAAAGAGAAAAATAGTGTATTGCTTTAAAAATTAGCTCAAGAATATTTATCCTAAATTTTTCATTACTCTCCAGACAAAGTTAGAGCTAAAATAGATTTAATCAAAAGAGAAAAATAGGGAAACTACATTACATGTCAGCCGCATTAATCAATATTGTTTTATTAGACTATTTAAAATAATTAGACAGTATAAGGTTGGAATATTGCTATGGTATAGGAAATGATGAGTTGGTAGATTTAGAAAAATATGGATAGACTCAGACTTATCAAGGAAGATGTTACCCACTCTCGGGGAAAACAAAGGACAAATAAGTATTGTATGGTCTTATATAGATGCATATGAATGTGTATGTCTATAGATGAGTATGATTAGAGATATCTAAGCATATTATGTGTATATAAGTGTATACATATGTATATATATGCTTGTGTGTATGTGTGTATATACATGTGTATGTGTATATGTCTGTATGTATATGTATTTATGCATGTATGCATGGATGTGTGTGTAAGTGTATCCACAATTAATTGTAGTCTTCTTGGGGAGAGGGGAGGAAAGGGGAAAAAAGAACAAAGTAAAAAGTGCACAACAGAGGACAAAAGCAAATTTACAAGGAAGCAAAGAAAAGATGGACAGCTCTGAACACAATATATAGTATTTATTATATAGGCTTTCTTGAAATAGAAATTTATTTCTGCTTATTTTGAATCTTCTCTTACATCCTGCTATACACAGGACAACATATTTTTTTTCTTTTCTTATTTTGTACTTAAGTTTTAGTATTTAAGTTTATAATGTCTCTTTTTCTTTTCTTATTGTATATTTAAGTTTTAGAATTCAAATTTAATAAAAAAGGAAAAATTCATTAGGTCGTATTGCTTGTTCATAGGATGGTAGTTCATTCTGTTTGTTTTTGTTTTTGTTCTACCACTACTGGACTAGAAAATATATTTATAGGCTAATGTTAACTATAAATCACTAAGAGGAAAGGGAAGGAGGTTCGTACGCTAAAAAGCCAGCCCTTATATTGGCAATGATACAGCTGATCTCATTATTGCCCAAGTGAAGCATTAATGTCTGATCTACAGGGCTTGCCTCATGGGGTACACACTTTCCCCTTTAGTTCACAATTGCACATTTCAACTGATAACATTATTTGCCATCATTCCATTCAACTTAACAAACATTTACATAAACGACTCCTATGGGTAGAAATACTCCTAACTTACATTTAGATAAGAGTCTCTCTTTGAAAGGCAGTGTGACATAGCGTACATGAAGCTGGTCTGGAAGTCAGGAAGCCCTGGGTTCAGCTCCTGCTTGTGATGTGAGATGACCATGGACAAGTCACTCTCCTTGCCTCTAGGACTAGAAGTTACTGAGAGGTTGTTGATCTGTAACAGTGGAAGGAGTTTCCATGCCCAGAGCTCTCCAGACTGATGAAGTCATAGATCTGAACTAAAACAACAACAAAAAATAAATTTGTCTAGCACTGCCAGGTTTTCACCCCTTCACTACATTACTCTCAGAACATTTTTCCTTTGGTCCAACTAAACCCATCTTGCCGTTCTCCATTGCAATGCTAATAACTTGGATTTAAAACTATAAGAAATATCTGAGTGAGTCAGGCTGATCAAGCAATTGATCCAGCATTACCACACACATGGAAAAGCAGGTTGGCCACTAATTATATTAACATAGCTTCTAAGGATGTAAAGATGAAAAAAAAAAACATGTGTATCCAGAAGCTTATAATACAGTAGAGGGAAGAGACATGTCAACAAATAACAGTTAACACAAGTTGGAATATATTAAGTGCTTGGGTGAGGTCCAGCAAGTGCATAAAATACTTGAAGACAAAAAGATGATTTCTGGCATGGGGGGTAGGGACCAGAGGATCATGAAATGAATGATTTCATGATTGAAATGAATGGATGAAGGATGAGAATGAGTTCAATATGAGGAGATGTAGAGGGAATCCATTCCACCCATGAAGATACAGAATGGGGAGAGGTCAAGAAATATGGTGGTAAATGTTTAACAACAGACTACGTGAAAAAAATATGTACACACAATATGCTTTTAAGCTTAATTTGCTTTATTAACATTTTCTCCACCACTTTCTTAAATCTAGACAATCATCAAAATAATAAATCATGTCCTGATTTGTAGTAATTTCTGATTTCCAAAATGTAAATGCTCACACTAAAAATTTAACAATCAGCTCTCATTAGCTGATTGGAGCTGGCTCCAGCTCACCACTGTAGAGGAAGATCAGGAGCAAAAAGCAGTGAATGGTTCAGTTTAGTTGGCATATGGCAAGCATGAATGAGAGTAATGTGAAATTAAGAAGGAAAGCAGAAGAGATGATGAAACATTTCTCTCCCCTCCACAGAGTGGCTAGGGACTACGGGTGCTGAATGATGCACATTTTGTCAGGTAGGGTTTTTACATTTGCTAATTTTGCTTAGTTGTTTTTCTTTGTTACAATGGAGGATTTATGGGTGGGGGATGGGGACTGCTAAATTGGCATTCTTAAGGGCTTAATTAGAATTTATATAGAACTTAAAAGTTTGAAGACTCTTTACAAACACCAGATTTTATGCTCACAACAAACCTAGGAAGTAGGTGCTATTAGTATCCTTATTTTACAGGTGAAAAAATTGAGGCAAATAGAGGTTAAATGACTTGTTCAGGGTTACACAGCTAGGAAATGTCCGAGGCAAGATGAATTCGGGTCTTACAGACTCTAACACTTGTGATCTATCCACTGTACCACCTAGGATGCCTCTAAATCACATTGTCACTCCTCTATTCAAAAATATACAATGGTTCCCTATTACATTTAAAATAATTGTTAAAAATCTTCATGCTGTCATTTAAAGCCCTCTGCAGTCCTAGTCATTACCTATACCTCCATATACTGTCCATCGCAATTCAACGAGGCTACTGGTTGTTTCTCATCTCTTGCCTGGGGTCAAGCTTGGACACTATAATTGTACAACTTTCAATTTCATGTTATTATTCAGTCTGTTTGCATTGTTGTGGTCACTGCATTGTTTTCCTGGCTTTGCTTGTATCATTCATTATACTCTGAATCACCTTCCTATATTTCTCTAAATTCCTCATAATCTGCATTTCCTATGACACAATCAGAGACCATTAATTCATGCTCTATACTTTGCTTAGTCATTCCTCCAATTGATGGGCACTGACCTCTTTTCCAGTTCTTTGCTACCATAATCAATCAACAAACATTTATTAAACACTAAGCATTTGGGGATACAGTGAAAGACTCTAACCTCAAGGATCTCACATTAAAATGGCAGAGAAAATATGGAAACACAAAAGGGGCTTCCATAAATATTTTGACATATATGAAAACTTCCTTCCTGTCTTTGACTTCTTCACCTCAGCCTTTGTCTTTCTTCAGTTTCCTCTCTCTCTTGCCATTCCCCTGCAAAACAAACATGTATTCTAAATGTTGTTCAAATGAAACAGTGATTTGGTTAAAAAAAATTGTTCTGTATCAACCTATTGATAGCAAATGAGGCAAAAATGACATCTTTCCCTTTGAGGCAATTATGACAACTGAAGAAATTTCAATCAAAATGAATTACAGTAAAACAAAATGATCAGCCCACAAGAAAAACTAGACAAAAATGGGGTGACATCAGGGTATATAACCAGGTGGACACTTGGCTTTATCTCAGTTGTTGTTCAGTCATTTCAGTCACGACCAACTCTTCCTGACCCTATTTGGAGTTTTCTTGGCAAAAATATCAGAGTGGTTTGTCATTTCCTTCTCCAATAGATCCATTTTGTCAGACAATCAGAGATTAAATGACTTGCCTAGGGTCATGAAGCTAGAAGTGTCTGAGCTCAGGTCTTCCTGACTCCAGGCCCAGTGCTCTATCCACTGATAAATGCATAAGATGCATTTCCAAAACATACTACCTGTACTCTGCCCATCATCCTGATGCTCCCTACCCCCCAACCCTCTACACCCACACACACACACACACACACACACACACACACACACTGGAACCTTGGACTCTGCCCTTAGGGTGCCAGGCCTTCAGTTTATGTTGCCTGGAAACAGGTCTCCACATTCCTCCTACATACGTTTTCTGAACCATATCCCATACCTCCTTCTCAGCTCCCCTTTTATGTATTATCTTCCCCCAAAATAGTATAAGCTCCTACAGGATGAGAACTATCTTTCTTGTTGTATTTCTATCACCACCACTTAATACAGAACCTTGCTAGTATTAAGCCTTAACAAATGCTTTATTGGTTTATCTGTCTACCTGCCTACTATCTATCTGTCTGTCTGTCTGCATCCATCTGGTTATATCTCTATCATCATCATCATCGCTATCATCATCATTATTATTTATAGGTATCTCTGTCTGCCTATCTAATCATTCATTCACTTGTCTGTATCTCTATCCATCATCATCACCATCATCATCATCATCATCTATCTATCCATCCATCTAGCTAGCTAGCTAGCTATCCGTCTATTTGTCAATAAGCCTGCCTGTCTGTTGGTTGAACTGAACTAAAACCAAGTTTACTCCAGAGCCCCAGTTCCTTAAATTCCATAGTTTCTTAAATCCAATCTGTCCGGTGTCCCTTACTACATCAATTGTGCAAATGCTTAGAAGTCATGGTGAGGTCCACATCCCTTGAAAAAATCTCCCTTATTCATATCTATTCTCTCTAGTGAACAACCTTCTATGTCCTGCCAGCCCCCATATAAATGTGTACCTGAGGCTTTGCTTTACCCAGGAAGATAGAACCTGAATTATCTAGAGGAAAAATCAGTGTCATAAATGTGATTGAGCAATCTATGGGCATTCTTAAAACAATAAGAGATAATAATAATAATAGCAATAACAACAGTAACAACATTAACAATAATAAAGTCAGCAAAAGGTTTATAAAGCATTTTACAAATAACATGATTTTATCTTTACAAGAACCCTTGGAGCCAGGTGCTATCACTCTCTCCATTTAAAAAATGAAGAAACTGAGGCAAACAGAGGTTAAGTGACTTGACCAGGGTCACACAGCTAATGTTTGAAGGTAGATATTTGAATTCAGGTCTTCCTGGCTCCAGGTTCAGTGTTCCATCCACTGTGCCATCTAGATTTTGACCTTGTATCCATTTTGGCCTTAATTCATTTTCATAGGCAGCTAAGTGGCATGGTTTGCAGATGATTGTGCACTCAACACAGCCTCTGAAGCTGAGATGCAACAAGTATGGATCAGTTCTCTTCCACATGTGCTAATTTTGGCCTAACAATTAACAGCAAGAAAACAAAGGCGCTCCATCAGCCACCACCACACCATCTGTACATGGAACCATCGGTTACAGCAAATAGAGAAGTTTTGAGTGCTGTGGATAAGTCCACTTACCTTGGTAGTGTATTTCCAGTGATGTACACATTGATAATGCATTGCCAGAGCTAGCTCAGTGTTTGGAAAGCTATGAAGTAAAGTATGGGAGAGAAGAGGTATTAGACTGACTACCAAACTGGTTCTACAGAGCCATCGTGCTGACCTCATTGCTGAATGTCTGAAACCTGGACAGTATACCAGCACCATGCCAGGAAACTGAATCGCTTCCATTTGAATTGTCTTAGGAAGATTCTGAAGATCACCTGGCAGGATAAGATACTAGAGGTCCTTTCTGGAACTAAACTGACAAGCATTCCAACTCTACTTCAGAAAATGCAACTCTGATGCACTGGCCATGTTGTTTGAATGCCATTCGTATGATAACCAAAAAGAGAACTTAGACAGGGCAAGCATTCACATGGTGGTCAGAAGAAGTGATACAAGGAGGCTTTCAAGGTCTCTCTTAAGAACTTTGGAATTGATTGTGTAACGTGGGAGACACTGGCACAGGACCACTCAGCACGGTGTGCCCACATCGGAGAAAGTGCTGTGCTCTTTGAGCAAAGCAAAATTGAAGCAGCTCAAAAGAAATACGAGATGCACAAATTTAGAGAATCCACCTTAAATGTCCACATGGACTATTTGTGCCCTACCCGTGGTAGAACATTCTGAGCTCATATTGGTCTGCTCGGCCACAGTCAGACACACTGGCACTTGACTCTAGTATAGTGGTGCCATTTTGGTCCTCTTCTAGAACTAAGGACAACAACCAACCAACCAAGCAGCATGGTGCATGGAATTTTGATTGGACTTTGGGTCAGGAAGACCTGACTTTGAATCCTGCCTTAGGTACTTACTAGCTGTATAACTCTGGGAACGTTCCTTAAACTCTCTGTGCTCAGTTCCTTCATCTGTGAAATGAAGATACTAACAGCATCTGCCTCACAGGATTGTTATCAAGATAACATGTGCTTTGCAAAACTTTGCATATAACCGTTGTGGCTGTTAGACATTTACCAACACATTGCTGATTCCATTCATAGGGTCATGAAGCTGATCATCTTGGGCACTCTGGTGGCTGTACTTCTTGGCAAGGTGTTTTGGCCTGTGTGATTTTTTTGGGGGGGGGTGAGGCAATTGGGGTTAAGTGACTTGCCTGGGTCACCAAACTAGTGAGTGTTATGTGTCTAAGGTTGGATTTGAACTCAGGCCCTCCTGACTCCAGGGCTGGTGCTGTATCCAGTGTACCACCTTGCTGTCCCTGTGATTTCTTTTGAAAATATTTTCCATCTCTGGAGTATTTCTCTAGCTAGGGATGGGGAACCTGTGGCTTCAAAGCCACATGTGGCCCTCTAGGACCTCAAGTACAGCCCTTTTGCTGAATCCAAACTTCACAGAATAAATCCCCTTCATAAAAGGATTTGTTCTATAAAACTTGGACTCAGTCCAAAGGCTGCACCCAAGGACCTAGAAGGCCACATGTGGCCTCGAGGCCGCAGGTTCCCCACCCCTGCTCTAGATTATAATGCCTCCCATCCCACCTTCTCATTCCACCCCTGTGGGTTGCTGCCCATTAACTAAATGTGAAAAGCAAAGGGAAGTGCTTGGGGGAGGGGCAGAGCTGGGAAGATGGCAGGTCATTAGTCATCCAATTCAAATCTTGGGAATTTCAGAAGCAGATGACAGGAGGAGATGGAGAGAGAAGAAGAGGTTGAAAAATTCCAGAACAAAGGCATAAATAAGTCTAGAAAAGCTGCATCTAGCATTTTTTTTTCTCTTTTAATGACCTTTTCTTCACCAAGTTCTTTGTGAGGCACTGTGGAAATTTAGCTGTATGGAAGAAGCCTTGGTGACAGCATCAGAAAAATGCCTAAACCTGTATATTTTTGTAATTTAAAAACGGTTGAAATGAAATCAATCCCCTGAAGCTCAGAAAAAGATATTATGATTCGGCATGAAAGAGGTGGGGGAAATACATTTGGTAAGGATGGCTGAGCAATCTGAGGTGTTGTGTTCAGTTCACAGTTTCCCCTGAAGGTGTGAGTTCATATCTCCCTCCTGATATCTGCCTTAGGGAGGGGGCATGGCATAGTGGCTAGAGTGCTGGTTTGGGTTTCTGGAGGACCTGGGTTCAAATCCTTCCTCACACACTGCAGGTCACTTAACCCTGAGCCTCTGTCTCTGCATCTATAAAAGGGGGACAGAGGACTACATGGTCTTTAAGATCCTTCCCAATATTAAATATATGCTCCTGTGAATGGAATATGTTGTCAAATATTACCTCGGGAAAAAAATGTTACCTCAAAGCATTGGTCCAAGAAATGCATATTAATGGATCATAGAACTTTTATGAATTCCATGAAATGAACAATCCTGCTGAGTTAGGGATCAGGTTCTAGAGAATTCTTTCTATGGCTATTAACTCTAACTCTATCATCTTTCAGAAAGAAGCTCAAGGAGAGAACTCTCAATTACATATTGCAAGGAATATTAAATCCTAATCTCTGACTAGAATAGCCTTGTAGTTCAAAGGTAATCAGGCAATGTCAGTCAGAGTTTTCACAGTACTCTACTTTTTTTCTTTCCATTTTTAAAAGGAGAGGAAAAGAAAAATGATTGAAAGTAATACAGCTCTAACAAAAGGATGTCTAACATAGAGGAAATACTATTTCCCCTTGACTCACTATCGTTAACAAGCAAAAGAACTAACTGGAGATGCAGGTGTTTCCTGGGAAATAAAAGATTTGTCAGGGAGTTTTCAGGGGATCCTGACAGTGGGAAAGCTTTACCTGCGACTGGGGTGGTCTTTTTTATTCATAAGAGAACGTAATAGAAGGGTCCCTTCTCTGAGATTCACCAAAAGAAAGAGTGGGCTGGGGCCAAGCCTGTCCCCCACAAAGTCCTTTGGGCCAGGGAGATGTGTGGAGGGGGTCCAGGCCTTACCACACACACAAAGTCACCCCCAGAGAGTCAGACCAGTAAAAGGCTAGAGCACATCACTGGGTAAGCTCATCAGTGGCTTTGCTTCATGAGTTTATGTTCAGCTCTGGTCCAGGTGGCAACCAGCCAAGTCTAAGAGAAAATGACATTTTCAACCTTGCTCTTCCTCAGTGGCCAGACCCAGCAAGAGCTCACACTCCTTCCTGGCAGGCAGTACCCCAGCTGCTAGGCTACAATTATGGTGTGCTGGTGAATATGAGTTTGTTTCCATTAAATCACATTTAATTAAGAGGTGTCTGAGGCTCAATCAACAGAACAACCCTAAACACTGTTTCTGTTGTTGCTGGGACTTTTGTTGTTGTGATTTTTTGTTGTTGTTAGTTCTGTTTTTATTTTTGTTTGCTTTTTTTTTTTTATCTTTTATTAGAAACTTGGCTTTTACCATGTCCCTTTTTCTTCTTTCCACAGGGATCTGGGAATACACACAGCAGTGAGTACATATACTACCCAGAGTTCAAGCCCTCCTGGAATATGTGTCTTGGAAAAGAAACTAAGTCTCAGGTGGAACAGACATTTTTGACATAAGAAGCTTTGTCTTTTCCCTCTTGAACATCCTTCCCTCTGAGGACCACTCAGCCTGGCAGCGTCCAGCATAGCCTCATTTGGGCATTGCTGCCTGGAAAACTGTTTCATTAGTCAAACAGATTTACAGTGGAGCGGGAAAACCTTCAAGTTTCCTTCAAATACATTTCTCGTCTGTCTTCTATGGCATTTGATGTAGCTAAAAATCAGATCTTCGGCATTGCTAAATACCACTGGCTCTAGGTATCAAGATGCTGAATATTTAAGCATATATCAATATATTTTGCTGTACGCTAAATCAATCAGTTTTTCTGTCATGGACCAGCAATTCCACCCTTATTTTGAAAGTCTGAAAGGTCATGAACACCAAGCCAAAGTAAGCAAAAATTAGAATGTGGTAGTATTTATTGAGCATTTCCCAGTTCACAATTATTGATCTAAAATTATACTCCCTCCCTCAGAGTAGGAGAGAAGGGAAAATTCAGAAACTTGGAGTCACAATGTTGCAGCACAATGGAAGCTCCTTGAAGGCAGGCACTGGGATTGTTTGCTTCATTACCTTGTTGGTTGTTTGTGTCCCCAGAATCTGACATAGAACCTGGAAGATTTTGAATCTGGACCTATAATTTCATCGATATGAGTAACTCTCAGTGTGGAAACTCCATCCACCATAGAACATGGGCTACTCCTCTACAATGTCTAGCCTGGGGACCTTAGCTGGGACACTAAAATGTAAAATGATTTGAATCTATGGTTATGCAGCCAGCATCTGTCAGAAGAAAGATTTAAACCCACACCTTCATGACTCTAAAGCCAGCTTTCTATCTATTATACCATATTTTCTATCACCTTATATGCATGCTTTTTTTTTTTGGATCATACCTGGATCATACATTGCATATGTAACTCCCATTGAGGAAATTCCTTTTACAAATGAAGATCAGAACATGTTCTGCAAATTATAGTCTTAGAGAGTTGCTTATTTTCTTTTCTTAGTTTGTATTTGCTTTAGTATCAAAGTTTGTTTCTTTTTTTGTGTATATAAGTTTGAAATTTCTTTAAAAAAATTTTAAATAGTACCTATCTCACAGAGTTGTACTGAAAATCAATTGAGATAATATGTAAAATACTTTGCAAGCTGTAAAGTGCTATACGAATGCTAGTTATTACTGTTGTTGTTGTTGTTGTTATTATTTTTTACAAGAGAGAAGGTATCGTCCAGCAGCTATGCTGAATGAGCATTTCTATCTCTCTACCAGAAGGCTTACAACAATCCTTGTCTCCTGACTGGAACACAGCCATACAGGAAAGAGAGAATATCCTTACTGGTTAGTACCTTTTGAAAACATTCTCAATTCTGTATCAGCAGCTATTTGAAAGGGCTCCTCTTCCAGGTGGTAACAGCACCTGCTTATGCTCCAAAGTCCCAAAGGGGATTGCATCAGCAGAGGGTCTTGCATTTTCATAAAGACTGGGCTCACTGGCCAGTCCTCCACCACATGTATTCCACAAAACCAGGGTCTCAGAGCTAAAAGAAACCTCAGAAGCCATGTAATCTGACTCATAACAAATGGCCATGCAACTTTGGATGGAAATTTCCATTGATGAGAAAATTACTCCCTACTAAAGCAACCCATCCTCTTTTGGACAGCTCTAATGATTCCAAAGTTTTTCCTCACACAGAACTGAAATCTACTCCTTGGCTACTTTCAGCCCCTGTTCTCCTTTCTGTCCTGGGGGACTAACAGAGCAAGTCTCTTCCACAGAATAGCCTTTAAAGTGGTTCAAGAAACTAGCATGTCTCCTTTGAGCTTTCTCTTCAAAAGACCCAGCTTTGAATTGGAGACAATCTCTTACAACAGCAACAGATGAAAGGGAGTGAAAGGGAGAACTTCAGTAGACCCTGGGATGATCACATGACATCATGTAAACAAAAAATGGGAAACTGGTTAGGAGATGGGACTAAAACTATGAAATCAAAAGAATCCAAGAAGTTATAGAAGAATGCAGCTCTGAATCTAGAGAAAGCCTAATTAAGCAACTAAGCCATTAAAATAGGGAATAGTTTATTAAATTAGTTTATTAGGATTCCAATTCCTTTTTTTTTTTCATTCTCTTCTATAGAATCAAGTTACCATAATGGAAGCTGAGAATAGGGGGAGAGGGAAGCATTGTCAGAGATAAAACAGCTGATGGTTTTTAACTGCCTTGCTGAACTGTTTTCTGAAGTGAAAACCATCCCAAGGGCTGATGTGTCATGCTATGAACAAATCTTCCTTTAGCCATTATTTGAAAATAATAAAACTGAAATTAAATTTACAGCATTCTATCATAGACTTTTCATAAAATCTGCCTTGACTTCCCTAAAATGAGTCTAAATGAGTGAAGGTTGCTTATTTCTCACCTCCGTGTCTTTGTGGGAAAGGCCCTAGCTTGTCTGAAATATCTTCCCTTCTTACTTCCACTTCAGACATTCTCTAATTTCTTTCAAAGCCCAGCTCAAGGATGCCCTCCTCATACATCAGGCTTTTCCTGATGCTGCTCACCAGCACCACCCCACTCCCAGTTGTCAGGAAATTATAATTGATAATTCATTTTTATAATGTATAATTTATATACAATTATATATCATATAATTAATATAATTACATGATATCATATGTTCTATAATTTTATAATTAATAAAATACAAGCTTATTTTAAAGTGTAACACTGGAACTTTGACAAAGGAATATTTCCTGCTGTATACAACGTTGTATCACTGCCCCTTCTCTCAACTCCCAGAATGTAAGCTCCTTGAGGGCAGGGACTGTTTTGGTTTTGGTTTTGGTTTTATATCTGCAGGGGAGAACACAGTGCTTTGCACAAAGTAGGAACTGAATAAACATGTGTAAAATTGGATATAATTGAATGGCAAATTCAAAAGTGAATTACTACCAGCATCTACATGGGCATGTATGCCAAAGGTTCTTCAATGGTATTTATTACTTCACTTAAGATCTCCTCTTTGATTCTGATGTGTTCTGTTGAGAGATATGATAGATACATGGAGTCACCTGGGTGGCACAATGGATAGAGTACAAATCCTGGAGTCAGGAATACCTGAGTTCAGATTCTGCCTCAGGCATTTACAAGTTGTGTGACCTTGAGCAAGTCAATTTACCTCTGTCTGCCTCAGTTTTTTCTATAGTACCTACCTCTTAAGATCATTGTGAAGAACAAATGAGATAATAATTATAAAATAAAGCACTTAGCTCTCTGCCTGGAACTTAGTAGAGGTTTTATAAATGCTTAAGGTAGCAGTGGGTAGAGTACTGGGATTTAGAATCAGAAAGACTCTGATTCAAATCTGAGTTCAAATCTAGCCTCAGACACTGACTGGCTGTGTGACCTCAGGCAAGTCACTTAAACCCATTTGCCTCAGTTTCCTCAACTGTAAAATGAGTTGGAGAAGTAAATGGCAAACCACTCTAGTAACCTTGCCAAGAAAACCCCAAATTGAGTCACAGAGAATTAGACACAACTGAAAGACTAAACAACAAAAATTCTCTTCCCCACCCCCAACCACATTGTAAATTTTTTTTTTTGGTAAATACCTGCATTTTTCACTGTATCTACTTTGGTTGGAGCTATATTTTACCAGTGGAGTCCCATGACTCTGAGGATGAGAAGGATGCACACATGCCCGTGTTAAGTATACATATTACTACACAGAGCACTCAAGAGAGTTGGGGCCATTCCGGGAATGGTGAGCAAAGGTGGAAGAGAATTTGTTCCAGATGATTGCAAACATATAGAAGTATTGGCACAATGTTCTTCCCTACAGCTCAGTTGAAATCTGTTTTCAAAATGAAATATAAAGTATGAAATAGCCCTTCTCCATTATGGCACCTTTAATTAAATGGAATTAAAATGTTTCTCTCATAAATGCATGCTTCTCTCAGTTAATAGAAAGATAGCCTGTGGGGTGAGAGGTTGGGAAGAGGTGTAAAAGTGATAGTTGAGTCCTTTGGATGATTCTAAATAATAAAATGGTAAGCCTGTAAGAAACACTAGAGACAATGCAGTAAGAGGTCTTCATTTTACACATAAGGACACTGAGGTTCAGACAGTTGAGGTGATTACTGGCCCCTCCTCCCGCTCCCAAAGTCAGAAACTGACCAAACCAGGAACAGAAGCTAGGTTTCTTGATTCGTCCTACAGAATTTCTTCCACCGTATCTTACTGTCTCTTTGAATGAAATCCTGAAGGCCTTGGTTTGGTTTTCCATTCTACTCCCTTAACACCGACTACAAGAAAAGTAGGGCTGTACTCTGCAGTCGAAAACTCCATGACTAGGTTGCAATCTAGCCAGTGTAAAAATTTCCCTGGTTCCTATCCAGCTTCAGCTTCTACAGGAAGCCTTTCCTGGTCCTCCCCACTCCAATCCCCATCTCTCCATAGCTGCTCTACCTTCTGTTCTGAAATTACCATCCATCTACTCTGTACTTATCTTGTCTGCACCTATTTACATAGTGTCTCCCCATTAGAATGTAAGCTCCTTGAGGGTAAGGCCTTTGCCTTTATTTTGTACCTCCAGTGCTCCATAGTGACTGGCACATAGTAAGCACTTAAATGACTAATAGAGATACTTTTTAAGTGGCATCAGGGAAGAGTGAAGTCAAATAATAATTAATGATATTATTATAATAATATTAATAATAATTAACATATCTCCCCTGCAGATATAAAAACAACAACAACAAGAAAAGAATTTGGGAGTAGAGGAAAGTGATCCTGCCAATGGCTAGTTTAGTATAGATGTTTTGTTATGTTTCTGGAATTTTTTTGGGGGGGGAGCCTACTCTTAACAATAATAAATACCCTGTAAAGCAGAGAGCTGAGGAGAAGTGGGGAGCAAGGAAGGGTGGAGTTTGGTGAAAGTATCAGACCAATCAAGCTAAGAAACAAACAGAACAGCTCAGACCGCTTCCCAGGCCTGCCTATTTGGGAATTTCTCAGCTACCTACCCCGAATCTAAGGAAAGCTAGCCAATGTCCACACTTTCAAAGTTGCAAGACAAAAATAAAGCCTCTGAAGAAAAACAGAATATCTAAAAGGAACTTTTGAGGATGCAGCTGGTTGACCAGAGAGCACACCAAACCCATAATCTCCCTCAGTTTATTTGTCAAAGTTTTGGAAAGAATTGGATATTCAGGGAAGGTAACTAAGTATCCCCTCTTCTTGAGCAGTGAAGTAATGAAAACATGACAATCTATTTCTGGTTTAGATTCTAAAATAGATTTTGAAATAACAAAAAAGCAGACAAGAAGCCCACTTTGGGAGACATTCATCTATCACATATTTCTTAACCTTTTGGAGTCATGGACCCCACTGGCAGTCTGGTGAAGGCTACAGATGGATTCCTTCTCAAAAGGAAATGTTTTTAAATGCATGAAATACAAATGTAGGATTACAAAGAAAACAAGATATACTGAAATACAATTAGGAGAAATTTAAAAAAAAAAAACAAGTTCAGGAACCCCAGGTTAAGAACTTCTGATCTATAACTTAATTACAAAATATAACCGAGGATGCTGTTGTTGGACAGTGCTTGAGTAAATTGAGGCACTGCGTTTGGCTAACACTAAATGACATCACAGAGTTCATTATTATCGATTTAGAGCTGGAAAGGATCTGACCGGTCAAATCCAATCTTCTCATTTTACAAAGAAGGAAACTGAGGTCTTTGAACTCATGCTGACTCTTAATTATCATGTTTTCCCCATAACGGTTTCCACAAAACTCCCAGCAATTCAATTTCCCACAAAAATCCAAACATCTTTATAATGTTCCTCTAAGAGTGAGTCAATATCAATTCCTTTCTGGTTGTGTAGTCCTACCAGGACAGCTGTAAGTTTTATAAGTCCCAACACAATTCAATCCCTTAAATCCCCCTCCTAAAGATTAGAGATCTGCCCTTGAGTTTGAGGAAATCTTGCCAGTAGGCTCTACGAGGTATTTATTCTGATAATTTGAAGGAGCTGGGATCTCATTAATGGAGACTCCCTCCAACAGCGCTGATCACAACTCATCCACACCTTCTCCTCTCATGTGGCTCCTAATCATGCCCTCCTATAAATCCTCCACAAGGAATCCATTCAACTTGCTGAGGATTTTCCTCTAGGTCAATCATTCAACCAATCAACAAGCATATATTTAGATCCAATCATGTGCCACACACAGAATCTCCTGTCATTTCATGGAGACCTATACAACATGCTACATGTCCATCAGTTATCCCTTGCTCTTACCACATGACTGCCTCACATCCTTTTGCCTTGATGTCTCTCTTAAGAAACCCTTTATATTGTTTCCCTGCCCAGTTCTTCACTGTTTGTATGTTCCTTACCTTTTATCTACTCAGTAAATATCTTGCATATTCCTTGCTATTTAAAGATTGTCTTTCCCATTAGAATGTGAGCTCCTTGAGGGCATGGACTATTTGTGCCTTTCTTTGCATACCCAGCACTTAGTACAGTGCCTGGCATATAGTAAGGACTTAATAAATGCTCACTAATGCTGTAGCTTGCTCATGCCCACCATTACCCTTTGGTGATTTGGCCAAATGACAGCATAACATTGGTTTAGAATATAAGTTTGGGCAAGTCACTAAATCTCTCTGGTCCTCAGTCACCTCATATGTAAAATGAGGGGGTTGGATTAAATGGTCTCTAAGACCCCTTCCAGTTCTAGATTCCCTGAATGAATTGAATGCACTAACAATTAATTACTTAATTAATTAATAAACGTTTATTAAGAGTCTACTAAATATTCAAAGTACTCCACTAGATGATGGAGAATCAAAGGAAAAATAAAACTTTACTAGCTCTCAAATTTTGTGTAGTTATAATAACTTGGACTTAGAGAAAAGTTGAGAAAATGTACTTCTCTCCCTTCATTAGAGAGGTGGAGGACTGGATGTGAAATATTGCATACACTGTCAGACATGGAAAATATGTTATTTGGTTTTGCTAAACAGCTTCTCTTTCCTTTTCTTTTTTAACCTTTGTTACAAGTAATGACCCAATGCAAAGGGGAAAGGGGACAAGTTAGATTCAGAAATGAACATAATTTAAAATAAAAGACATTAATTTTTTTAACCTTACAGATGGTAAAAGATTGTGAAGAATATTTTCTTATAGCTAAGTGGTGCTGTGGATAGATCACTGGATAGAGTCAGGAAGACCTGAGTTCAAATCTGCCCTCAGAAACTTACTAGCTGTGTGACTCTGGGCAAATCACTGAACTACTGTTTGCCTCAGTTTCCTCATCTGCAAAATGGAGATTAAAAATAGCACCTACCTCCCAGGGTAGTTGTGAAGAACAAATGAGATTGTGATTGTAAAGAGTTTAGTCCTGTGCCTGGCACTTGATAGGTACTATACAAATGTTAGCTATTATTATAAAACAGCAGGAAAACAGGAGAGGGAAGTCAAGTTTAGGAAAAGTTTGGCAGGAGGATCACCTGAGTCAAATTATCCTGAGGGCATCTAATGATAAAACTAGAAAGCAGACAATGAACTGACAAAAAATGGAAAAGATCTGTAACAATTTCTATGACAAAATATTTTCTCCATCAACAGTGGAAGAACCATGACATTTAGACTCTAAGACATTGTCCCAAATGTGCTACACGAGAAAGTAGAAATAATCATAAATAAAACAAAGATGGAGAAAACAGCCAAACTAGACTAAGTACAGAGGAAGTCATTGTTAGAGATGACATAATTTTGAGGGCATTGAAGGAAACTCCAGTGTATAATGTTCCAAGAAACCCCACAGCAAACTTGGTTCTAGGTCTAAATATCTATCTGGATTATTGTTAAAAGCCTTTTTTCTGGCTTTCCTAACTCTGCTCTGTACTTACCTCTGATGTAATCCTTCCTGCCAAGGTCAGACTCAAAATATGCTCATATAATTCCTCTGCTTAAAAATCTCCGATGGTTCTCTATTCTCGTAGTGAATTTCAAGGCCCTCCACAACCTATCATTCCAGCCTCGTACCATAGACTTCCCTCCACGATTAAATTAAACAACTCTTGACCAGAAGAACACACTTCCATTCTTTGATTAAATAGTTCCTTTTGCCTGGAATTCAGCTCTCTTTTCCTTTAATTTTTCTCTTTCACTGTTAAATTCCTACCCATCTTTTAAAGCTCAAAAGCTACCTCATCCACTTCTCAATTGGTAATAACTTTTCCCTTCAGACCTCAGACAGTTCTAATTAGCAATTTCTATATTGGGTACAAGTTGGATGCAGTGTACTTAAATGGGTTATGTGACCCCAGGACATTACTACAGTAGCAGGAATGGGGGAGGAGGGAATAAAGGAAGAATCATCTCAGATGTGCTGCTGCCTCTTATAGGAGAAGAAAGGGGAAAATGTATCCCTAGGATAATGCTGTCAGCAACCTTTAACTTTTTTTTTTTCAGTTCCTGAGGCAAAGCCCCAGTCACCCCTCCTTAGTTATGGCTCTAACCCATAACACTTTATTTTGCACCCATCTAATGCATTTTCGATTTAATTTTGTGTAGTAGAGCTATTGCATTAGGTGTCTCATTTCCCGTATTAGAAGGGAAACTCTGCAAGGGCAGAGACTATGTGTGATCTAAACTCCGTATCTCCCCCAACTTATTACTATTACCTGTACACAGTAGACATTTAGTGTTTATCTTACATAATGTTGTCTCTGTGCCCTTTCTTGCAACAGATCATCATGTGCTTTGAAATTTTCAACTGAGTCCTGAGATTTTCTCCATTTTTTATTCTGTGCCAAATTGATTTCATTTTCTAACTGACCTAGGGCCAGTTGTAAGTCAGGTAGAAAATGAAATCAATACTGCCTATTACCATCTTAAAAAGAGATTATATTCAAAAAAAAAAGAAGAAGAAGAAGAAGAAGAAGAGATTATATTGTGAGCTCCTTGAGGGAAGGGGCTGTCCCTGGCCTTTCTTCGAATCCCCAGAGCCTAGCACTGTGCCTGCCACATAGTAAGCATTGAATAAATGTTTCTTGACTGACTGATATGCAAAAGGACTTCAGTCCCATCCCCATATTCTACAGGTTCAGGAAGATTGTCAAAGGTCACACAGGCAATATCAGAGGTGGAATCTGAATCCAGGGCTTCTGCCTCCAGAGCCAGTGCTCCTTCCATGGTACCACACTGCGTCCTTTATCCCCCATCTTAAAGATGATGGATTTGAGACCCGGGGAGATTCAGTAACTTGCCCAAAGACACATAGGTGTTAAGTTGCAGAGGTTACTGCTGACCCAAAAATTGTCTGAAAGAAGGAATAAAAGAAAGCAATCTGTTCGTTGTGTATGATATTCTTCTGTATATCAACAAAAATGCACCAAAAAATCCTTTTAAAAAATCTGGCATCCGTAGATGGCTTGCACTGAAAAGACAGAAAATAAGAAGAAGAAGAAGAAGAATTGATATTTCCATAGTACTTTCATATTCACAAAGTTCTTTATATGCATGTTGTCCATATAAACTTCATAACAACCCTGTGAGTTAAATACAAGTATCATTGTACCCCTTTTACAGAAGAGGAAACTGAGTCTAAGGTCACATAGCTGTGTCAGTGGCAGGCTTCAAATCTAGGTCTGCCTTGACCCTTAGGCCATTCCTCTTCTCACTATATCGTGTTGCCTTGGGAAGTCAAGCTCACATACTATAACAATCAGCACAAAAAGAAACACTCACAATATGATTAAATAATTTCTTAACAATATCCAAACGTGCTTAGCGTTAGCAAAGGGAAAGTCCAGGTGTGACGACTATCAACTCTGTTTATAGTCTCACATTTGACATTCTTCTAGACACGTAAAATCTCCTGCTTCTAAAACACAAGACGTTCCAAAGGCAGAAAGAAAGCATGAGGTTCCAGATAGGATCAGCCAGCTTCCGAACATCTGGAGAATGACAGTTTACTATAAGACTGTCTGTCTGATGCTTCCCCTAACTAACAATGAGAACTGTAACTATATCTCAAGCCAGATCTGGTACTGACCAGAGTAAACCTCAATGTCTTAGCCGTCCTTGGATTACTTCCTGAACAGCAACAGAGTTGGGCTTAAAAGGGCCTGTGAAAGAAATAGCAAACCTAGCCCTGAGATTGGATCTGGGACCTAGGGAGGGGGGAAAAAAAAACAAAAAACAAAAAAAAAAACACCTCCTTTATAGGCAGCAAACCAGCCAGCTAGGTTCCAGTCATTTAGTATAATTCTCTGGCAGACCTAAGTGTTAACCCTTTCATAACAAATGCTCTCACTGAGTTTTCCCTTTTCATATCTAAATTAATTTAGAACTGCCAATGTGAAATAAGGATTATCTTTATAAAAGCACCCCGATTTAAATCCCAGGACCATTTGGAACAAAAAGCTGCGCTTTGCTAAGTCTCAGTTTCCTCGTCATTAATGACAAGCCTTTAAAAATTGCTTTAAGCTTTGCAAATTACTTTCCAAATATTATCTCATTCGATCCTTATAACAACCTTGGGAGATAGGTGATATTATTAGCCTCACTTTACAGATGTGGAAATTAAAATTAGATAGGTTCAATAACTTGCCCGAGGTTATACAGACTAAATTGTGTCTGAAGTGTCTGAAGCTAAATTTGAACTCAGGTCCTCCTGACCCCAGGTCCAGTATTCTCTATCTGCTTGTGTATTCCAGCACCTTGAGAAACAAGTGTGATCTCTGAGATCTGCCTCAACAACGCTATATGAGGGGCAGCTAGGTGGTGCAGTGGATAGAGCACCGGCCCTGAAGTCAGGAGGACCTGAGTTCAAATCTGGCCTCAGATCAAACACCTGACACTTACTAGCTATATGACCCTGGGGAAGTCACTTAACCCCAATTGCCTAAAAAAAAATAATAATGCTATGTGAAAAGGGTGCAAATTAGCATTTTATCACAAGGGGAAAAGAACGTACAAGAGTAAAAGGAGACAAAACAAGACCGACAGAATGAAGGGCAAATGCCTAGAAGAAATCTGTGAAATGCAGAGTAGAAAAAAGAGGTTGCTAGCCTCCAACACAGATCATCAATTATAGACATAGGGCTAAAAAGGACCTTAAAGTCATCTATTTCAACTCCATTTCCATATGAAACAGAGGCCCATGAAGGTAAGGTAACTTATCCAGAGTCATACATCTAGTCAGCATCAGAGGTGGAATTTGAACCCACGTTTTTCTGACTCCAAGTCCAGAGCTCTATAAAGTAAATTTTAACATCAACTCCTAATATCTGAAACACTTTTCTCTAAATAACACGAGCTAGAGGTGCCTCTCTGCCCCAATAAATTTACGAAGAAATCTCAAACAAATGCAGTTTTAGGAAAAGTTCCATTTACAAACATTCTGTTTCCTTTTCATAGCATCAGAGGTTTTTCTCTAAGGGATCTCAACCACTCTAGTTTTATAGAGAAGGATATTGAGACCTAGGAAGATCAAGCAACTTGCCCAATATTCCACAGGAAATAGAGGCAGAGACCAGATTTGAACCCAGGTCCTGGGACTCTAAATCCAGCAGCTCTCTCCACCATACCCACCCTGGAATCAATCCATGCACTAGACTTCTCTCTCACTGACCTACACAGGATATGCATCAGTTCCTCAACCCCAACACTGAAAGACCCCAATCCCTGCCAAGCCTGGTGGAAAAAAAGCAGCTTCTAAAATCTAGAAGGGCCAAGCGAAGGGCAATTGCAATATTTCTGGAAGCCAAAAGGCAGCTTTTACAACATCGGAAGTGTTTAGGGCTCAGTTGCCCTGAATGTGCCAAGGACAATACCAGTGTTCACCAGATGCATTATCATAACAAATAAGACTTTTGCCTGGCTCACAGATTTTCTTTGTCTCTGCCAGACCTGCACACCCTTCCCAGCCCCCCACAACTCCTGGGACTAAAGTTAGCTGGCTTTCTGAAGATGAAATGTGCATGTGGGATCAGTCAGGGTCAAGATTTTGCAGGGAGGGTAGGAGGTGAATCCTAATCACCCCTTAGCATCCCCAGTCTGCAATGGGAACAGCGCCAGAGGGTGCAGTAAGGAGGGGGAGAGGTTTTCCCTGTAAGAGGAAGTCATGTTTACCTTAAACTACCCTCATTTCTGCTTCTAGGAGATGTAATACACAGATTGCCTGTAACCATAGCAATCAGCTCAGCTGTGAGAGCCCTCATTGATTCCAAGCACAGAGGCAGTAGAAACTAGCAAATCCTATTGCAAGCAGGAGTAGTCCAGGCTGGTTTGGGTTTTGCCAGAACCATATCGGTGAGATTTCATAGACCTCTGGGCACTTTCCCACTCTCTGGCTTTCACTAGGTCTCTTGGCTCTCAAGTGTAATGTTAATCTCATTTTCTTCCAGCAATAATGATTTACCTTGTCTCCAGGGCTATTTAGAGAGGCCAATGCAAAACACGGTCTCTACAATGGTTAGGTATGTAAAGGGAGAAAGAAACCCAGTGTGAGGTCTATTCCTCCATCTTGCCTTGGTTAATTTAGTAACAGAGATGATGGCGCAACGTCCTCTTCTCTCTGGCTTAACTCAATTCATCAGACATTGGTTTCATACTTAGTAGGTGTCAGGCATCGTGCTGGATGCCAACACAAAAGTGAATAGATGAATAAATGAATATTAAATGCCTACTATGTGCAAGGCATTGTCTTAAGCACTGAAGATACAAATACAAGCAAACAAGACCATTCCTGCCTTTGAAGAGGTTTACATTCTAATGGGGGAAAGACAATATAAAAAGGGCATCTAGGATGGGTGGCAACTTGGGGCGTCTGGGTCTGGCCCAGTGTCCCAAGGACAGAGTACAGGTTCTGGTGGGAGGGAGATAAGTAGGATGACTAAAGAGAAATGGCCCCTGCCCTCATGTAGCTTACATATTAATGGGGGAAGACAATAAAGAAAACTACCGAGGCCAAGGAAAGGGATGGGTCACTCTTACAGTCCAAGGAGACCTGATTCTGGTCAAGATGAGGCAGAGCTCATCCATCAGAGCCCTGTGTCCCAGGGACAGAGTCTAGGCTCTGGTGGAAGGAGGAGGAGTAAGATGGGCAAAGGGAGCCAATCTTTGCCCTCAACTAGCTTACTTTCTACTAACAGGATGCACCGTGTTTACAAATGAGTAAATAACAGAATTGTATTGAAGTGACAGTTAAGTGACAGAGGGGATAGTGCTTTGGACGCAGAATCAGGAAGACCTGAGTTCAAATCCAGTCTCACACATTTAGTATCAATGTAAACCTGGGAAAGTCACTTAACCTCTCTCTGCCTTGGTTTCCTCATCTGTAAAAATGGTAATAATTCTAGCACCCAGGGTTGTTGTGAGGATAAAAAGAGATATTTGTGAAGGACTTTGCAAATCATAAGGCTTTAGGTAAATGCTAGCTATTATTATCATTAACATAAGTAATATCCAGTGATTTGGAAAGGGGGTAGAAAGACGAACAACCGAGGAAATCATAATTGAACTGAGCCTTGAGGAGAGCTAGGGGTTTGAAGAGGTGGAGGTGAGAAGGGAGAAAGTTCCAGACTAGGATCTGGGTTCAAACACTCAGTCCACCAGCTACCCACTATATAGTTTGGGCAAGTTGATCGCCTCTCTGGGACTTAGTTACCCTGTCTATAAAATGAATAAACTGGGCTAAATGACCCCTAAGGTCCTTTCCAATTCTAACAAAAACAATCCTAAGATATTCTCTCTTTTCAGTAGAGAGGTGGGGTACTATGGGTGTGGAACGTAGCATAAACTATCAGACATAGTGTGTGTTAATCTTGCTTATTGATGCTTTTCTTTACAAGGGAGGGCTCATTTGTGTGGCAAGGAACAAGGCAGGAACCAGTATATCCAGAAATGACTGCTGTAAAAACAAATCTTCTTCAATAAAACATTTCTTAAAAAGAATAACAATGCTGTTTAGATGGATGTCACTCTGACCTTTTTAAAACTAAATTTAGCATTATGAAAGTTCTTTGCAAATGTTAGCGATCAACCAGTTACCAGGAAAAATTGACTGAACAGAACTAGTAAGATCAAAACCTTTAATTTCCACCAGACCTTCAACAAACAGGACAGATTCCTCTGTCATTAGATGAAAAGCGACCCTTAGTTTAAACCAGCCTGTTGTGCTGTAGTCTGTGTTGTTATTGACAATGATATTGAAATAATAAAAATTACAGAAACTACAATTGTTTCACAGATGTCCCTCACTGTCTAAAAAACAAGGATGTTGCATGGGTAATTCAAAGAATTACTAGGATTACTTAAATGAAATTAGCCTCATAAGGTCAAATTCATCAATTGTGCTGATATTGCTATTATTGTTTAGTCATTTCTGTGTCTTCATGACCTCATTTCAGGTTTTCTTGGCAAAGATACTGGAATGGTTTGCCATTTCCTTCTCCAGCTCATTTTACAGAAAAGGAAACTGAGGCAAACAGGGTTAAGTGACTTGCCCAGAGTCACATAGCTATTAAGTGTCTAAGACCAGACTTAATCTTAGGAAGACGGGTCTTCTAGGCCTGGCACTCTATCCATGGCACCAGTACTGCTATTGCTGTTGTCTTAAGCCCCCAGAGGCACGAGTGAAAGGAGGAGGCGTGCATAATTGATGGATAAATGTTTAGGGGTGAGAATGCCCAGGAGCAAACCGTGCAATTGGAAAGTAAGCCAGCCAACTGGCAATTCCAAGCATGGATGGAAGAGACAACTCCAGACACACACGCATCTCTTCTTGGGTTTAACGTAGAAAGTGGATCGCTTGACTAAACAAGGATTCACTGAGGTAGAATTTGCTGAGGCTAGGAAGAGATTTGTCCTGTTTGGGTCTACAATTCCAAATGCAAAGCATTCTAGGTAATTCTTGAAAGAGTTGGATGGGTGGAGCAGGGGACTGCCCCTGCACTTCTGTTTGAGTGTGTATATGTGTGTTTATCTGACCCATGAGGAATCCCCAGTGAGGAAGCTCTCTCCGCCAATGCAGGTGAGCACCTGCTCTGACAAAGACTTACTCAGTTACACAGCCAGTAAATGTTAGAGACAAAACTGGTCTTCCTGACTCTAAGATCAGTCTACCATCCATAACTAGCAATTCTGACGCCTAGGGAAAGGACTACAAAATATTCCTACCCAAGGCAATTACCAAGACAAATTCAGTCTTAGTGAGAGAGAGCTCCAGGAGTGAGCTTGGACCTCAGGACACAAAGCCCTGTGAGAAAAGAAATCTCAAAGACACTGCCCTATGGAAACAAAGATTCTTGAATTGACATAGGCCATGAGGCTGTTGCAGGGGATGACACTCCAAGGAAGGAAAAGGAACTAAGGTGTAGAAAGGAGAGGAGTACCTACCTCACAGGGTGATTATAAGGATCAGATGATATAATATTTATAAAGTGCTCAACACAGGGCCTAGCACATGATAGGTGCTTTATAAATGCTGATTTCCTTCCTCCTTCCCAGATCAATGCATTTCCTTCCCCTTTTGTTAAATTTTTACTTTTTTTTTTCAGTGAGTCAGTTGGGGTTAAATGACTTGCCCAAGGTCACACAGCTAGTACGTGTCAAGGGTTTGGTGTGAGGCCGGATTTGAACTCAGGTCCTCCTGACTTCAGAGGTGGTGCTCTATCCACTGCACCACCTAGCTGCTCCTAAATTTTTACTTTAAAAAAAGGAGAAAGTTATAGACCATTGCAGAAGACAAATGCCAGACACCTCTTTGGTTATAGAGGTGATAAAGAGATCAAATGGTTGATTTTTGAGTTCTTGGAAGAAGTGGGTAGTGGGAAAGGTGATACCTGCTAGTGGAATAGGAACCAAGATGGAGGAACTCTGCACATAGACACATATAAAACATAATGAGGGCAGCTAAATGGTACTATCAGGAAAACTCATTCTCATGCCTTCAAATCAGGTCTCAGACACTTATTAGCTGGTTGATCCTGGGCAAGTCACTTAACCCAGTTTGCCTCAGTTTCTTCGTCTATAAAATGAGCTGGAGAAGGAAATGGCAAACCATTCCAGTATGTTTTCCAAGAAAAAAAGAAAAGCAACTCTTTCCTTTAGTTCATTCATGCATGGAGAAAGCTAGCACCACAGTCCGAGAATGCCTTGGCTTATTTCACCCACTGAATTATCAGCAGGTATCCCTGAGGTCACACTCTTCATGTTTATCAATGGGTCTTGATCATACAGAGCCTACTCCCTAAGGCAGAGAGGTAGGCCTCTTCCTTAGATGTATATCACGTACCATAAGACTCTCCTGGGATTAGAGGGATTCTACTATTTCCACTAAGGGGGAAAGAACCCAAAACACCCTACCTGAAGAAAGCCTATGGGCTCAGACTGTATATGGAAGCTAAAGTCTCTCCCTCATGTGTTTGCTACCAGAAGGCTTCATCCCATGATCTTTATGTCTGAAAATTCCCCATTGATTTCAGTGGGAGTCTTTCCTTGCAAGGGTTTGGGTCCAAGTCAGAAACTGTCAATAATGTATGTGCACTTTGTTAAAGGATTAAATGTCTCTTCTTATGATCAGTTGAAAACATTTATAAGCAAATAGAAACAAGAAATGGATGCAATATTTGTATTCCTGCCTTTCTGTAAGTATAGAAAATGAGCCATACATCATTAAAACAAACACAAAAGTCTCATAAATAACCATGAGTTACTTGCCTGTGAACTGCTATAGAAAAACATGACAAAATTAATTTACAAAGTGTAGAACTGAAACATGTATACTTTTTTTTTTTAAAGAAGAGCTCATTTAATTACACAAATATTAGAAACCTTCTAACCCTTACTGGCACATCTATCTTTATCCAGCTTAATCAATGATAGGAAGCATGGTACTAGCTTTAGAACATTTCTAATGTTCTAAGGAATATTAGATTTGGAGTCAGAGGAGCTGGGTTTGAATCCTGGCTCTGCTGCTGACTACCTCGGGCAAGTCACAGTCATGGTAGTAAGTGACCATTCTAGTCTAGGTCTCAGCTTCTTCAACTACAAAATGAGAGGGTTAGAGTAGATGACCTCCAAGGTCATTTCCAGTTCTAAGGCTTTCTTCCTGTAATCCTACAGTCCCTATCATACAGTGAGTTCTGAGACTGTCTTCTTTAATATATGAACCCAAGCACCTTTTAGGGGAGACTCATTAGTCACTGACCAAGTAACTAGAAGCCACACAAAGCATGATGTCAAGCACAGTCCTAACTCTGGAAAGGCAACTGTGGACTGACTCTGAAATATTATCTCAAAGCATTAAGATGAGACTGAAAATCCCGCAGGCACCTATATTAAATAAAACAAAAAAATAAAACTAGTCACCTTGGACAAGTCACTCTAGTCACTGGGCCTCCTTTTCCTCATCTATAAAAGGAGGGAGTTGGATTATTACAAGGCTGTTCTTAACAGCTCAAAAGCCTAAGATCCTGGCACTGAAAATAGAATGAGTATAATTAACCACAACTCAAGGTAATCTTGTTTCAAGCCTCAATTTACCTGCAAGATATATCGTAATGATAAAGTTGCTTTTGTCACTGAAGTTTGCAACCAAGCACCCTTGGAGAGGACTGGGACAGACTTAGTAAAAAGCTTGAGAGAGAAGAGTTTGGAATAAGAGAGTATAGGATTTATTCCCCAGCTATCCCTTAGATTCCCAATAACCTAAGATCCCCAAAGGGCAGCTTAGGTGGCGCAGTGGATAGCATGCTACGTCTGGAATTAGGAAGACTCATCTTCCTGAATTCAAATCTGACCTCAGATGCTTAATAGCTATGTGACCCTGGGCAAGTCACTTAACCTTGCTTGCCTCAGTTTCCTTATCTGTAAAATGAGCTGGAGATGGAAATGGCGAACTACTTTAATATCTTTGCCAAGAAAACTTTAAATGGGGTCAGCCAGGACTAAAAAATTACCAAACAACAATGACAACAAAGGATTCCCAAAAGGCATGATTTATCTGTTGTTTGTCAAGGGCAGTTTCCAGAAGAACAGGTAAAGGACATGGTCAAATCAAGTTTCTGTGTATTATTTATTTCTTTTATTCCTGACTCTTAAGTGAATTGATTTTACCTAAATATTTCAGAGAAATTTACAGTCAGGACTAATTATAACCAAAGATTATGAGTTTGGTTTTCATACGGGCCAATTAGATTTGCTTTGCTCCACATTCCGAGGCTTGGGTATTTAGAGCTAGAAGGAATTTGGGAGCCATCTAGTTCAACCTCCTCATTTTAGTGATGAAAAACTCAAAGCCCTATGTATGGTAAGTCAACACCATGATTTTTATATATGGAACTTTTTTTTTCAATAAAGAAATTGTAGGGAAGCATATAGACACTAGCTGTGTTTGTATTTCTAGTAGAGTTAAATCACCACAAGAACAAACTGCTCAAATGCACATATTAATCTAAGAGAAATTAGAGAAAGAATTTCTCCTGTCCTTTACTCCTCTATTAAAATACAGAAGCAGAAAGACCTAGCAGGTGGAGCGTTAGATTCAGAGTAAAGATTGTGGTGGTGGTTTGTCCTTCGTTCTCAAAGAGGACCATGACTTCAAGGAGAAGATGACATGACTGGCAATTGACTTTGATTTGAGTGAGGGAGGGAGGGCTGTGCAAAATCACCAGCCTCACTTTCTCCTGCAGAGCCATCTGCATCCAGTGACCAGCTACTCATCAGGATGACTGAAGACGGCCCACAATGCAGTGGAAGACCTTGATCCTTTTAAGCTAAGGTCTTTTCAGGTTCTCACTTTGAGTGAAGTAACGCCCATTCAGTGAATTCTCTTTAAGAAGTGAGTCAAGGGATGGCCCCTTAAATAAAAAAAAAAAATCAAAATGGGAGAAGAAGGCCAGGTTGCTGGCCAAAAGAGAAACAGTTGCTATTGACATTTCCTCTGAGCCAGGAGGGTCTAATCAGAGTAAGGAAGACCTGGATTCAAATCCCACCCATGACACTTGCTTGCTATGTGACCAAGAACAAATCAGAGAATTGTGAGGCTCAAATTAAGTAATGAAGGGGAAGCATTTTGCAAACTTTAAAGCTTACATCAATGTCAGTCATTGTAATTATTAAAATGGCATGATGGTGACAAACACTGGCAAATCCTACCAAGCTGGAAAAGATTCAAATGTAGGCCTGGTGAAAGATTGTGTCTGTCATCCGAGGACCAGCCTAGTTTCATTTTGAAGACACTCACCCCAAAGGGTGATGAATAATTCCAGTCTCTGAAACTCTTAAGGGGTGGAGAGGCTGCTATCTGCATCAGTAGAGAGAGTATCCACACTGATAAAATCAAGCATACTTAAAGTATTCAAGTGATTCTGTACTTCAAAAACATAAGGACATATTTCAAGCTCTTGTCATGGCTTACCTATTACAAAAGCCTTCCAATTGGTCACTCCGTTTCCAGTCTTTCCTCCACGTAACTGCCAAAATGATATTCCTAAAACTCAGATATAACCAACCCACAAACTTTCTCTCTCTTTCTCTATTTCTCCCTTATTCTCTCTCAATGAGTCAATCAATTGGAAAGTATTTATTAAGCACTTGTGTTGTTGTTCAGTTGTTTTCAGCCGTGTCCCCATTCGGGGTTTTCTTGGCAAAGATACTGGAATGGCTTGCCATTTCCTTCTCCAGCTCATTTTACAGATGAGGAAACTGAGGCAAACAGAGTTAAGTGACTCACCCAGGACCACACAGCTAGTAAGTGTTTGAAGCCAGATTTGAATTCAGGAATATGAATCTTCCTGACTCCAGGCCGGGCACTCTATCCACTGTGCCACTTAGCTGCCCTAATTTGCTGCCATTATAGACTTTCAAAAGAATAGATCATGGTTTTCTGAAGGTAATTCCAAAAGAGGAGTTCCAGACTTTCATGGCACAAAGTCAGCATAGTTGAAGTATCTAGCCTTCCTTGGTGACCACTTTGTAGGGTGACAATCCTCTTTCTGTTGTATGATTCCTGTTAAAAGGAAGTTAAGTTACATGACTTCGTGGCCACACCTCATGTGCTGGATTAGGCAGACACAAAAGCAGGGTGTAGAGTTTCAGACAGCAGACTCAAATCAGTTATCATTCTCTAAAATTTTTATTTATAGCTTTATCTTGCTTTTCATTTCTTCTGAACAGGAACACAGGGGCTACTGTGATGTAAGGGAGAGGAATTAAAAGAACCTTAATCTGCTGCTCTCTCAACCATGTCCACTCAACATGTACCTCGTGACAAAGCTGGATGCGTGTAATGAATTCCCAAGGTTACCAAAGATCTTGGGAGATGGTGAATTCCCACAAAGTGATTTCTGAGTCCCTGTATTTTTTTCTTTTTAGATCATACGCATGTGGCTAAGGAGAAAGCTTATTTTATCTATATCACATGGGCTGGTTCATAAGAATGTTCATTCCATGCCCATATAAAACACAGACTGGGACATAGACAGGTAACCTTTTCAAGCTGTTACATAAATGACTTACTTGCTGCAGGGACCACAATGCACAGTACAATGGAAAGAATGTTGGATTCAAAGTCAGAGGACATGGATTCCCACTCTGCCACTAATTAACTCTGTAACTTTGTTCAAGTTACTTAATCTCTGAGACTCAGTTTCCCCATATGTAAAATAAGGAGGCTTAGACTAGGTGATCTCTGACATCCCTTTGTTGCTATCCTTAGAGCAATCTCAGAGAAAGTTCCCCAGCTCTGTTTCATTCATTTCCCAGAAAGTGACTCTAAAATCCAAGTGTGGGCCTGTGTGTGTGTGTGTGTTAGCATATTTTGTTTTGGAACTTAACCCTATATGTAAATGCATCTCTCTCTCTCTCTCTCTCTCTCTATATATATATATATATGTATATAGATAGATAGATAGATAGATATAGATATAGATAGATAGATATAGATAGATATGTATATAGACAGAGAGATACATATATACATATATGAATGTATATTTGTGCATATGTATATATATATATGAGATAAGAATAAGACATTTATAAAATGTCTTAAAGTTTGTAGACTATTTTACAAACATTATCTCATCCAAGCCTGAGAATAATCTAGAGGGGTAATTGATAAAGGTATTATTTTCTCCATTTTACAGATAAGGAAAATGAAGATCAAGGATGTTAAATGCCTGATCCAGGATCATCCAGCTAATAATTATCAGAGGCATAATTTGAACCCCAGTCTTCCTGACTCCAAGTCCAACATTCTAGCCTTTCTCAGAAGGGAAAGGCCAAATTTTGCCCACCCCTGATGAAATGGACAGTCACAGATTTCTCTCCTAGTTACAGTTCTTTTTGTTTGTTTGTTTGTTTGTTTTTGTTTTGGCAATGGGGGTTAAGTGACTTGCCCAGGGTCACACAGCTAGTAAGTATTATGTTTCTGAGGCCGCATTTGAACTCAGGTCCTTCTGAATCCAGGGCCGGTACTCTATCCACTGCACCACCTAGCTGCCCCCTCCCAGTTACAGTTCTAAGGTTGACAGCAGGACCTGGCTATTACAGATATCAAAAACAGGATCACATGTTAAAATTAAAACTGTAAAACATATATATGTGTGTATACACATATACATATATACACACATAAACATATATAAAATAAAAACATATATTAACACACACATATTCCCTTGACTCTGGTTTTTGTTTTGTATTTATGTTTTGTTTTCAGGAGGAGGCGGTGGGGTAGGTGGGTATTAAAGGAAAGGTGTCCTAGCTTGCCAAAGTGCCAGCTCTAAAAAGACTAAAATGAGAGAACCCATCACCCCCAAGCCACCTTTCCAGCAGACAAGCCTAGGCTTGCTCTTGCATTCCAGTGGAGCAGACCCAAATTTTTAAATGTCTTCATCTGGTCCCTCCTACTTTCATGGTTGCTCTGGGGGTGGTGAGAAGCAGGGCTCACTGAAAGCTGCTGGGACATCTGACTCCCTATTTTCTTGGCTCCACAAATCTGAACTCCCTAGCAGTCCCTTCTTGCTTTGAAGAGAATGACTTCGGAGAGCATAGGAGCAGGCAAAGTGTGGCTGTGACAGCATGTCCTTTGGTGACTGAGCACACGGTCCTGTAGTCTGAAAATCCTGAATGAGGAGACATTCCAAGCTACCCAGAGCTGCTGCTGGTCTCACATGTAGAGCTAGTGATGGAATTCTTGAAGGGGAGCAATGTGGTTTTAGACATCAGCTTCTTAACCTTTTCCGTGCTATGGACTCCTTTGGCAGCTTGGTGAAATCTATCGACCCTTCTCGGAATGAGGCTTTTAAATGCCTTTTTAAATTTTAAATGAAATAAAATACATGGGATTGCAAAGTAAACCAATTATATTGAAATATAGTCTCAAAATCGTTTTTAAAAAATCAAGTTCACAAACCCCCATGATAAGAAATTCGGGGTCAGAGGACCTGAATGTGTAACCAACTCTGCAACCTATATGCATAACCTCAGGCAAGTCATAACCTCCCTGTGCCTCAGTGATCATCCCTAAAATAAGGTTTTGAATTAGATACTTCTAAGATCACCTTCCAGTTCTAAAGCTATGTTCTTACCTCTGTGACTCTGAGCCTCAGTTTCCCCACCTGTAAAATGGAGATAATATTTGTAGGCCCTATCTCACAGTGGTGTTCTTAGGATCAAACGAAATAATTGATATGCTTTTATTAAGGCTTAGAATACATTTTGGAACTGTGCTGAGTGTTAGGGGTAATAAGAAATAGCAAGAAAGTCTTTGGCTTTAAGCAGCTTATTTTCTACCATGGGGGAAGGGGGGAAGATAAAATTTATTCATAGATAGGAAAATACAAGATTTGTGTATTTTAAATGATTTCAGAGTAGAAGGGTACTAACAGCTTTGGGAAATGGGAAATGCCTCTTGAAGGAAGGGACATTAAGCTTTCCCTTGAAGGGAGTCAGAGTGCCCTAAAGGGATCACTGAGTTGGGAGAACATTGAAGGTATAAGAGATAACTTACCCTCTAAATATAGAATATCATGCACAAGAAAGAACAAGGAAGTCCAAGTTTGGCCGGAATGCAGAATGATGTGTAATAAGCCTGAAAAAGGTAGGAAGGAGCCAGATTATGAAGGACTTTAAAAGCAAAATAGAGAGAACATAAGGGGAACAAAATAGGCATTTATATAGCTCCTACTATGCGCCAGGCACTGTGCCCAGCAGTTTTTACAAATATTATCTCATTTGATATAGAGGAGTTTGTATTTTATCCTAGAGGTAGTAGTGAGTCATTGAAATTTCTTGAGCAGGGGATTAACATTAACATATCTGCAATTTAAGAGTATCAGTTAGACAGCTGTGTGAATGTGGATTAGAAAGGCAATAGGCTGAATTCTGAGAGACAACCAGGAGGGTATTACCATCGTCTATCTGAGAGGTAATAGTGGTCCAAAATAGTGCAGTGAATTGTGAATGAAAGAAGGAAATGGATGGGAGAGGTGCTATATCTGAAGAACTGACAAGACTTGTCAAATGAATGGATCTGGTGAGTAAATAAGAGTGAAGAGTCAAAGATGTGGAGGACTCCTGGAATGTGGATCTGACTGACTGGAAGAGTGGTGGTATGCTCAACAGAAACTGGGAGATTAGGAGGAAGGAGGAGTTCAGGAGAAAAGACGAGTTCATATAAAGATGAGACATGTAAAATTTGGGTCAACTATGCGACGTCTAATTGGAAATGTCCAGTAAACAGTTTGTGAGTTGGTGATGTGGAGCTGGAGCTCAAGAGATATGAGGAGGAGGAGGAGGAGGAAGAACAAGAAGAAGAAGAAGAAGAAGAAGAAGAAGAAGAAGAAGGAGGAGGAGGAGGAGGAGGAGAGACAGAGAGAGAGACAGAGAGAGAGAAGGAGGAAGAGAAGAAGGAAAGAAGGAAGGAAGGAAGGAAGGAAGGAAGGAAGGAAAGAAGGAAAGAAGGAAGGAAGGAAAGGAAGGAAAGGAAGGAAAGAAGGAAGGAAGGAAAGAAGGAATGAAGGAAGGAAGGAAGGAAGGAAGGAAAGAAGGAAGGAAGGAAGAGAGGAAGGAAAGAAGGAAGGAAGAAAGAAAGGAAGGAAGGAAGGAAAGGAAGGAAGGTCTGAAGGAGTAGCAATCCTCTTCTTTAATATAACATAGAATGTAAGGTCCATGAGGGCAAGGTCTATTTCCCTTTCTCTATATCCCCAGTACCTAGTCCCGAGTCTTACACATATATTATGCATTTAATAAATGCTTGTTTGATCAAATTCAATATTCAGAAAACACTCCCTGTTTTCTTCTTCTCTTAAACTTAGTATCTCCCACCCTTCCTCTTGGTAGAGCCATGCCTGCATAGTCTCAGCGGAGGCCATGTCAAACTCCTTGTTTTCTCCCCAGCCTAACACATTCTTGGCATTCAATCACTGTTTACTGAGTATAAAAATACAACTAAAATTTCCACCAATTTACATTACAGTTCCAGGACAGAATTTAGCCTTTGGTAACTTTGGCCTCCATAATCAATCAGCCAGGGTGCTTTGGGACCTACTGGAGAAAGTGTAAATACCAAATAATCCCCAGGAAGAAGTAAAAACTACCCCCAATTAGACTGGCTTTGGTAAATACCATCTCCAGTAGTTACCATGAGTCCCAAATAAATAACAAACAGATGCTTCTTTGTGTCCATGGACAGAAAGTGTTTCCTTACCTGGGGGAGTAAAAAAAAAAAAAACTCTTGTAAAACTATGTCTCTCAAGAAACAATTCTTGTTGGATTTCTGATACCAGCAAGATCAGGAAGCATGGAAAGTATTCACAAAACAGTCAGTTTACACTGAGCTGTACAGACAGACCAATGAGAGGGAAGATTAGCTCAAATAAACTTTGGAATGCCAGCCAAACCCTGGAACTTTTTAATCATTTCACCCAGTGAGAATGGCTAAGCTGTTTCGGCAGTACGATGAGGTATCCTGAAATGACCTGATGGGGAACCCAGGATCATATGACACAGGGCGTAAAGTATAATGTGCGTCTTGCTGATGTGATGCTATGTCTGAGTCCCTGGGCTTTCTTTTTTTTTTTTTTTTCTGCCCAATGTGATAGCCAGGGGATAAGTAACATGTGTGTTCCATTTCCAATCAAACCTAAATTGAAATCTCAAATTAAAATGATACTCTGTTTGCAAAGGACTCTAAACAATATTCATCAGTTTGATTTTTGTATTAGAAGCAGTCTATTTCTGGCTTAAACACTCTCATCTTTACCTAAGGAAAACATATGTCTATGAATTTCACCCTCACCCAAGAGTGAAGTCTAACTTTCCATCTCATCTAAAGACATGTCTTTATAATCTCCTGTGCTTAGCACAGTACCCAACATACAGCAAGCACTTAATAAGTGCTCGTCAATTGATTAATTGATTGATTGGAGTTTGTGGCAAGTTAAGACCTAGGGTGAAAGTGTTTAACTGGGTAGCTTTCTTCTCTCCTTCTCCCAGAAAACATTAACTTTGCACACCATCCTACTTGACTTTTTGAATATAGTATTTTATAGCACCTTGAATTATGGCAGGGCATGTATAAAGGTTATATCAGCATTTCTATTATAAGGCAATATTTTTCATGGGTTTATAACTAAGCCATAAAAATTAATTCTGGCTGAAACTTGGCTACAAAGTTTCCAACTTAGAAAACAAATACGTCAGTTGGGGGGTGGGGTCTAAAATAGAAGAGGAAGAGGGTAATTCCAATGCTATCTATAACCAACGTTGAACATATGCCATTTAACATCTTTATCAAGTATCCCTTTAGAAAACATATTAATCTGTGGGAAAACATGCACATTAATGTAGTCTTGGTGGAGCTGTGGATTGGTACAGCCTTCCTGGAAATTTGGAACCAAACAAAATAAGTCACTAAGATATTTGTACCCTTTGACCCAATGGTTCTGCTGCTAGGCATATATCCAAAGGAAGTAAAAGGAAGAAAGAAAGACCTCATATATACCGAAATATTCACAGCTGCACATTTGGTGGGAAAAAAAAAAACAGGGATCAAAACAGGTACCCATTCATTGGAAGACAGCTGAAAAAATTGTGGTATGTGAAGATGAGATATCATTGAGCCAAAAGAAGCAACAAGGAACTTCACAGAGACATAAGAACAAATATGAACAGGTTCATAGTGAAACATGTAGGACCAAGAAATGAATACACACAACGAATATTAAAAAGAATGCTGGATCTGGAATCTGAAGACCTGAATTTGAAACCTTGCTCTGTGACCAGATACCTCCATGATATTATTCAGGCAAGCCAATTTGTCTCTCTGGCCCTCAGTCTTCTCATCTGAAAATGGGGATGTTGAAACTAATAGTTGCTAAGGACTCTTCTCAACCTAAGTCTCTGCTTATATGATCCTAATATAAACAAGAAGTCTAAAAGTTAGTTGAAGTCAAATTAAATATAATGACCAATCTGAGTCCTGCAAATAGGGTATTGCAGTCATAGAATGTGACTTGTCCTGTTAGATGTGGTCTTTGTGTCAGTCATTTTTGTGTGTCTTTGTTCTTGATTACAAGGGAGGGCTCAAAGGTAGGGGAAGAGGCAGGTGTATAGGAAATAACTGCTGTGAAAAATCAAAAAGCATCAATAAAATATCGTTAAAGTCATTAAACATGTTCCCTTGAAGACTAAAACGAAAGAAACCTGACACTATAGCATGAGCACATACAACGCTGTTGATGAATGGGAGGACTTAGATAAGAAAGTAAATTTGATAGGAAAAGGACAGACTATATAATTGAAGGACAGATTCACTGAGGTCTCCATACTTCTGTCCATCAACATTTATGCAACACGACTTTGACCAGAAATATTGGTAATTTTTATGCCATGGAGTCCATGGGCTCTAATTCACTTTGCAGCTGGGATCTGATATCCTTGGACCTATTATTGCAATTCATCACCAACATAGCCACAGCCCTGGCCATGCTCATAAACTGGGCCTGGCACTAGCTCTGATAAGTCATTAAGCAAACATATCCTCTTGTCATTGGAGCCTGGTGAGTTTGCCACCTTCATATAAGGAGAAGCAGTATTTCTGATACAAAATTATTTTCCAGGGCATGAAAATTTTATGGGCTTATTACTCATTCATTTCTCTATATAATATTGAAAAGGATATCCTTCAGCCCCAAATATCTTGCCACAGCCTTTTTTTTCCCTAATGTTGCTATTTGGGGTGTTTAACAATTGGTTTATTTGCATATCGAGGCAATGCATTACCAAATGCATTTGGACAGTCTCTTCAGAGCTTTTTTTTTTTTTAAATAAATTTAATAATCATTCTGGAATATATTAAATGCAATGCCTTCCTAGATGCAGTATAATTGACTAAATGACTTCTGTAGTTCTTTCTAGTTTTATTTTAATTCTTAATTACACACACACACACACACGCACATCACATCATATCACACTCTACCTCTTCCCCCAGAAAAAAAAAAACAATCCCTACTCTTTAAAAATCACTAACTACTAGTTTTCTCATCTGTCAAATGAGGAGATTGTACTAGATGATCTCCAAGGTCCCTTCCTGCTCTGACATTCAATGACTCTATAATTTAATTTCACAACTTATGCATGCAAATGAGACCAGGGTAAAAAATTAAAAAAGTAATTTAAAAGAACTGGTAGCTTTAAGTGAATGACTATGGTTCTATCTTAGCTGGAGAAAAAACTTGGAAGAGAAGATTGAACTAAAAAAAAAAAAAGTCCGCTCCAGTAGGGAAGGAGAAGCAGGTTGAAAAAGGATGAATGAGCAGCACTTTGTATAACAAAGCCATATTGCATACCCTTTTTCCTAGACTCAGAAATTCAGGACTGCCAGGAGAATGCCTTTGGATTAAGGGGAAATGAACTAAGTCAACATAATGATCATAGGATCCTAGAAACATATGCTCATATATTTAAAAGTAGAAAGAAATTCAGAGCGTTTGGTCCAACCTCCTTTTTTTTGATAGATGAGGAAACTGAGTCCTAATTATATTTAATAAGAATCTTAAACCAAGAGAAGAAGGAAGGCTTGCTTGTGAAATTCATAAGTGGGCAACATTTAGCATTCACTGATGTTAATAATGTGAGAAGCAGCAGTCCAAAAGGCAATGGGGGATAGTGGAAAGAGCACTGGATTTTAAATGAGAGAGACCCTGTGCTCTAATGTTGGCTTCACCAATTATTGCACAGGGGACCTCGGTTAAGTCATTTAACCATTAGACTGTGAGTTCTTTGAGAGCAGGGAATTTCTTTTATCTTTCTTCGTATCCCCAGAGTTTAGCATAGTGCCTGGAATATAGTAGCACTTAATCAGTGTTTATTGACCAGCAGCCTGATCCTTGAAACTCTTGACTTTCCCAAACCAACAGCCATTAAAATATCTTAAGTCATCGAAGCATGTTCTTTAAAAGCTACAACTTTTGCATATTCCTTGGAATGGTAGTGATTCTTAAACAGCATAAAATTAAAAACACAAGAAGGAAATGAAACACATTTGTATGACACAAAATCTAACAGTCAGCTGACAAAACTAATTCAATGTGGTTTCATCTTGCCAAGGAAGGTCTAATGTTCCAAGTCAGTCTAGCGTCAATAGAAGCACATATAGCCTGACCGTTGCTGTTCATGAAATGAAACTGTATCAAAATTATTGCTTGTCCCAAGTAGTTCATAGCCCATTGTACATGCAAAGCTCCGCTTTAAGTTCCGGGAATACAAATAGAAAAGAGAGACAGTATCTATCTTCAAGGAGCTCTCATTCTAATAGTGACAACACATACGGAGGGTACCACTGCAAACTGGAAAGAAAGTTTCAGTGATCCTTAAGGTGCAATGGCAAGGCTAATATTAATATCTCCTTTAGTGTCATTTTCAGTAATAAAACCATATCTTTTTCTGAAGTTGAATCCTCTGACAGTGCCAAGGAATTTGACTGCAAGAATTTTTTTTTCTGTGCTATCAGTAGCTGTGCCTACAATGCATCCAGAGATAATTGACAGGATTTCACAATTCCACAATTGGTTGCTTCTCTAGATATTGGCTTTGAGGGCCAGTTTTGACGCAGGGTCTGTGTACTGAAGAGATGGAAGGGTTGTATTCCCAAGATTCTTGGTTGGTGTTTGGCGTTGGTGATGATGGGGATAGCAGGATGCCGTTTCCCCAGAGGTTGCTCTCTTAGACAATGGCATAATATAAGTAAGTTCATTTTTCCTTTTGAAGCAATAGGATCTAGAATGTATTTCCTTCAGCCAGGGGAGTATGATAAAAACTATGAACTAAAATGGGTTTGGACCATACATCAGATGAATGCTGAACTCCTCAATGGGAAGAAATGGAAGATCAAAGGGTAGGTGTGATTTTAGCCTGAATCTGTGACCTTCTGGAAAAATATTACACCATAAGAAATGATGGATATGAAAATTTCAGAAAAAAAATAATTGGTTAGACTTGTATGAAGAGAGAAATAAGCAGAATCAAAAACAATTTCACAGTAATCAGAATAATTGAAAGAAAAACAACATTAAACGAATTCAGAACTCTGGATTTGTGAACCAGTTATTGTTTCAGAGGATTGATGGTAAAATATATTTCCCATCTCTCAGCAGAGAGGTGTCAAAATACATGTGAAAAATGAAGCATGCATATTGAGACATAACCAATACATTGATGTACTTTGTTTAAATAATACTTGTTTGTTACAAGGTAAGCTTCCACTGTAGGAAGGGGAAAACCAATGGAAAGTGGTCCCAACATTAACAAAAACATCAATAAAACTTTTTAAAATGCATCACAAGGGAATCACTGCTGTGAGTAAGGCAGGCTAAGACAAGAGGTCATTCCACTTCTCTTCAGGAGGGCCTGACACATCCTAATACTTTTTTTCAATAGTAGAGCATAGGACATAGGTGTCCTTATTTCCCCAACTGCCATGACAGGCAGGCCATGTACTTTTCTTTTTTCCTTCACTTCCTTTACTTAACCAACCCAAGTATCAGTGGAGCCCCTTTGTGAGAGACAGGAGCCCAAGTAATTTTTTCATTAATTTGTTCCATTTTATTAAACAGAGGAAAGAGGTGAATAGTCAAGATCATGTTTAGCAAATAACTGAGGGAGAGCCATGAGCAAAACTGGGGTAAGGGAATGTCCTTTGTTTGGTGCCAATTTTTTTTTCACAACAGCAGAACTTAGAGGTGAGCTTTAAAGAAAATACAGAAATAATTGATTTGACCTAAATGTTGGTAAGATGACAAATTCTTCATAGGCACAGAATGATTTGAAGAGAAAAAGAGAAGATATTTCCAGCATTGTTGTTATTGTTTGTCCTTTGTTCTTGAGAGGACCAATGACATCAGGAGGGTGATGTCTTGACTTGCAAATGACTTGGATTTAAGTGAGGCAGGGCTGTGCAAAGTCATCAGCCTCTCTCTCTCCTCTAGAGTCATCAGAATCCAGTGGCAAGACATAGGTCAGGACGGCTGGCAAAGGCCTCAGATGCAGTGGGAGGCCTTGGCCTTTTTAAGCTAAGGTCTTTCCCGGGTCTCAGTTTGTCTCAGACAACACCCATTCCAGAGTTAAAGGCTAGGTAAGAATTGAGGCAAAAGATGGCCTAGTTTGCCTTCATAAAAGAATCAGTCTGGATCAATCACCTTCAGAGTTTCTGGCCAGAACAGAGTCAATTGCTATTTACAGTCACTCTGAGCCATCGGAACCCAAACAATGAGCAAGTGAAGCTTGGGTGGGAACCTATTATCAGCCAATCACCAAGAGCCAGAGCGATTTGGGTTTAAAGGTATAGTCAATGAGTATACAGCAATGAGGATTTTTTTTTTTGGTGGGGAGAAGGTGTGCGGATAATGGTATGAGGGATTCTACTATAGTTGGCTACTTTTTTCTACTAATTCGTTTTTCACGACTATTAAAGTCATCTCTATGTAGATGATTCCTAAATCTAAACATCTAGTTCTCATCTATCTCTTGAACGCCAACCACGCATCAATTACCTGCTAAACATCTATCTCTTCATAGATATCCTATCAGCATCTCAAACTCAACATTTCCAAGAGAGCCCTAAACATTGCCCTAACCAGCCCCTCTTCTAAACTTCCTCCATTTCCTTTAAGGATATCATGAACCATCTTTGTAACTTCAGAGTAATCCTAGACTCTTCCTTATCCCTCATCCCTGATATCTGCTTGGTTGTTAAGTCTTCAGAAATCTATTTCTACAATTGCCCTTGCGTCTCTTCCCTTCTCTCCATTCACAAAGACACCTCCCTTGTTCTAGACCTCATCCTATCTCTGTTGGACCATTACTGTAATTTATTAGTTGTTCTTCCTATTTCCAACCTCTCTCTTCTCCAATCCATCCTCCACTCAGCTACCAAAATAACCTTCCAAAGTCACAGGTCTGACCATGTCACTCCCGTGCTTTAAAAAGTTTTAGTGATCCCCCCCTATTGCTTCTAAGATGAAAATACAAAGAGGGGCCTCAGACTGGCATCTAAGGCCTCTGTCATATGGCTCCCATTGACCTACAAACTGGCCAGGTGATCCTAAAGTTGATCTTCCTTTTCTGCCTTCCAGGCAATAGATCAATCCATTGCCTTGCCTGGACTGCTCTCTCTTCTCATTTCTGCCTCTGAATCTCCCTTTAAGGTCTGATTTGCGTACCACTTCTCCCACGAAGCCTTTCTTCTTACCGTCAGGAATTGGTCATCTCTCATTACTCAATTTTCCTTGTACTATACTTAAAAGTGTGCATGGTAAAGGCCATTCTATACTACAATGTGAACTCCTTGAGGTCAAGAACTGTTTCTTGTTTGTCTTTGTATCATAGAAGTCAGCATAGAGCCTAGCACAAAGCAACATTTAAAAAAAGTGGATTTAGTTGTATTATGTTGTATTCCATTCTACAATAGAATCAATCAATAAGAATAGTCAGTAGTTCTAACAGAAACTAAAATAATGAATAACTCAGCAGTGGTTTCATCAACATATTATGACCAATTTTGTACAATTTAATTCCAAAACTTTTTCAATGATTTTTTTAGAAATAAAATTAGTCTATAATATCTCCTAATCAGTTTGGGTATATTTTACAATGATTTTTTTTTCATCATAAAGATATGAAATTCTACAGAGCTTTTGATGGATATATAAAATCAAAGTTTTAAGCTTTTGCTTGTACATATATTACAATTAGTTTTTAGCGTCGTTGATAGGAAAAATGAAATGTACAGATGATTTTTAATTTGGAATGCTCATGAACAAGCTATTTCATTTTCTACTCAAATTTTGAACATAAATTAGAAACTGACAATAATCAAGAAAAATTATGTACCCTTCTCTGAAAAGATCTAGTCAAAGTGAGCACTAAGCTCAGTTTGAATGATGCTTCATGGTTTAAAATGCACTTTTTTATTAAAATTTCTGTAGATTTTATCTATACCTGACCCTGTCCGAAGTGTAGGCCTTAAAAATCATCTATTCCACCCCCCAGATTTTATTGATGAAGAAACTGAGGCCCAATGAGGTTATATGGTTAGCCTAAAGTTAGAAGTAGTGACAGATTTATGCTCTAGGAAGACCGGACTATTTGTTGGCATCTATACACATCCCCTGTTTTACTACCTTCAAACATTTATTCATGTTATTCCTTATGCCTAAAATTCTTCCCTGCCTCCAATCTGCCAAAATTTTCATCACCCAATAATTCCCAAATGTTTTCTTCTCTACAATTGCTTTCTCTGATCCTACCTCACAGACTTTTTGGAAAGAAAACATATTGTAAACCATAAGGTGCCATATAAATATAAATTATTTTTATTATCATCATGTGCCTCATCAGAAATAATATTTTCTTCCTTAAGGCCTCACATAGAACTTTGTCTATAGCTCCCTTAGGCTCTAAGAATGACTACAGTTATGCATATATGTATAGATATATATTATATCTTCTACATGAAATGGTAAGTCTCTTGAGGGTAGGAATGGTCTCTCATTTATCTTTCTTTTACTATAGTGCCTAACAGAGAATTTGACAAAAAATAGCCTCTGAAGAATGTTTGGTGGCTTGAGACAGCTGAATTAGTTTCAAATCAATTCAATTTAGCAAATATTTATGAAATATCGAGTATCCCTCCATTCATTTAGGAAGCACCTACTATATGCCAGCCATGTGTGGTAGGTGCTAGAGATATAAAGCAAAAGTAAACAGTCCTTTCCCTCAATAGTTTATTTTCTATTTTATAAGTTCCTATACCATAATTACAAAATACATACAAGTAATGTTCAGAAAGAGTATACTAGAAACTGGGGTGAGAGTAGAGAGGATATGAGATCTGAATAGGCTTCATGTAGGAAGTGGCACTTTAGCTAAGCCTTGAAGGAAATTATGTATTCTGTGAAGTAGAGATAAAAAGATATTGTGTTCCAGACTTGTGGAGTAGTCCGTGTAAAGGCAAAGAGATGAGGGAAGGAATATTCCGCACAGGGCACATAGGCCAGTTGGATGGGAAAGGGAATCATTGTAGAGACAGAGAGAAGATGTTCAAGATATAGCCCTAGATTATACCCGTATGTAGGATATAGGACATGGATACTGTTACAGAAAGGGAGACTGAGAAGAAGCAGTCAGATAAACAGGAGGAAAATCAGGAGGGAGAAGTATCTTGAAAACCATGGAAGAGGAAAGTATGTATTCGGAAGGGGGGACAAATGGCCAAAAGTGCCTCAGAAAGGTCAGGAAAGTAAGAACTGAGAAAAGACCACTTATTTGGTGACTAAGAAATCTTTGGGGAACTTGAGAAGTTTCAATTAAGCAAGAAGGTTGGAAGCCAGGTTGCAAGGGGTCGACATTGAAAGTGGGGGCAATAAATACAGATTTTTTGTATGACATTATTTTAATTACATTTTTCTTTTCAGAATTAATAATTAATAATTGCAATAATTAATAATTTCCCCATGTCTTCCCTTCCCTCAGATACCTCATGTATTGGTCCCTCGGTGCTCTCACAATTGTGCTGCCTGTTGTCCAGCTCTTTTACATACATTTGGTCTAAGCCAGTTATTTATTTCATTTTTATTCCCTTTATTGATGCTTCTAAATTCTCTATGAGCACATCTAGTGCTGTGATGTCCACTTGTGCTAGTTCCACTATAATTGATGAATATAATAGTTTGTTATAAAAATTCCAATGTTTTCTATTTTTCCTCTGTTTATAGCCCTCCTAAATTTATCCTCAAATGTTCTTGGGATATATTTGTTCTGCTGGTTATCTTGCTAAACTTTCTTTAAGCTTGTTTTATCCTGAACTGCTTTGTATTTTTATTTTGCTTTAGTAAATGATACTGCTCAAAATGTCCATTTCTCATCTTTGTAAGATTTAACAAATGATTGAACATTCTCACCATGGCTTTTATAGCTATCTTTCTCCATTTGTCAAGTGAGCCACATGTTTGCTAACCAAGGCTTTTGAAGCATTTTTGGTCTAATTATTGTAGCAATTAATTTATTTTGGTTAAATTTCTTCATAAAACTATTATAGTCAGTGTTAATGTCATTTCTGCTGTTCAGCTCCTATATTTTATTTCCAATTGCTTGTTTGAATAGTTCATGGTTATGTTATTTCAAATGTAGACCATATTTTTTCTCATTCTTATTCTTTCTTCTTAATTTTTACTAATTCTGGTCTTAGGTTTGACACATTGTTGATCTGGCTGTATACAAACAGCCTAATCCTATAAAACACCACATCAAAAGCAAATCTTTTTCTGGCTGTTAAAATAAAATTTATTTTGTTTTTTTTAAATGTTATTTGGTGCTCACAACGTCCAGCACTTCACAATTCTTGTCTTGAATAAAGTGTTCATGGTATAGGGTGCAACGTTTCTGGGTAACATGAAAATTGTTTGCCTCTCATTCCTTCTCCCTGAACTATGCTTTATATGTAAAGTATATAAGGCCTTATATAAAAGGTAATTTCCAGAGGGAGGGAAAAGTACCAGTTAGCAGGTCCTTCTCAGCTCAAAATCCTAAAATGTGATGATTCACTACCTTGAATTGAATTCAACTGAACTGAATTCAACCTGGTACTGGAATCACCATTTCAATGCACATTCTGTTCTAGTTAAACTGATGTCTGGTTCAGAGTGTTATTTCCTAGAGAGTAGGTCCCATGTGTTCATATTTACTTCTTCTAGTTACATCTATGGGGTAGATTCTACCCTATAAGCTTTTTTTTTTTAACAACAAGGTCTCTTCCATCTCTACATCAAAAATCATTCAAAATGCCTTGAAAGATTTAACAACAGAAAAAAAAAAAAACAACTCTATCCAATGATCCTCTGATGATAAACATCAAGCCCCCTTCCTGTTATTGTACAGCCCTTGAACTAAGCATGGTTTTTACATTTTTTTTATTTACAAATGTAAAAACCATTCTTAGCTCTCTGGCAATATAGGTTAGGTTCAAAAGCATAAGCCTACAGGTATGATCATACTATATGTTGCCACCTAGACCTTTATGAGAGGACGAGGCCAAGAAATTATTGTGTCAAAGAACTGGAAACTAAGGGGAATGCCATCCATTGTGGAATAAATAAACAAATTATGGTACAGGAATATAATGGAATACTACTATGTTGTAAGAAATGAAGAAAGAGATGGTTTCAGAGAAATTTGGGAAGATTTGTATGAACTGATGGAGAATGAAATGAGTAGAAACAGAACAATTTATACAAGATATTAATATTATAAAAATGGACAATTCTGAAAAACTTAAGAACTCTAATCAACACAATGAGCAACCCATGACTCCACGAGATCAGTGACAATGAATGCTTTCCACCTACTGACGAGAGATAATGGAATAATATGCAGATTGAGAAATAAAATACATTTTTTGACGTAGCCAACGTGAAAATCTCTTTTGCTTGACTGTGCTTATATGATACAAAAATTTTGCATTTATTTCTTCTTTTCTTTCTTTCTATCTTTATTTTCAGTAGGTGGGGGGGGTGGGAGAGACAAAAAATAAGTGCCTGATAATTTAAACAAATAAAAATTTATTTAAAGGAAACAATAGACTAAAAAGTAAATTTTTATCTTTGTCTATTTCTTGGATTACTTCTATTTCATATAAATAGAATTCCAGCTTTTATATCCATAGAAAAGTTCATCACCCAATGTTTATATTGGATATAATGATAATATAAAATACATAGAGCATCAGGACATATCCATAAAGCTTGCTGGGTGACTTCTCTTCCTTCTACTATTTTTCATCATTATATCTAATGTTAAGATGCACTTTAAAATCTATAATGTGAGTGACATACATTACCCATTTGATCCTTACAACAATCCTATAAGGGAGTTATTAGGATCATAGATTTGGGCCTAGAAGGGACCTTTGAGGACATTGAATTTAACCCCATTATTTTGCATAAGAAGAAATTGAGGTACAAAGAGATTAAGTGACTTGCCCAAGGTCACACGAATAGCAATAAAAATGGGTTTTGAACCCAGATCTTCTGCCTCCAAATTAGATGCTCTTTTCACTGTACCATGCTGCTATAATTCCTCATTCATACTTGAGGAAATTGAGGCTTAGTAATCTGCCTGTGGTCATGCAGCAATTGTCAATGGGCCAGGAGCCCTCAGGAAATTCTGATGTCCTGTTCAGTATGCTTTCCACTGTGCCAAAATGCTAAGAAATGTTTCCAGAGTGAGCAGGACATTGCTACTACTTCTCTACCTTTAAGGCAAATTGCATTAATCTTTTGTGTGTATATGTCAAGGACCCAATTAGTAGTCCAGTGAAGTCCTAGCAGGAGCTAGGACCTGCACAACTTGGCAGTAGGTAGGGGCCAAAATTAAAATATGCTGAACTTCTTTGGGCTGCAGATAGGTTTTTACCAGCTCACTTTTCAAGTAAAGGTATAATTAATGATTAAACTATTTTGCAAAAAGCCATATTTTTTTAAAAAGAGGAATTTCAATTAATTTTAATTAATTATACTTATTACTGATGATTTTTATTTATCATAAAATCACATTAATGTTTTTTTAAAAGTTACTTTGCTAAGCAGTATACATTTTATTACTTTTTCCAAGTTTTCTTACTGTTTACATTTAGTTAATGGGATGTATTACACTTCTTGTCAGCAATCAGTTTATCATACTCTGGAATCATGTTTAAAATCGATTTCTTTAGAAATCTGAAAACTAACCTTAATAGCAGCCTCATTTTCTGAGTTTGCTTTCTTGAAAAACCATTGTTCCCCACTGAGATTTTTCAACAATTTGAGCTCTTTAATTTGTTTTTCATTGGTGTCCAATTTGCTTAAGTCAGGATGTTTTGATTCAAAATGGCGACAACGATTGTATTCCTTCAGAATGGATGTTACTTCTCAGCAAACAAGGCACAACATTTTGTCTCTTGTGTAAGTAAACAAGCGTCTATTTGTCCAGTCTAGATTAAACATTCTATGTTCTGATTCAATCTTCCATTTCTTTTTATCACGTATTTAACAAAGTCACCCCAAAAACTAATGTTAGAACCAAAAAATCTCCACAGCAACTGCTCACAAAGAAATACTTCACTGAATGTCTGACTTTGGAGTGAGCACCAGACACTCATACAACCAGGAGGGCAACCATGTGCACAGTGAGGGAGGGGAAGAAGCCCTCTTGTTGTTGTCACTCATTGCATAGCAGGCATCAGCTGTGTTAGCGCGTGTTCAACGCCCTGTTGTCCCTGTTCAACACCAGGAATGACCAAAAACACAGTGAAAAGATACGACTCTCGCTTCTCTCCAACCAGAGACAGACTGATGATGGTTGGTTGCCATGGGTCATGTGACAAACAGGAGAGAGTGTGCATTGGCAACCCACCCACCAAGTTACATGATGGGTGCAATAGTGACTAGTGGAAGGTGGGGTAAGCAGGGCATGGACAGAGAACTCATCATATCTTTACTTTCTTTTACAACCTCTACATTTTTCATGGGCCACCTGAAATCCTTTGGCAAGCCACAAGCAGTCCATGGGCCATATGCTGTGTAGGCCTGACCTAGAGTTAGGAAGATCTAAATTCAAATATAACCTCAGCCACTTATTAACTGTGTCACCCTGGACAAATCACTTAATTCTTTTTGCCTCAGTTTCCTCATTTGCAAAATGAGTTGGAGAAGGTAATAGCAAACCACTCCAGTATCTTTGCTAAAGAAAAAGAAAAAAAATGGGGTCACAAAGAGTTGGGCACGACTGGACTGAAAACAACTAAAACCCACCCAACAACAAAGCCTATGGATCCCTTCTCAAAATGATTAAATGCGTAAAATAAAACACATAAGATTACAAACAAAATCAACTATTTTGAAATAAAGCTATCAAAACATTAAAAAAAAAGTCCATGTTCCCCAGGTTAAAAACCCCTGCTCTAAAGGGAGAAAATGATATCCAAGTTTTTCACCTTTCTCCACCCTGTAGACCAAGAAAAGAGCCATTTGATTTCCCTCTGGGCTATTATAGACTAGTGATAAAACAGAAAAGAAAGCCAGTGCTAACAAGGGCCCTGATAGCACACTAACTGTTATTTCTTAAGTTCAGGATAAAATAAATAAAATTTAAAAAATGAAAAGGTAAAAAAAAAGTTGTGATGACTACTTCCATCTATTGGTGGAAGAAGATATGAAGGTAAGTTGGAGAACCATCCAAGCTAATGTGGAAGAGCCACTCAGGAAGCTACACATGGCATAACCTGTCTTGAGGATGGATTGACATACTTTAACAAACATCCTGCTCTCCTAGTTTATAGGAAAGGACAATGGATTTAAGATTTATTGAGACACAGGTTTGGCTCTATGGGCTGGATTGATACATTTCTCCAAGTTGAATCATTCTGTCAAGGATAGTATTAGGCACATAGTAGGTGTCTAATAATCACTATCTAATATAAACCTCCTCCTTTCACCTCTCGCCTCCTCCCTACTACCCTAAAAAAAAAAGATTTGGAGAATTTCTGAGTCCAAAAAAGAACCCTGGGCCCACTGTCTCTGTTTCAGAAATAAATGATTGAAGATTATAAAGCTCTGAAGTTTATATCAACTGAACCCACTCAAGACTTAACTTATTAGTACTTAACACTGGCAGGCTCCCAATACCTTTTTTTAATGATCTACTTTTCACTTTACTCAAGTGAAAAGATGACCAGGGTCAGGGAAGGGAGTGTCAGCAGCTGCCAGACTTACATATCATTTTTCTCATTGGAATTAATATCCCTCACTCTTGAGAAGGCATATTGACAGCAAGCAACCCACAATCCATCAGGTAAGCCCTGAATATGTGTGGGCTAATTAAGACTGATTCATTCTAGACTCCTGAGCTAGGGTGATAAAAATGAAACCTAAGAATATAGGAGTTGCCGCCACTGGTCTATTCCTGTGTTCTGTCTGTCCAGTGACTCTGTTACTAATGGCAGCTTCCAAGCATGTTCACGTGGGAGGGGATGGCTAGTCTTGCTGCCAATTTCAAAAGCTGGAAATATCCTACCCTCTGTTTATGACCATTTGTAGCTGCTTCATTCAAAAAGTGGGGAAATTTTCCACTGCATCATACCAGGACCAATTCTTAAAATGATTTCTGGAGGATATGACATCTAATCCACAAAAAGCCAGAGGTCATAGAATCTCAAAAATGAAAAAATCATGGGATCATAGATTTAAATCTGGAAAAGGACTTACAGATCATATAGTCTAAACCCTTCATATTAGATGAAAAAACTAAGACCCAAAAATAATTGGAAGTGACTTTTGAAGGAACTTCAAATGTCTCTAGTCGTTACCTAAATAAGAATCCCTTCTACAACTTTTAATTCAATTCAATTCATTTACTAACCTCCCACTCTATGTACAGTAAGTAGTCATCACAACTTTTTTTACCTTTTCTTTTTTTCCTTTTATTTATTTTGTCCTGAACTTACGAAATAAAACAACTATTTCCATAACATAGTAGAATAGAAAAAATGATGAACTTTAAACTACAAATCTATTATGTACAGCTTGCTATTCCTTTTAAATGTAGAATAAAGTTATCATGTAAATTTATTTTTTTGTCTTTCTTCCCCCCCTGCCCTAGAGACAGATATCTTTAGATACAAATATGTGTGTGAGTATGCATATGTGTGTGTGTGTGTATGTATGTATAAAATCATTCCTCACATACTTCTATTTATCAGTTCCTTCTCTGGATGTAGTCTTCCTTCATGGATCCTTTGTAGTTAATCTGGGTATTTATAATGGTCAAAATCCCAACTTAATTTGAAGGCCTCTAGGAAGAAGGAATTTACTACCTCCCAAGGCTGCCATGAGTTAATGCTCAAAAGTCCTGCTCACTAACCTTAGTTCAACTTGGAAAAATATATCAATCCAGCCCATAGAGCCAAACCTGCGTCTCAATAAATCTTAAATCCATGGTCCTTTCCTATAAGCTAGGAGAGCAGGATATTTGTTAAGGTATGTTAATCCATCCTCAAGACAGGTTATGCCATGTGTAGCTTCCTGAGTGGCTCTTCCACATTACCTTGGATGGTTCTCCAACTTACCTTCATATTTTCTTCCACCAATAGAATATAGTATCCTTGAGAGCAAGCATTGTTTCAGTTTTGTCCTGACAGACAATACCTGGTACATAGAAGGTGCTTAAATTTTGTAGGAGTTGAATTGAGCCAATAGTGACATAGTTGTGGAAATCCAGACCACTTCTGTTTCTTTTGTTTTTGTTGTTGTTGCAAATATATGTACAGTTATCCTCCTATAATGATTTCCAAATTTGAAATTCTTCCCCAACCATGGGCTGCTTGTATATTGTCAGAGAAATGGAGCATACCCAATGATTCACAGGCAATTTTTATCAGGTGTTTATAATGAGTGTCTCCCTCTTCTCCAAAAGCTCCTTTTATTTTTTCCCTTTCCAAATTTTTGCCCTTACTGTTTCTTCATCTCCCAGCCCCTCCTTGTTTCGGTGTTCATATCAACTGCATTCTTTCCTATCATTTGCAGGCGTTTAAGGTCACAAAGTTCCGGTGAACCTACAACTAACAATCTCTAAGCTGGCTTTCAGGCTGCAGCAAAGAATAAAACGTAGAGAGTGATGTGGGGTGGAATGTGCTTGAAGGAAGTCTGGCTTGGAACCAGAAAACCTTCAAAAAAAAAAAAAAAAAAAAAAGCTTGTGATGACTTGTAGATCTCCCTGTCTGTACACACTGTTTGCTAAAGCACTTGCTCGCAGGGAGTAAGCAGTGCCCAAGGCCATTAACTTGAATCAGATGAGAACTGGCAACCTGTTGAAAACTGGGAACCCCCGGAAGAGTCTAGGTTGGGAAATCCAGGAATTCACCTCAGGGCAGAACTCATCCTTTCTTATATCTGATGAAGATTCACTGGGCCATCTCCAGTGGGTAGATTGGTTAGAAAGGGATTCTGCCATCTTGGGTGCCAGTCATTTGATTGGCACTCCATGGTCAATATCTACAGGTCTAGTAGGGGACTTGATGAGTGGAAAAGATGTTCCTTTCCTTTTCTTCTTCAACATCTCTGGTGTCCTGGGGTTAAAATGAAATGTCTCTTATGTGTTACATTAGCCTACGGTTTCACCTGAAAAGGTTCTGCAGACTAGAAATCAATACCCTATCTCTTTGATTTGACCATTCTATTTATTTATTTATTTGGATTTTTGTTTATTACATTTTTAGTTCCAAGCTGTCTCCCTCTGTCCCTCCCAAACCCATACTAGAGAAGGCCAATGTTTGACACAGATATATACATACTTGTGTGTGTCTGAAACCATGCAATACATACTTCCATATATCAGTTCTTTCTCTATAGGTGGCTAGCATCTTCCTCCATAGGTCCTTTGTAGTTGATTTAAATACTCTATTACTCAGAATAGCTTAGTCATTCACAGCTACTCTCTAAACAGTATTGCCGTTACTGTATTGCATTCTCTTGGTTTTGCTCATTTCACTTTTCATAATTTCAAGCAAGTTTGCTCATCATTTCTTAAAGCACAGTAGTATTCCATCACAATCATACACCAAAACTTATTCAGCCATTCCCCAAATGATGAGCATCCTCTTAATTTCTAGTTCTTTGTTACCACAAAGAAAGCTGCGATTTTTCCTGATCACCTTAGAAAACACACCTAATAGTGGTATTGCTAGGTCAAAGGGTATACACAGCTTTGTAACTCTTTGGACATAATTCCAGATTGCTCTCCAAAATGGTTGGATCAGTTTACAGTTCTGCCAACAGTGTATTAGTGGCCCATTTTTTTCAACATCCTCTCCAACCTTTGTTATTTTCCCCTTTTATTGTTTTGGCCAACATGATAGGTGTGAGATGGTACCTCAAAGTTGTTTTAATTTGCATTTCTCTAGTCAATAATGGCTAAGAGCATTTTTACATGACTATGTAATTTTTATTTCTTCTTCCCAAAACTGCCCGTTCATATCCTTTGACCATATATCAAACGGGGAATGACTCATACTCTTATAAATTTTACTCAGTTCTCTATATATTTCAGATATGAGACCTTTATCTGAGAAACTGTCTATAAATTTTTCCCCAATTTTCTGCTTTCCTCCTGATTTTGGCTACATTGGTTTTATTTGTTCAAAACTTTTTTTTTATTTAACATAATCAAAATTATCCATTTTACATCCCACAATGTTTTGCTTATTCATAAACTCTCTTATCTACAAATCAGATGGGTAATATGTTCTATGTTCTTCTAATCTACTTATGATATCTTCCTTTCTATCTAGGTAATGTATCAACTTTGACCTCATCTTAGTAAATGATGTAAGATATTGGTGTATCCTTAGTTTCTGATAGATTGCTTTGCTTCCCAGTTTTCCCAACAATTTTTACCAAATAGTAAGCAATTATTCCAAATGCTTAAATCTTTACATTTATCAAAGAAAAGGTTAATGTAATAATTTGTTATTATGTATCATACACCTACTTCATTCCATTGATCCACCATTCTATTTCTTAGCCAGTACCAGACAGTTTTGGTAATAACTGCCTTATAATACTGCTTAAGATCTGATACTGCTAGAACGTCTTCCTTCACATTTTTTCATTAATTCCTTCATATTCTTGACCTTTTCTTCTTCCAAATGAATATTTTTATTATTTTTATAGCTTAATTCTTTGGCATGGCACTGAATAAGTAGACTAGTTTAGGTAGAATTGTCATTTTTGTTACATTGGCTCAGTTCACCAATAAACAATTAATATTTCTCCAGTTATTTAAATCTGACCTTATTTGCATAAAAAGTGTTTTATAATTATGTTCATGCAATTCCTGAGTTTGTTTTGGCAGGTATACTTTCAGGTATTTTATAGTGTCTGTGGTTATTTTAAATAAACTATCTCTTCCTGTCTCTTCTTGCAAGACTTTGTTGGTGATATATAAAAATGCTGATGATTTATGTGGGTTTATTTTATATCATGCTACTTTGCTAAAATTATTGTTTCAACTAATTTTTAGTTGAATCTCTAGGAATTTTCAAGTATGCCATAATATCATCTGCAAAAAAAGATAGTTTTAATTCCTCATTGTCCATGCTGATTCCGTCAATTTCTTTTTCTTTTCTTATTGCTATTGCTAATATTTCTAGTACAATGTTGTATACTATTGGCAATAATGGGCACCCCTGCTTCACTCCTGATCTTATTGGGAAGGCTTCTAGCTTATTCCCATTACGATTAATGCTTGCTGGTTGTAGGTAGATGCTTGTTATCATTTTAAGGAAAAACCCATTTATACCTTGGCTTTCAAGTGTTTTTAATAGGAATGAATGTTGTATTTTGTGAAAAGCTTTTCTTGCACCTATTGATATAATCAATATGGTTTTGTTACTTTTGTTGTTGACATAATCAATTATGCTAATAGTTTTCCTTATATTGAACCAACCCTACATTCATGGCATAAATCCCTCTTGGTCGTAATGTACAATCTCTGAGATATATTGCTATAGTCTCCTGGCTAGTATTTTATTTAGGACTTTTGCATCAATATTCATTAGTGAAATTTATCTATAATTTTCTTTCTATGTTTTTACTCCTCCTGTTAAAGTATCAGCATATTTGTTTCATAAAAGTTTGGTAGGACCCCTTCTTTGCTTACTGTTCCAAATAATTTATTTAATATTAGAATTAGTCGATCTTTAAGTGTTTGGTAGAATTCACTTCTACACTCATCCAATTCTGATGCTTTTTTCTTAGGAAGCTCATTTATGACTGTTCAATTTTTTTTTCTAAAACAGGTTTATTTAGATATCCTATTTCCTCATCTATTAATCTGTACAGTTTATAATTTTATAAGTTTTCTTCCATTTCACTTAAATTGTTAAATTTATTGGCATATAATTGGTCAATATAACTCCTTGTAAATGCTTTAATTTCATATTTATTAGTAGTATATTCACCTTTTTCATTCTTGATACTAGCAATTTGATTTTTACCTATCTTTTTAAAAAATCATATTAACCAATGGTTTGTCTATTTTATTGTTGCTGTTTTTTGTTGTTGTTTTTTTTGCAATGAAACAAACTCCTAGGTTTATTTATTAATTCAGTGGTTTCTTACCTTCAGTTTTATTAATCTCACCTTTAATTTTCAGGATTTCCAATTTGATGTTTAATTGGAAATTTTTAATTTGTTCTTTTTCTAATCTTTTAATTGTATATGCAATTCATTGATCTATTTTTCTCTATTTTATTGATGTAAACATTTAGAGATAGAAATTTTCCTCTGATTATTGCTTTTGCTAAATCCTCTCAGTTTTGATATGGTGTCTCATTATTATCATTCTTCTTAATAAAATTGTTTGCTATTTCTATGACTTGTTCTTTGGCCCACTCATTCTTTAAGATTAGAAAATTTAGTCTCCAATTAATTTTTAATCTGTGTTTCCATGGTCCTTTATTAAATGTAATTTTATTGTATTGTGATCTGAAAAGGATGCATTTACTATTTCTGCTTTCCTGCATTTACTACAAAGTTTTTATGCTCTAATATATGATCAATTTTTGTAAAAGTGCAATGTACTACTGAGAAAAAGGTATATTATTGTCTATTTCCATTCAGTTCTCTCCAGATAGCTATCATATCTAGCTTATCTAAGGTTCTGTTCATCTCCTTGATTTCTTTTTTATTTATTTTTGAAAGGGGAAGGTTGAAGTCCTCCATTATTATAGTATTGCTATCTATTTTCACCTGTAGTTCATTTACCTTTTCCTTTATAAATTTGGATACTATAGCATTTGGTGCATATATGTTTAGTATTGATATTACTTCATTATCTATCATACCTTTTAACACAATGTAGTTTTCCCTGCTTATGTCTTTTAATTAAATCTATTTTAGCTTTAGCCTTGTCTGAGATCATGGTTACTATACCTGCTTTTTTTACATCAGCTAAAGCATAATAAATTCTACTCCAGCCCTTTATTTTTACTCTACATATATTTCTCATTTTTAGATGCATTTCTTGTAAGCAATATATTGTTGGGTTCTGAGTTTTTATCCATCCTGTTATCCATTTCTGTTTTATGGGGGAATTTGTCCCATTCACATTACTAGTTGTGTATTTCCCTCTATCCTACTTTTTCCCATTGTTTATCATTCACTCTCTCTCTCTCTCTCTCTCTCTCTCTCTCTCTCTCTCTCTCTCTCTTTCTCTCTCTCTCTCTCTCTCTCTCTCTCTCTCCTCCATCCCTCTTCAAAAGTCTAATTTACTTTTGACCACTGCTTTCCTAATCCACCCACCCTTCTAAGGGTCCCTCCCTTATTCTATCTCTTTGCCTTCCTATTTCTCTGTAACTTAAGAAGGCTTCTATACCCACACAGATGTATGCATTATTCCCTCTTCAACCCAGTTCTGATGACGGTAAGTTCCTTATGCTACCCACCCTCCACCCTATCTGCCTGGTTGACTTTAACTGATAAACTGTTTAGTGACCTCTGACTCAGACCAGTGAATGTTGTTTATTTGTTTGTTGTACAAATAAGCTAAGGGTGTCCACCATTGTGGATCAGCCATTGCATGTAGGCAGTGCCATTAGGGAGATACTATTGAATTATTCTGCAATGGTTGCCAGAGATTTGTACCACTAAATATATGTATATTTGGCTTTACTTGTTCATTTTAGCTTTTTTAAACAAAGATCCATAGGTCCCTGAGACCCCTCAGTCTACATGGAGCTGGGCATCTCTGAATGAAGAGCTCTATTTAGTAAGGAATTTCATAACTCAGAGTTGGGAAACCTGGGATGTTGGGATGATTGCATGGCTTGTGTTGCACAAATCCCTGCCTTGTAACTTTTGTTTAATAAATGTCTTGTTAAAGGCTGCAATGTACTTCAATGATTTCTTTGAACCAAACTTCAATATCCCAGGATAGAGACTAGTTGGTCCAACACAACTGTATACAAAAAAATAACCCACCACACTTAGCCAGCCAACAAGGATAACAACATGAACTGGAATTTATTAATCATAGGTGATCACAAATGTAGGTTTTTTTGGCATTTAACTAATGAAATAATTAATTAAAAGACATTTATCAAGCACTACTGCAAAGAACTATGCTAAGTATGGGAGACACAAATGGAAAAGAAAGAAAGCTCCTTCTCTGAAGAACACATTGGATGTTTCAGCTACAATTCATATGGAAGGATCCATGGCCTTTGATATGATAATGCATCTTCTTTAATGTCACTTCCATTGATAAAAACCATATAAATTTCTAATGCTGAGTCATTTGAGAGTGCCAAGTGCTTTAGTGCCTAAAACTCTGTTTTCTAGGTCCTCAGTATCTAAGGCTGCTGATGAGGTAAGGAGTGGCCCTCTTAATGGGGTGGATTCTCTGGTTAATGGCTCTGGGGAATGAGCTAGCAGGAAGGTCAGGGATCTGAGGGATGCTGCTATTCCCAGGGTCCTTGGGCTTCCCTGTCCATCAATGGCCATTGATTAGTGATTGGTGTTGGAGTTGGCAAAGGTGACAGCTCCATCCTCCATAGCAGTTTCTCCTTTTTATGATGGCTGGAAGGGGGGAAAGTGGAGTGTGGGAGATAAAAAAGGCTTATAGTGACAAGAAACAGAAACTATGGTTGAAGTTAAGAAATCAGAGATGATATTTAACTTCAAAATGCCTGCCTTCTCCCCAATCTTCTCATCTTCTGCAGTTTGTGCTTGAGGAAACTTATCTTTGAGTGAGTAAACCTGAATAGAACCTTCAACTGCACTAACTATGCTGGAGTATTTTTTTTTTTTTAGCCAGAAAACTTTTACACTCACCTCAGTCTTGAGGAAATGTACATAGCAAGTCCTTTCTTTCCAAATAGAGGATTCACAGTTCACTGCCTTAGTTTGCATTTCAGGATTAGTCCCCAGGAGAAGGCCATAAACCTTTTAATGAATAAACCAAAACTTTCCTTTCCTGTTGCTATCTATTATCCCCATCTGTGGCAGCCTTAAAATCAAACTAGCCACAATTCTTTGGAATCATAGGGCAAGAATTGTCTATTTTCAGAAATATGAGACCTTAAAGATCATCCTTCATTTTGCAAATAAGGAAACTGAGGCTCAGGAAGCAGAAGTGAGAGAGGCAGTGACTTGAGTCAAGATACCAACATAAGACCTCTGATTTCAAATCCAGCACTCTCTTCAGATTAGATCCGAACACATTCTTCAGTGGAAAGAGCACTAGGTTCGGAGTCAAAGTACCTGGTCACTCTGCTCTGCTATTTATTTGCAGGTTAACCAATAGCAAAAGGTCTAGCTAGGCTTCAATTTCCTCATTCATTAAAAAAAATGAATTATAAATATCTAAGATCCCTTCCCAGTTTGGGACATTCTGACAAGAGCTGATAAGAATCTGGTTAATTTGCATGGACGTTTTTTCCCCTAACATGAAAGAAAATCAAGTATGAAGTTAAGTAGGATTTGGCAAAATTCCAGAGAACTGTTTTTGCAATAGTTCTTTCTAGTCCTCCCCCCCCCAAAAAAAATGCTAGAGTGAAAAGGACCCTCAAACAAAAATGTTAAACAACCAAAATGACCCTCAAACTTTCTTTTGAGTCTCTTCTGATTCCAATCCATCCTTCATTCAGCCACCAAAGCCATTTTCCTAAAGTGCAGGTCTGATCATGTCACCTCCACCTCCCACGCAATTAACTCCAGTGTTTCCCTATCACCTCTAGAATCAAATAAAAATGCTCTTTTTGGCAATCAGAGTTCTTTATAAATAAGTCCCCTCACATTTTGCCAGGCTTCTGACACCTTACTCCCCACCATATACTCTTCAATCCAGTGACACCAGCCTGCTGGCTGTTAACAAGACATTCTATCTCTCCACTCCGATCATTTTCCCTGGCTGTCCCCCATGTCTGGAATGTTCTCCCTTCTCAATTCCACCTTGAGACTCACATGGCTTCCTTTAAATCCCAACTAAAATCCTACCTTTCCCAGCCCCTTTTATTTGTAGCATCTTCTTTCTGTTATTTCCTATTTGTCCCATATATAGCTTGTTTGTTTATATCTGTTTTCATGTTGTCTCCTCCATCAGATTGTAAGCTCTTTGAAGGCAGGGAGTCTTCTGACTGAAACTCTTTCCCCTCTCATCTCTGATTCTTGCCTCCCCTGGCTTTCTTCAAGTTTCGGTTAAAATTATATCCTTTACAAGCCTTTCCTAAACCCCTTCCTTCTAATCCCTTCCCTCTGAGATTATCTCCAATTTACCTTCTTTATATGTTATTTATAGATAGTTGTTTGCATGATGTCTCCCCCATCAGATTGTGAACTCTTTGAGGTCAGAGACTGTTTTTGCCTTCCTTTATATCTACAGTACTTAGAACAGTGCCTGGCTTATTGGAGGTGCTCAATAAATGCTTTTGGAAGTGCCTTGACATACATTTCCCTGATTTATACCACACCTGATATTTATAGTCAGAAATTTGTTGAATGAGATTATTTAGGTTTTTGTATTTTCCAAGGAAACTTTATTGTATTTTGATGGATGATGGGAAACATCCTATATGACCAAATCAAATGGTTTGGTTTTTTTTTTTTTCCCTTAACCAACAAATAATAATCACAGTGGGATTTTCTATTCTTCACATATTTTTATTAACTATTAATTAGAAAATGTGTGGTCCCTTGTCTAATGTTTCTTGCAAAGTCAGCTTGCTCCCTACTGATACTTTGGTCAAAAATTGCCCTTAACTAGTATATAGATGACTCATAAATATTTCATATAAATAGGGAAGAAAATCAGTTGGTATCGATGTTTTCTCATTTTTCTCAGTTAATACGATCTGAGATTTTTTTCCCCTTTGCCCAGTATCCTTCTCTCTTTCAGACATTTCAGTTGCTCTACCTCAATGCCTTCATAATTATCTCCTTTCCCAAACAGTTCTCCTTTCCATATCTGGCTTTAATTTTCTTCAGTGCTGTTTTACTTACTATACATGCATTCAAGACTGTGATTTTGGAAACCAACCGTGGTGGGTCTGCTGGCCTTCATGGTGAAAACAATGTTAATTTTTTCTTGGCAAATCTTTTCCATTTTTCTTCTGTTTATACTTCCTCCACTTTCCATCTCGAATGCCCTTGGTACTATCTTGCTAAACTTCTTTTAAATGTGTTTTACTACTTCCTCTCTGTTGTGTAGGACAATACTGCTCATAATTATCCATCATCATTCTTCATAAGATTTTACCAATGCGTTTGTATTCTAGCCCACTGTTGCCTTTGGCAAACAGCTCTTTCCATTTGGCAAGGAAGTCAGATGCTTGCTGACTCAGGTGTTTCTGGACTCCTTTGATCTCCTTGTTGGGGCAATTAATTTACAATGGTTAAACTTCTGGACAAAATTATTATATTCAGTGTCAGTCATTTCTCTTTAGGTCACACTGACCTCTTGTTCCTAATATACCCAAGAAAGAAAATATTGTTGTTGTCCTTAGCTTTCTTCACCAATTTCATCAGATTCTTTGTTTTAGGCAGTTATGAAAGAAACCAGGAGAGAAGAATTAGGTGCAGATGCAGAGAGGCAGTGCCATAGTGCACAAAGCGCTGGGCCTAGAGTCAGGAAGTTTCCTCTTCCTGAGTTCTAATCTCAGACACTTACTAGCTGTGTGACCCTGGGCAAGTCACTTAACCCTATTTGCCTCAGTTTCCTCATCTGTAAAGTGAGCCAGAGAAGGAAATGGCAAACTACTCCAGTATTTTTGCCAAGAAACCTCCAAAGAGTCAGACACAACTGAAAAACAACTAAGCAACAGAGGAGTAGCTAAAAGATAGAAAACAAGGACCAATCCTGAGGCCAGCATGTGACGGAGATAGGAAGGGATGGAAGCAGGAAAAAAACAAAACCTCTCATCCTCTAAGGCTAGAGCAAAGTAAGAGAGAAGAGAACACGTGGAGTCATAGATATTCTGATGTACGAAGGATAGGCATTGAGGGTGCTCAGGATGAATGAAATCCAAATATATCACATGGTGAAATTGATAATCTCTTAAGATCTATGTTAAATCAGAGGAGAGCACTCCATGAATCCTACACTGTGTAATATCACCAGATAATCATCCCTAATAAAAATTTGTGGCATGGCGATTGACTTGAGACAAACCAACCTAGGCACCTCATCGCTATAAGAAAGTTTCAAAAGGCACACGATTAAGGATATTCCTCATGCTTTGGACTGTCTCCTAAAGCTCAAGGGAGATCTGTGATTATTGCATTTCAGCAGGTGCTTTATTCTCCCAGGTTTCATCTATAATTGTAGAAGTTATTTTGAAGAGACTGTTGAAGCATTGGTACTGCTTTCCTTCAAGTCTCAGCTGAAGGCTCACCCTCTACAAAAATCCTTTCCTGTTCCTCCTTAATCTTAGTGCCCTCCCTCTGACATTTGTTGTTCAGTTGTTTCAGTCATGTCTTGCTCTTCGTGACCCCATTTGAGGTTTTCTTGGCAAAGATACCAGAATGGTTTGCCATCTCCTTCTCCAGCTCATTTCATAGATGAAGAAACTGAGGCAAACAGAATTAAGGGACTTGCCCAGGGGCACACAAATAGTAAGAATCTGAGGACAGATTTGAACTCAGCTCTTCCTGACTCCAAGCCTGCCCTAACATATCACACATATGTTATATTATATTAATATAATATACTAGTTATTAATATAATATATTATCATAATATACTAATTATATAGTAATATATCATTATAATTCTATAATAATATATTAATATTATTATATTAGGATATAACATATCCTAATAATATTACCTAATTGTCCCTTCCCTCAGAGATTATATCTCAGTAATCTTGTATATATCTTGTTTGTATATAGGTATTTATATATTGTCTTCCACATTAAACTGTGAGTTCCTTGTTTTTGGCTTTCTTTGTTATCCCCAACACTTAGCACAGAGTCTGACACAGTAGGCTTCCAAAAAATGCTTGGTGAATTCTGGAGAGCAATTTGGAACTCTGCCTGAAAGGGTATAAAACTGTGCATACCCTTTGACCCAGCAAGACCACTCCTAGGTCTGTATCCCAAAGAGATCATAAAAAGAGAAAAGGACCTACATGCACAAAAACATTTATAGCAGCTCTTTCTGTGATGGCAAAGAATTGGAAATTGAAAGAATACCTATTAATCGGGGTATAGCTGAACAAGTTGTGGTATATGGATGTAATGGAATACTATTGTTCCATAAGAAATAATGAGTAGTCAGATTTCAGAAAAACCTGGAAACACTCACATGAACTGATGCTGAGTGAAGTGAGCAGAACCAGGAGAACATTATACACAGTAACAGCAACAGGGTAATGACTGACTATGATTGACTTAGCTCTTCTCAGCAATACAATGATCTAAGACAATTCCAAAAGGCTCATGATAGAAAATGCTATCCACATCCAGAGAAAGAATTGATGAAGTCTGAATGCAGATCAAAGCATATTATTTTCACTTTGGGAGGGGAGGGGCTTGTGGTTTTTACCTTTTGTTCTGTTTCTTCTTTCACAACATGACTAATGTGGAAATGTTATACATGACAGAGCATGTATAACCTCTATCAGATTGCTTGCCATCTTGGTGAGGGGGGAGGGGAGAGAGGGAAGGAGAAAAATGTGGAACTCAAAATCTTTCAAAAATGAATTTTGAAAATAGTTTTTACAAGTAATTGGAAAAAATAAAATACTATTAAATTTTTTTAAAAAATGCTCTGTAAGTTGATGTGACTGACTTCTTAGGATTTACTATCTATCTGTAACATGGCTGGAACCCTGTCTTCCCATCACTGGTTTCTTTATCAGGTATAAACACTACTCTACAAAGGCAATAAAGTGCAACCTCCTTGAGGGCAAGAAGTGTTTCATTGTTTGGTATTTGTCTCCCCAGCACTAGGCACAGTGCCTGCCTCATAACAGAGACAGGGATAGTGATAGAGAGACTACACTTAATGATTTCATTGCTGTAGGGAATTTGTAGATAAGAAAACTTCCCTCAGAACATATTGGCATCTTTAATTTATAACCAAAGGGTTAATAATAGCATTAATATAGTGCTTTCAGGTTTTACAAAGCACTTTATAAATATCTCATTTGATCTTCACAACAACCCTGGGAGGTAGGTGCTATTATTCTCTCCATTTTATAGATAAGAAAACCTAGGCAGACAGAGGTTAGATGACTTGCCTAGGGACATACAGCTAGCCAAAGTCAGAGGTCATATTTGAACTCAAGTCTTCCTGACTCCAGGTCTATCTGTTATACCATTTAGCTGCCTAAGAGTAAGCTACTGAGAGGTTGTCTGAGCACAGATTAAGTGAAGTGTATATTGAATCATCCAGTCATGTCTGATTCTTTGTGATGCCATTTGGGGTTTTCTTGGCAGAGATACTGGACTGGTTTGCCATTTCCTCCGCCAGCTCATTTTGCAAGTGAAGAAACTGAGGCAAACAGGGTGAAGTGACTTGCCTAGGGTCACACAGCTAGTCAATGTCTAGGGCTGGATTTGAACTCGTGAAGATGAATTTTCCTGATTCCAAGCCCAGTGCTCTATCCACTGGACCATCTAGAAGCATGCAGCTAAATAAATCTGGTTGATTGATTGATTGAAAGTTGGAAAGATAAGACCTAAGTTCAAGAATCAAACAGAGATCTCTCAGATATCAACCCATACAATGCTCTCATTTTATAAATCAGAATATTAAGATCCAATAAGATATCAGTGTGCCACATTAGATAAAGCACTTGGCTTAGAATCAGGAAGAATCATCTTCCTGATTTCAAATCTGGCCTCAGACAGTTATTAGCAGTGTGACTCTGGGCAAGTCACTTCACCCTATCTGCCTCAGTTTCCTCTTCTGTAAAGCAAGCAGGAGAAGAAATGGCAAACCAGTCCAGCATCTTTGCCAAGGAAACCCAAAATGGGGTCATGAAGAGTCAGACATGACTGAGAAAAGACTGGATTGAACTTCTGTTAACTTGTTCAAGTTCACATTCGTAGCATGTACCATTCCAAGAATTTGAACCCAGGTCCTCTGACTCCAAATCCAGAATTCTTTACAATAGCTTCATCTGTCTGAACTTCAGTTTCCTCATCAGTTAAGTGAGAATCATCCCTGCTGTGCCGACTTTGGTGTGGTGACGATCAAAGGAGGTAATATGCATGAAGGTACTATGATTCTTAAAACACTATAAATGTTAGGAATTACTGTTCTTTAATAGTTGTCAGCCTTGACACTCAACCTGGATCTGCTTGTCAGGACACAGGCCAGAATAACTGTTTCTTTTACGGTTGCTACAATGAGAAACAGGATGATGTTGAAGGCATTAGCTCCTTTGCTACAAATGGCTCTGTGACATCTGAGTCATACTCACCAAACAATTTAGGTAGAAGTAACTAGGGCAAGACCCTCAGGGCTTTGTCCCAAAGCAGGAAATTTAAAGAGTGTTCCAGTATTAAACAAAAATGTACCTTCTCCCCTGCTGACCATCAATGATAGCTTGATGTAGAATGTACGTCCTCTCCCTGGGCTGCACTGCAGGCAAACCTACTTGCTTTTGCCCCAGGCATGAGAATAGCTAGATATGTCCCTGAACCCAGGTGATATTTCTTCTGTACTGATGGCACATATTAATTGGCATCTCCAGCAATGGTATTACTCTCTTTCTAGATGTAGGGTGCTCAGACATCTTCTAAGAGAGCTACTTTTTATTTCAGCTAAGACATGAGCTCTTCAATTGGATTGCTGACAGTGAGATGTCCATTATGGGGGGAGGAGGAATGGCGGGGTGCCCATCAACCATGGGGTTCAGCAGAACCAATCCACTGGTTCCTCATCTATGACAGATTATATTCTTTCCACTGTGGCTATATTAGTTCCCATATCAGACTTCTGAGCAATCATATCTTTAAGTCCAACTGTTGATGAAACCAAAAAGTCAAACAAAAAAAGTAATTCCATCTATGAGTCCACCATGAGGATAAGTCACAAACATAATGATACCCTTGGCAATTGAATTGTCATCTCAGACATCTCAGGTTCCATCCATAGAATTTGTGGGATTTTTAGTGAGCACAGGTTTGCTGTATGTTCCATGTTGATTCAGCATAAGGTTTAAGGATCTAGGTTTTGTTTTCTGACATTTCTTTTCCCAAACCAAAAGCCATTTTTGAAATGGCAAAAAGTTCCTTTCAAATATAATGTTTGCTTTTAACTGTCAGTTCCATCTCTCCAACTAATTTGGCATGTAGCCTGTGTCCACTTGATTCAAACACAACCACGATATTTGTCACAGGTTGTTATGAGGAAAGGACTTTGAAAACTTTCAAGCTATGGAAAAGTAAGGTATTATACCATGGTTGACTCTGGCCCCATTCTCTCGGGAATAAGCTGTTACATCTCACCTCCCATAGAATTCTCTGATACCCTAGAGGAGTTTGAAAGTCTCTTTCCTCTACTCAAGCCTCCTTCCCAGCTATGCTCCCCATTGTTTCAGAGGCCTAGTGACCAGCACCTCGGTTCCATTTAACTTATCATTATATTAGGTTTTACAAAGGGATATTTACTTCAAAGACTCAGTAAGAACAAATAAGCACACATTTCCTCCAATACCTCAGATGCATGATCGCTCTAGACCACAGGGCTTCTTAGAAGGGGTTGGGAGAGATTAGGCTCACAGTTTAGCTCACTTCCTCCATTGAATTGGTCTTACCAAGTTCATGTACAAATTCAGCAGTGCTCCCAGCAGGTAGCTGGCATGGAATCCTGTGATCTTTGTTCCTCAGGTGTCAAGACAGATGACTTCATTGTCCATCAACAACTCCTGAACTGCCAGGTCCATGTGGCTCCTGGGCCACATCAGAGACTCTACTCCCTGCACCGAGAGTGAAAACACAAAACAATGAAAAAAAAAGAAGAAGAAGAAGAAGAAGATCCAAACACCAGGCCAATTTCTTAGGGTCACGTGGCTTTGGAGGTAGGTCACGGAAAGAGGCACAAAGCCCCTTTACCACAAGCATGAGGGAAGCAGTCATCCTCACCCTTACTCTCAAATGCAACAAAAGCCAAGGCCATTGCTGAGTCAGGCAGGTTTTAAAGATGCCAACAGTTCTGGCTGCGCAGCTGCTCCCAACCCCTTAGTAGGTCAATGCAGAATGTTTATGCATGCTCCAATCCTCCAGTCTCCAGACAGTAGATCCCTAGCATCTTTCATGTGGGTGGTGCCATCTTAGATGGCCTGGACATGTTCCAAACCTGTAGTACATTATTATTGTGAGCTCTTTTTTTATGTGTACGGTGGGGAAGTGAGAATTCAAAGCCATTCATTGGAGTGAGGAAGTCCCAGTGTGGAAACTCACTCCACCAATGCGTATCTGAAACTTGTCAGTAGTAACTTACAGACATACAGAGTTGCCTGGGGCTACTAAATAATTAACTGACTGTCATACAGTCAAACAGGCAGTATATGTCAGAGAGAGGACTCAATCCCAGGTCACCTTCACCCTAAAGTCATTCCTCTACCCTACATTACCTCTCATTAATAATAGTAGTAGTAATATTAATATTACTAATGAAAAAAATTTAATGTGTTTATGGAATATCAAATGACCAATCTGACTTTTCTTTTTTTAAATATCATTGATCACAGTCTTCTCAATATAACCATCCCTTACTCTGTCCAAAGCTTTCCTCTGTAGTAAAGGAGAAAAAAAATACTTAAGCAATAACAACAGACACATTGAAGGCATTTAGTAGCATATGCAATAGTCTTCATCCAATAATATCCTACATTTCCAATAAAAGGAGAGGTGCATTTCTTCTCTTTTCCAGGGCCATGATTGGTCATTAAACTATAGTGTTAACTATTACTCTATTATTCTTTTTCTTCACATTGTTGTTTTTCATGGTTCTACTCACTTCATTCTTCATCAGCTCACATCTTCCCATTTTCTCTGAAATTCTTATATTCATAATTTCTCACAGTGAAATAACATCCCATAATATACACGTGCCACAATTTGTTCAGCCATTATCCAGATGATGAAAATCCACTGTGTTTCAAGATTTTTGCTATCACAAAAAGTGTTGCTATAAATATTTGGGGGAGGGGAAGTATATACATGTATGTGTGTGTGTGTATAAACATGTACATAAATGTATGTATAGCTGCATACGTGTGTGTATGTGTAGATATTCGTCATAATACGTATACATATATGCATCCAAATATGTGTGTAAATGTATCTTTGCATGTATACATATATATATATAATATATATATAATACACACATGCACATACACACACAGATCTATAATTTTTTTTTGTCCTTGACTTCCTTGGGGTAGATACCAATCTGTGGAATCTCTGAGTCAAAAGACATGGGAACTTCCCACATAACTCCAAGTTGTTTCCCAGAATTATTAGACAAATCCATAGCTTTACCAACAGTATTAGTATTCTTGTCTTCCAATATTGGCTGTTTCCAACTTTTGTCACCTTTGCTAATTTATTAGGCATCCAATGAAACCTGGAAACTGTCACAATTCACATTTATATTACTAGTGATTTAAAGCAATCTTCCATAGGATTGCTAATAGTTTGAAATTCTTCTTTTGAGACCTGCTTGTTTATATCTTTCAGCCACTAATCTATTAGATAATGGCTCTTGATCTTAAATATTTGAGTTAGTTCTCTATACATATTGGATAAATATATCTTAGGTGTCACATCTTAATTAGAGATCTTTAATACAAAAAGTTGCTTTCCCAATTGATAATTTTGTTCTTATCCATGTTGATTTTGCTTATGCAAAAGTTTTCAATTTCATATGATTGAAATTGTCTGTTTTATCTTTAGTAATCTCCTCTAACCTGTATTTAGTTACGAAGCATCCCTTCCTCCTTTTCTGCCCCTTCCCTTCTATGACTAGAGGAGAAGCATCAGGGACACAGGGAAATCAGTAGAGAGGAATTTAACTGTTCATTAAATTGATCAGGGGTTGGGGAGGAATCTATCTTCTAGAAACAGGTATGATTTTTTTTTAATGTTCTAAAGCAGTCTTTTTTCAGATCAAGTGTATGTTAAGAATGTCTATAGACCTGGATGGAAAGTCTTAGTTCTGAAAGACCATACAAGGACTCTTTTTCAAGGAATCTGGGTAATGAAGACATGCTTTTGTGAATTGGAAGGCCCTCTGGCATTAATCTTTGGAGTAAAGTCATAGATGGCCACTATACAGCTTTGAAATAGCACACATCTGGTCTTTATAGATAGGCACTAACCTATCCATAAAGTGTCATCCATATGGCTTTTGTGAATGTCAAATGTGCCAAGTTTTCTTAGGGCAACACACAATTGATAAACCAATGGCAAACTAATGCCACTTGATATGGTGATTCCAACCAACCAATAACAAATACAAGGTAAGCAGGCTTGGTAAAGGGAGTTTGTGGTTCTTCTGGGCTGCCATTTTAACTGCCCCATTGTGTCAGTAGGGACTATCCTTGGCCCCTGCCAATACTTTAGAAAAGAACCATAGACATTATTCAGTGGTTGGTTTCAGATGAATACTTCAATCTCTTCTACTCTTCTCACTGTCTTGCTGACAGTTAATCTACCCATGAAAACAAAATCACTCTAGGATAATAAAAGGAAGCAGAAAGGTTTATCTTTATTTTTAAGGTTCCCAAGTGTTTGTTCATTTTGTCCACCATTTGCCATATATTTATAATGGTGAAGGACCTGCTTGGCATATACTTCTATAGCCCCCTTCAGCCACTACTCTACTATAAACAGTATTTTTAAGGTAAATCTTTTTTTTTCCATTTCTATGTCCAAACACTTGACCAGTTTGTCAAAGCACCTATTTGTTGCCAGAGTCAGAACAGATTAAACATATTAAATGTTTGACATTGAATGAGACTGAGCACTTTGGAAATTATAAAGTAAACATGTAAGAATTAATTCTTATCTCTGCAATAGCTTGATGGCATGACATCAGTGCTCTCTTAGGGTGTAATGTGCAGTGTTTATTTTAGAAACTAAACCAAGGGTTTTGTCCTTAAAGGAGAACTGCAGTGTTACATAAGGTTAGCTACTTATGAAAGAATGGAATGCAAAAACTTGTATATCCTCTGTATCAGAAGCACCTATATCAAAAAGATTCATGCTCCCTATTGAGAGGAAAGGAAAGCATTGCTCTTGGATTCTCTTGATTCGACCCCTCCCACCAATAAACCTGAGCAACATGACCTTCTAGATACAGCACACTACCCAGCTGCAAGCACCCAACCCACTATCTATTCTAAAGAAACTTTCTGTAACAACAAACAGCTAACACTGATATCTGCCATGATAATAGTCCAAGAATTGTAGAGGGGAGGGGTTTGCTTGCTTTTTTTTTTTTTTGCTTTGTAGGTTTTTTCATAAATTTGTTTTCAATTAGAAGTCATTTATATGAGAACAAGAATCATTCAATAAGGGATAATGATTTTAAAAAAACAGTTTTCAAAAAAATAGAATTATAAACTATTAATAACCACATGAAAAATGCTATGCATCATTAATTATAAGAGAAATGCAAATCAAGACAACCTGAGGTTTTACCTCACACCCAGAAAACTGGCAAAGATGACAGCAAAGTGACTTGTGGAAATGCAGGCACACAAATACCCTGTTGATGGAACTGTGAATAATTCTAACCATTCTGGAAAGAAATTTGGAATTATGTTAAGAAAGTAACTAAAATGCAGCTTTTTATTCCAGGGAGCCCTGCTGCTAAGCATACATCCCAATGAAATCAAACACACAAAGAAAGGGCCCATAGATACCAAAATATCCATAAGAGCACATTTTTAAAAAGGAAAGAATTGGAAACAAAATTAGAGCCTATCAATTTGGGAATGAATGAAATAAATAGTACATGAATATAATGGAATGCTACTCTGCTGTGAGAAACAATGGATAGATTTCCGGGAGCCGAGATGGTGGAGTAAGCAGTAAATCACCAGAACTCTCCCATATTCACCTCTAAATAACCATAAATAGTGCCACAAAACAAATCCTGGAACAGCAGAACCTGTGAAAAGACGGGGTAAAATAATCTTTCAGCCCAAGAAACTTGGAAGATCAGCAGGAACGTTCTGTCTCAGTTAAAGGGGGAGCAAAGTCCAGGACAGGACGCATCTCAGAAAGCCAGCATCAAGCCCTACCACAGCAAACTAGTGGGAAATCCTGAGTCCCAGTGCAGTGGAGCAGGCAAATGCCAACACCTGGACACCCATGTGCCTCAGCATAGCCAGGGAAATGGGCAGACTCCAGCAATCTGCAGCAACCAGACTTCCACATGCTGAAGCATAGCCCCAGAGAAACGCAGAAACATTCCACTGGCCTCAGCACATGTCAGACACCAGCACTAGGACCCCAGCTCAGCAACAGGTAGGCTGCTAAGCCCCTATGGCCACCAGCAGTGCTAGCCATTGCTCACCCCACCCCTGCAGCACAGCATAGCACCAGACATAAGGGTCCCTTGAGAGCCTCAGGACAATATCAGTGCAACAACAGGTAAACAGACAGGGCCTAAAGCCATTGGCATAAGAAGCCCGACACAGTGCTCCCTCCACCATGGGAGCAGAGATTAAATTTAGAAGAAAGGAAAAAGGCCAAAAAAGATGACCCAAAAAAAAACAAACAAAAAAATTGACCATAGAAAGTTATTACGGTGACAGGAAAGACCAAGACACAAATTCAGAAGAGGACAACAATGTCAAAACACCTATGCATAAAACTCCAAAGAAAAACAGGAAGTGGTCTCAATCCCAGAAAGAACTCATGGAAGAACTCAAGAAGGAGATTAAAAAATCATATAAAAGACAGAAGAAAAATTGGGAAAAGAAATGAGAGTGATAAAAGAAAATTATGAAAAAAAAAAGAATCAACAGCTTAGAGAAAGAAAATAACTGCTTAAAATGTACAATTGGCCAAATGGAAAAGGAGATACAAAAATCCACTGAAGAAAACAACTCCTTAAAAAGTACAATTGGTCAAATGGAAAAGTAAGTACAAAGGCTAACTAGAGAAAACAACTCCTTAAAAGTTAGAATTGGGGGTGGAGCCAAGATGGCTGAGGGAAAGCAGTGACTTGCTAGAGCTCTCCCCCAAACCCCTCCAAATACCTACAAAAAATAGCTCTAAATAAATTCTAAAGCAGCAGAACCCACAAAAAAACAGAGTAAAACAAATTTCCAGCCCAAGACAACCTGGATGGCTGATCAGAAAGGTATATCACACCGTGCAGGGAGAGGAGCGCAGTTTGACGTGGGAGCACAGGCCACAGGAACCCTGGAGCAGGCCTCAGAGGACCAAATCACAGGCAGCTGTGGCAGTTTCCAGACTTCTCAACCCATGAATGCCAAAGACAACTTAGAAGGTCGGTGGGAAAAGTCTGTTACTGCGGTGAGAGAAGAAACTAGATCTCAGCCGCCCCAAGGGCAGCGGCTGGCTTCTGAGCTTCTGGCCCACAGACTGAGGGGGAATCAAGTGGCTGATCAGAGGGGAATTGCAAGGATCTCTTTGCCAGTGCTGAGGCAGGAATCTCTTGCTTTGCCCATGCTTGGATCTGGGTCACAGTTCTGAGGGGTGGTCCTGGGGCGAGGAGGAGCGCTAGCGTGGTGGAGCTTGTTGTAGTGATGGAGAGGAAACACCTTGCCCCTTATCATAGCACTTTGGAAGAACTGACACTTTTCAGGTCCCTAGAAGTATCTCTGAAAACAGCTGTACAAACCCCCAAAGCTTGGGACAGTACATTCTCCACATTGGAAACAGACTCTTACCTTAACAAAGAGTTTAAAACTCAAGTAATTGGTTGGGATCATGAGCAAGCAGCGCAGAAAGAGTCAGACTATATTATCTTACTTTGGTGACAAAGAAGATCAAAACATACAACCAGAAGAAGACAACAAAGTCAAAGCTCCTGCATCCAAAACTTCCAAGAAAAATATGAATCAGTCCCAGGCCTTGGAAGAGCTCAAAAGGGATTTTGAGAAGCAAGTAAGAGAAGTAGAGGGAAAACTGGGAAGAGCAATGAGAGTGATGCAAGAAAATCATGAAAAGTAAGTTAACAGTTTGCTAAAGGAGACCCCAAAAAAATACTGAAGAAAGTAACACCTTAAAAAATAGCCTAACCCAAATGGCAAAAGAGGTTCAAAAAGCCAATGAAGAAAAGAATGCCCTAAAGAGCAAAACTGGAAAAATGGAAAAGGAAGTTCAAAAGATTACTGAAGAAAACACTTCCTTAAAAATTAGAATAGAGCAATTGGAAGCTAGTGACTTTATGAGAAATCAAGACGCTGTAAAACAAATCCAAAAGAACGAAAAGTTAGAAATCAACGTGAAATATCTCATTGGAAAAACAATTGACCTGGAAAATAGATCCAGGAGACACAATTTAAAAGTTATTGAACTATCTGAAAGCCATGATCAAAAAAAGAGCCTAGACATCATCTTTCAAGAAATTATCAAGGAAAACTGTCCTGATATTTTAGAACCAGAGGGCAAAATAGAAATTGAAAGAATCCACCTATCACCTCCTGAAAGAGATCCCCAAAGGAAAACTCCTAGGAATATTGTAGCCAAATTCCAGAGTTCCCAGGTCAAGGAGAAAATATTACAAGCAACCAGAAAGAAACAACTCAAGTATTGTGGAAACACAATCAGGATAACACAAGATTTAGCTGCTTCTACATTAAGGGACCGCAGGGCATGGAATATAATATTCCGGAGGGCAAAGGAGATAGGATTACAACCAAGAATCACCTACCCAGCAAAACTGAATATAATTCTTCAGAGGAAAAACTGGTCATTCAGTGATATAGAGGACTTTCAAGCATTGTTGATGAAAAGACCAGAGCTGAATAGAAAATTTGACTTTCCAATACAAGACTCAAGTGGAAAATGAAGAGTTAAACAGGAAAGAGAAATCATAAGAGACTTATTAAGGTTGAACTGTTTACATTCCTGCATGGAAAGATGATATTTATAACTCATGAGACCTTTGTCAGTATTAGGGTAGTTGGAGGGAAAAATTATATGTATGTGTGTGTATATATATATTTATATATATACACATATATATATGTATAGATAGATAGATTGACAGATAGATGGAGAGAGGGCACAGGGTGAGTTGAAGATGAAGGGGTCATATCTGGAGGATAAAATTAAGGGGTGAGAGAGGATTATACTAGGAGAAGTAGAAAGGGAAAGGTAGAACAGGGTAAATTATCTCACAAAAAAAACAGAAAAGAAAAGTCTCTTACAGTGGAGGGGAACCAGGGGAAGGTGAGAGGAAATGAATGAATCTTATTCTCATAGGATTTGACTTAAGGAGGGTATAACATACACTCTCAATTGGGTATGGAAATCTGTCTTACCCTACAGGAAAATAGGAGGTTAAGGGGACAAGAGAGTAGGGGGATGACAGAGAGGAGGGCAGATTCGGAAAGGGGGTAATCAGAAGCAAATACTTCTGAGGAGGAACAGGGTCAAAAGAAAGAATAGAATAAATGGGGGGCAGGATAGGATTAAGGGAAATAGAGTTAGTTTTTCACAGCATGTCTATTATGGAAGTGTTTTTCATAACTGCATAAGTATAGCCTATATTGAGTTGCTTGCCTTTTCAATGATGGTGGGTGGGGAGGGAGGAAGGGAGAAAATTTGGAACCCAAAGTTTAAAAAAACACATGTTTAAAAAAAATGTTTTCACGTGCAACTGGGAAATAAGAAATACAGGAAATGGGGTACAGAAATCTATCCTGCCCTACAGGAAAATAGAAGGGGAAGGGGGGGAGAGATAGCAGGAATAATAGACTAGGGGAAGGGGTATTCAGAATGCATGCCATCTTGGGGTGGGGGGAGGGGTGAGATGGGGTGAAAATTTGGAACTCAAAATCTTGTGGAAGTAAATGTTGAAAACTAAAAATAAAAAAAAATTAAAATTAAAAAAAAAGTTAGAATTGAGCAAGTGGAAGCTAATGATACTATAAGACATCAAGAATCAACCAAACAAACAAAAAAATAGAAAATAGAAGAAAATGTAAAATATCTCATTGGAAAGACAACTGACATAGAAAATAGATCCAGGAGAGACAATATCAGAATCACTGGACTACCTGAAAGCCATAATCAATGTACTTTAATATTTGTGTATTGCTGGTATTGGAGAAGCATCCCTGGTGGGGGGAAAAATTATGCCTTTACATTTATATTCGGGTAAATGAAAATTTCCACATTAAGCTGAAACCAGGAAGAATTAATGTGCTTCATACTACCTTGCTTTTATTTTGCTGCAAAATCTTATTTCTTTACTTACATAATTCATATTTTACTTATATTATGTACTTTAAAAATCCTGTTTTAAAATAATTCAAAACTTAGTCCTGCCTCCATCATTTGATTAAGAAAAGCATTTTCTTATCAAGTTCATTAAAAGTAGTAAAGACTCAGTCACTATATGAAGAGACTTTTCCCTTTTCATATTGTTATAAATTACCTAGCCAGGACTGAGAACTCACAGAATCTTAATAGCTGGAAAAAACATTTTTAAAATATTTTTAAATACTTTTAAAAAATATTAGAAGTTCAGCTTCCTCCCACCCCATCCCCATTTTATAGTTGAGGAAGCTGAGGCCTGAAGAAAGTGATTTGCATGTCACACAGCTAACTAGTGTGAAAGCCATAATCAAAAGGTGGATCTGGACAGCATCTTTCAAGAAACTGTCAAGGAAAAATGCCCTGATGTCCTGGAACCAGAGGGCAAAAAATAGGCATTGAAAGAATCTACCAAGTGCCTCAGGAAAGAGATTCCAAAATAAACACTCTAAGGAACATTATAGTAAAATTTCACCATCAGGTCAAGGAAAAAATATTGCAAGTGGCCAGAAAGAACCAATTCAAATACAAAGGAGTCACAATCAGGATTACACAGCACTTGTCAGCTGCAACATTAAAGTTCTGGAGGTCATGGAACACGATATTCCAGAAGGCAAAGGAGGGAGGACTACAACCAAGAAGCACCTACCTGGCTAAATTAAGCATAATACTTCAAGAGGGAAAAATGGTCATTCAATGAAATAGAAGGATTTCATGCTTTCATAAAGTAAAGAGTAGAATTTAACAAAAATTTTGATGTCCAATATCAAGACCTAAGATAAGCCTAACAAGGGAAAAAGAGAAAAAGGGAAAAAAGGAAAAGGAAATATAAGAGATTCAATGGAGCTGAACTGTTTACATCCCGACATGGGAAGATGATATCTGTAATTCTTTAAAAAAAAAAAAAAGAGGTACCACTAACAGTACAGCTAGAAGAAATATACACAAAGGGTACAGGTATAAGGTGAATTTGAGGGAATGACAAAAAAAATTAAGAGATGAGAAAGTAGAGTACACTGAGTACAGAAGGAAGGGAGAGGTAGAATGGGGTAAATTATTTCACAAGTAGAGATGTAAAAAACCTATTACAGTGGAGGGAAAGATGGGAGGGTGGGCAATGGGAATAACTTGAACTTTAGTCTCATCAGTATTGGTTCAAAGAGGGAATAATATACACCTCAGTTGAATATAGAGATCTGTTTTACCAAACAGGAAGGTAGGAAAGAAGATTAAGTAAAGAGGTGGGAGGAGGGGAACTGACAGAAGAGAAGGCAGACCAGGGAAGGAAGTAGATAGAAACAAAACGCTGTTGAGAAGGGAAAGGGTGAAAGGAGAGAGAGAGGACAAACAGGCAGAAAAATAGGATGGAGGGAAATATACAGTTAGTAATCATAGCTGTGAATATGAATGGGATGAACTCTCCCATAAAATGGAAGTGGCTAGTAGAGTGGAGCAAAAAACAAAATCCTACAATATGTTGTTTACAAGAAACACATTGGAAGCAGAAAGAGTCTGTGGAACACACACAGAGTAAACGTGAGGGGCTGGAGCAGAATCTGTATGCTTCAGGGGAAGTTAAAAAAAAAAAAAGCAGGAGTAGCAATCCTGATCTCAGACAAAACAAAAGCAAAAACAGACCTAATTAAAAGAGATAAGGAAGCAAACTACATCTTGCTAAAAGGTACCATAGACAGATAAGTAATATCAACACTAAACATGTATGTACCAAGTGCAATAGCATCCAAATTCTTAAAGGAGAAGTGAAATGAATTACAAGAAGAAAGAGACAGCAAAACTATACTAGTTGAGGATATCAACTGTTTCCTCTCAGAACTTGATAAATCCAACCAAAAAATAAAAAAAAAGAAACTGAGGAGGTAAATAGAATATTAGAAAAGTCAGATATGACAGACGTTTGGAGAAAACTGAATGGGAACTGAAAGGAATATGCCTTTTTCTCAGCAGTATATGGCACCTACATAAAAATTGACCATTTATTAATGCATAAAAATCTCAGAATCAAATGTAGAAAGATAAAAATGTTAAGTGTACTCTTTTCAGATCATAATACAATAAAAATTGCATTCAGCAAAAGGCAGGGGAAAGATAGATTAAAAATTAATTGGAAACTAAATAATCTAATCCTAAAGAATAATTGGATCAACAATCTAATCATAGAAACAATCAATAATTTTATTAAAGAGAATGACAATAGTGAAACAACATCCCAAAATGTATGGGATGCAGCCAAAGCAGTACTTAGAGGAAATTTAATTTCTCTAAATTCTTACATAAGCAAAATAGAGAAAGAGCAGATCTATCACTTGGGCATGCAACTAAAAGAACTAGAAAACGAACAAATTAAACATCCCCAATTGAATACCAAATCAGAAATCCTGAAAATCAATGGTGAGATTAATAAAATTGAAAGTAAAAAAAACTATTGAGATAATAAATAAAACTAGAAGCTGGTTTTATGGGGAAAAAATAATAAAATAGATAAACTATTGATTAATTTGATTTTATAAAAAGAAACAAGAAAACCAAATATCCAGTACCAAAAATGAAAAGGGTGAAATCACCAATGAAGAAGAAATTACGGTGATCATTAGGAAATCTATGCCCAATTACATGCAATTATGTTTGACAATATGAGTGAAATTGATGGATGTTTCCAAAATTATAAATTACCTAGATTAACGAATCAGGAAATAGAATGCCTAAATAACCCCATCTTAGACAAAGAAATTGAACAAGTCATTGATGAACTCCCAAAAGAAAAAATCCCCAGTGCCAGATGGGTTTACAAATGAATTCTACCAAACACTGAAAGAACAATTAATTCTAATATCATATAAACCATTTGGAAAAATAGGCAAAAGAGTCCTACCAAACCCTTTTATGACACAAATATGTTGCTGATACCTAAACCGGGAAGAGCTAAAAAAGGAAGAAAATTATAAACCAATTTCTCTAATGAATATTGATGCAAAATTTTGAACAAAATACTAGCAAGATGATTTTAGTAATATATCAAAAGGATTATACACTATGACCAGGTGGGATTTATACCAGGAATGCAAGGTTGGTTCAATATTAGGAAAATTATCAACATAATTGACCATATCAATAGTAAAACCAACAGAAATGAAATCTTATCTCATTATTATTTATTATCTCATCATTATCATTATCTCATTATTATCAATTATCAATCTCATTGTCTCACAATTGACAATAGATGCTGAAAAAGCTTTTGACAAAATACAGCACCCATTCCTATTAAAAACACTAAAGAGCACAGGAATAAAGGAAAGTTTCCTTAAAGTAATAAGTAATACCTATCTAAAACCATCAGCAAGTATTATCTATAATGTGGATAGGCTAGAAACCTTCCCAATAAGATCAGGGTGCAGCAAGGATGACCATTATCACCACTATTATTCAATACAGTCCTAAAAATGTTAGCTATAGCAATAAGAGAAAAAAAGAAATCAAAGGAATTAGAATAGGCAATGTGGAAACAAAACTATCACTGTTTGCTGATGATATGGTGGTATACTTACAGAACCCTAGAGAATTAACTAAAAAATTACTTGAAATAATTAACTTTAGCATAGTTGCAGGATATAAGATAAACCCACATAAAGCACCAGCATTTCTTTATATCACCAACAAATCCCAGCAGCAAGAGATAGAAAGAGAAATTCCATTTAAAATAACTGTGAACAATATAAAATACTTGGGCATCTACCTGCCAAGACAAACCCAGGAACTATATGAACACAATTACAAAATATTTTTCACACAAATAAAGTCAGATCTAAACAATTGGAAAAAATATCCATTGCTCATGGGTAGGCCAAGCCAATATAATAAAAATGATAGTTCTACCTAAGTTAATTTACTCATTCAATGCAATACCACTCAAACTACCAAAAGAAATTATTTTATAGAGCTAGAAAAAATAACAACAAAATTCATGTGGAAGAACAAAAGGTCAAGAATAACAAGGGAATTAATGAAAAAAAATACAAAAGAAGGTGGCCTAGCAATACCAGATCTCAAACTATATTACAAAATACTAATCACCAAAACTATCTGGTAATCGCTAAGAAATTGAGTGGTGGATCAGTGGAAGGATTAGGTACAAAAGACACTGTAGTAAATAACCATACTAACCTAGCGTTTGATAAACCCAAAGACCCCAGTCTTTAGGATAAGAACTTACTACCTAACGAAAACTACTGGGAAAACTGGGAAAAAAAATAGGACACAAACTAGATATAGACCAACATCTCACACTATATACCAAGATAAGATCAAAATGGTTGCATGATTTAGACATAAAGGGTGATACCTTAAGCAAATTAGAAGAGCAAGGAATAGTCTGTCAGATCTATGGAGAAGGGAAGAATTCATGACCAAACAAGAGACAGAGAGCATTACAAAATGTAAAACAGATCATTTTGATTTTATTAAATTAAAAAGGCTTTTGAACAAACAAAGCCAATGCATCCAAGATTAGAAAGTAAGCAGAAAATTAGGAAAGAATTATTACAACTGGGGTCTCTGATAAAGGCTTCATTTCTAAAATATATAGAGAACTGAGTCAAATTTATAAGAATGTAAGCTATTCCCCAATTGATAAATGGTCAAAGGATATGAACAGGCAGTTTTCAGATAAAGAAATCAAAGTTATCCATAGGCATAAGAAGAAGTGCTCTAAATCACTTTTGATTAGAGAAATGCAAATTAAAACAACTCTGAGATACAACCTCACACCTATCAGATTGGCTAATCTGACAACAAAGGAAAATGATAAATATTGGAGAAGATGTGGGAAAATTGGGACACTAATGCACTGTTGGTGAAGTTGTGAATTGATCCAACCATTCTGAAGAACAATTTGGAACTATGCCCAAAGGGCTATAAAACTGTGCATACCTTTTTATCCAGCAATACCAGTACTAGGTCTGTATGGTAAAGATCATAAAAAAGGGAAAAAGACCTACATGAGCAAAAGTATTTATAGCAGATCTTTTCATGGTGGCAAAATATTGGAAATTGAGGTGATGCCTTTCATTTGGGTAATGGCTAAACAAGCTGTGGTATATGAATGTAATGGAATACTATCATGCAATAAAAAATGATGAACAGGGCAGATTTCAGAAAAACCTGGAAGGACTTGTATGAACTGATGCAAAGTGAAATGAGAAGAACCAGGCAAACATTGTACACAGTATCAGCAACATTGTGTGATGATCAACTATGAATGACTCAGTTCTTCTCAGCGACACAATGATCTAAGACAAGTACAAAGGACTCAGAAAAGAAAATGGGTCCACATCCAGATAAAGAAGTAATGGACTCAATGCAAATTGAAACATACTTTTTTCACTTACTTTATTTTTTTCATGGTTTTTTTCCTTTTAATCTATTTCTTCTTTCACAACTGTGACTAATATGGAAATACACATTACATGATAGCACATGTATAACCTGTATCAAATTGTCTACCATTTTAGGAAGAGGGAAGGAGAAAGAGGGAAGGAGAAAAATTTGGAATTCAAAATCTTATAAAAAATGACTTTTAAATATTGTCTTGACATGTAACTAGGATATTTAAAAAAGAACCAATGAATAGAAAAATTCAGTGATGTATTAGAAGATTATTAGCTGATGCAGAATGAAGTAAGAAGAACCAGGAAAACCATATGCATAATGACTGCAATGTAGTTAATAGAAAGGACAAAAACTGCAAACCCCAAACTGAATACTGCATCATTATGATGACCAAGCTTGTTAAAGACATTTGAAAATTCACCACCACCCTCCTTTCTTCTTTGTGTATATGAGGGACTGTGGGTGTGGAACATTCCATATGCCATTACAATCAAATAATGAGCTAGTTAGTTTTGCTAAACTGTATCTTTTTTCTCCTTTTTAAAAAAGATTGTTGCAGAGGATAGGTTGCTGGTAATGGAGGGTAGTGGGTACGGTGTTCAGAAATAAAGGTGATGTTAAAAAAAGATATCAATAAAATTTTTAATTTAAAAAACCATTTACAATTCTAAGCTTCAATCTAGTTAGATTGACCTCCCTTTCTATGAATCACTTTTTCTGGTTTCTCAGGTCTCTGCCATAGGTTCTTCTGCCTGATATTTGTTTTGTGACTTTCCAAACCAAAACACCTTTCCCTGGCTACTCTCCCTCTATTAGAATATAAGCAACCTGAAGGCATAAATTGTCTCCCTTTTATATTTATATTCCTTTGGCATATAGTGAGCATTAAATAAATTTTTTTTCATTTATTCATTCACTCCTTTGGGAGTCATAAGATGAGTTGTATAGGCCTAGTCATCCCACAAAATTCTCTGTGGCCTTAGTTGGTTAAGTGACTTAAAGTCTCAGTGGCTCAGTCACCATCTGTAAATCTCTCGCTCTACTCTATGCACACAAATTTCTGATCTCCATTGGAAGAAAGAATTCCCTTCCTGGGAGAGGCCTGTAGCAATGATTTCACAGATCTAAACAAGACAAAAAACTCTTCTACTGAAGATGGGGGCGGGGAGGAAATAGGATGTTACAATTAGGCTAGTCACAAACTATATCTTTCTGGATCTTGCTCTGGAGAACTTTAAAAATATTCACCTACAAGAGAGAAAGAGAGACACAGAGAGAGAGAAAGAGAGATGTGTGTTATATGCATACATATGCATATAGGTATATATGCATGTGTTATATATGTGAGGTGTACATATGTACAATTCTAGAAAGACATAGTAGATAGGATTCTGAGAGTTATAATGGATAAAGTGCTGAGTTTAGAATCAAGAAGAAACAAAGATGGGTTCAAATTCCACCTTTAATTTTTTTCTAGCTGTTTTGACCAGGAACTAAACTGCTTAAGAAATTAAATCACTTAATTTCTATGAGTCCCAGACCAACATTCTAATACTATTAGTTATAGATATGTTGCAGAATTCACAGTAGTCATTGATACATAGATGTTGACATGGAGGACAATGGATTAGAAGACCAGGCAGTATTAACTCATTATAGCTCATATCTGATTCATCCATATTATCCATATTATGGGAATCATTCATATCAAAGAAGGGGAAAAGGTTGATGCTACAAAACAACAGACTATCCAGAACCAGCTTATATTTCCTTTTGTAAAGAAATTCAGAAGCACATTATTCAGACACATTTTTCCTTGCCCTGCTGGATCTAAGATCTATTCCAGTATAGCAACTAACTCAAGAGTTCAACTGGTAGAGGACAGAAGACTAACCCCCCCTTTTGTGGTGATCACCTTTTTTAGGTGATCTATGAATCAGGTAATAGAGAATTGATTGTAAATTATTGCAAATGGTGTCCTAATTGGCTAAAAAAATAAACATAACTTTCTAAATACCAGAAAGTCACTAAGGCACAAGTAAGACTATCTGTGTGTATGAGTTAAAGCTGAGGTAAGGAGAAAAAGGTCAAAATATATATGGCTTTAGTATTTTTTGTGAAAGCTATTCACATATATCAAGTGCTTTCTTATTCTGTAAATGTTTAACCATTAAGGAAATATTAAACTAGTGCTATCAGACTGTAATCAATCAATGCAAGCATTATGTTGAAAAAAAGTCATTTTATTCGAATGAGTAAATTGGGGAAAGTTTCTCTGCTTATTTTGACAGTTCCAAATTAATTTCTCTTCTAAATTTTAAGAGCAAAATTAGATTGTTTTTGGTGTTTTATGACATAGGGCTTCTATCCTATTATGAGTGCGAAATCCCAAAGAAATTTATCTTTTGCTTGACAGTGGATGCTCTAATTGTTTTAGCTAATAGAAATCTCAATGCCTAATAGCCATCTAATGTAGTAGACTAATATAGTAATAATTAATATCGTACCCTAAAGAGATCTTGAGGAGAAGAGTTGAGGTTTCACCTCCCCTTTCCCTATTATTCTAGGCTAGTACTAAGACTCTTAGGGTCTAGGATGTAGACTGTTACAATTTATTCATTAGTCACATACTGTGAGCTAAAAGATGGAGTAGGTATGAAGTTCATATAAAACATGGTCCTTGCCTTCTTGGAGTTTATGGCTCCAATAATTTGACGTAGTGACCACTATCTCCAATTCTCCAATATAAGAACACTTCCTCTTTTTTCCTTCTTTGACTCAACTGGTTTGGCATCAAAACCTGATCCCAATGGCACTACTTCATCTTCATAGAAGAATATACTAAAGTCATTTTTTAAAAACACTTGTTCACTTTTATCATCTCAAGAAAGTCTAGTTTTCCTTTTAAGGAGAGTACAGCTAGGTCCCAATTAGTAATGAGTCCCCTAAAGCGGTATCACTATTTGAATTAGCACTGCACATTACCTTTGAACTGGAACCAACAAACATATTTTGTATAATTACAATATCTAATAGTGTGAATTAGAATACAAATCACCACTTTGGGGAATTTATTATTGGCACTAATTGGGGACCTTGTATCATCCAGCCCAGGATAGTAAAAAGAGCATTGAATTTGGATTTAGGGGAACTGGATTCAAATCTCACTTTTGCTACACTTCCTGTGTAACCTTGAACTTCATGTCTGGGGCTTAAGATCCTTCACCTGTAAAAAATTTAAGAGGTCAGACCTGATGACCTCTAAGATTCCTTCCAGCTCTAAATCAATGATTCTATATAAATTTTGAAACCATTAAAAGGCATTTTAAAAAGTTTATCCTGGTGTGACCTAACCATTCATCTCTTCTTGACTTTGAATACCTCAGAAGATCTCTAATTTCATTTGGGGGGGGGGGGTTCCTTTCATTGTCAGAGGTTATAATTATACTAGGAGATGGTACTTGAGAATTACAATGACCAAACCAAATACAACAAAACAAAAACACCTTTGGCCAAGCTAATGATGTATCTTTCTTATCTCAGTTAGGTTACTCCTCAAATGAGATATACAATGCAGTCCACCTTTCCAAACTCATAGCTTGTGTTTCATTGACCATAATGGTAACAAAGATTATATTTATATTATAATTTATATATAACATAGTATATGCTATATATAATAGATATCATATAATAGATAATATACATAATACATGATATGTTACATATATTTTGTGTGTGTTATAGATGCATGTTTTATATACTTGTTAGTATTATATGTACATGTAGTAGTATTTGCTTTGTATATTGTGGTATTGATGAGGTTTCGTTCAGTTTCAGAAGCTGAGACCTTTGCCCCTTTTTCCTTTGCCCCTTTTCCTCAAAAGGAATTTGGCTCCCATTTGTTGAAAACCCTATCTCCCTTCCAAAGCCTTAGCCTTGCCTTTTGATCTTATTCAGATGTGCCTTCCTCCCTAGCCCTAAAAAGAACCTGACTCCAGTTTGTCTATGATTCCCAG
>NW_020954562.1:9327511-9356835 GCF_900497805.2 Vombatus ursinus | reverse complement strand
TAATCTTATTCAAATGTACCTTTGCCCCTAGCCCTAAAAAGAACCTGGCTCTTGTTTGTCTCTCTTTATCTCCCTGTGAAAGCAAACTTCTACCTTCCTGGTTCCCTTCATTATCTATTCCCATTGTCTGTTTAATCTCTCAGACCTTCCAAATGAAATTCTCACCACCTCCCAACCACCTCCCCCCTTCCTCTGGCCACCCAAAGTTACTTTAGTGTCAACTGGCCTTTCATTGTGGCTATACTCAATCTCCCCCCCCATTGTTTTACCTCCCTATGGCCCCTGGCCATTTCCCACCCTTAATCCTAGCTAGGCTCCATGAAGTCCAGGACCCAGGAGTTCTGTTCACCTCAGCCTACTAGCCACTCCCATCCAGACCTCCTTAGGCCCTTCCTCCTGTCACCCCAAATTACTTGGCCACTCCTAGATCCCTCCCTCAGTCTTTCTGTATATTAGGTCCATCTTGTCTCTATTCAGATGCTGAGAATCTCACACCCAAAAGGCTGAGACTCTCATGTCCGCTCGTCTTTATGGGTGTTACTGATGTTTGGGTTCCTTGGGAGTCTGGCCTATTATGCTTTATCTTTAATAAACTATTTCTCTGGCTGGAAGATTTGGGTTGCATTCTTTCAGGAAGACCTGGTGCCGCAATCTTAAAGTGCCTCTGTGCATCTAGGATCACCCCAAAACCTCTAAACATCTTCAGTATATTATCGCATTATGTAACACAATATTATATATACTATTATAATATAGTATATAATTTACATATAAATTATAATTAATTAAGATTTAACAGAGAAGATTGGAGTATTTTCCTCTTCTTGAAAGAAATAATAACTATTATGATTTTAAAAGGCTTAAGAATACTCTACGATCAGAGGAGTATATCCTTTAGGGATCTGTCAGAAAATACCTCCAAGTGAGAAGATTCCTGGCAAAATAGGTCTGGCACTCAAGCCAACCAGAATACTGAGTAAAACAATTTAGTGAAGGATCAAGGAAGGAACTTACAAAAAGAAGAGGTGGGAGGCAGGGGAGGAAGTAGTTGGTTATTTTTGGGAAGGAGAAAAAAAAACCCTAACAGACTAACATGTAGAACCAAATTCTCTTCAGATATTTTTTTTTCCTTTTCCTCCTATCCCTTGCTCATGAAAAGACTAGAAATTTAGCCCCACAATAGTCTATGTATCTAACATACATAATCAATTGACTCCTATTGTTCTTTGCAAGCCTTTGGGGAGCAATTTTCAGCCAATAGAAGTTCCTAGAAGGCCAGAGCTTTTTTTCACTTTGTATTTGCATTCTCAGTACTCTACAAGTAGTAAGAAATTAATAGATGCTTATTTGTTGAATTGGATCGAATTTGTCTCATTATGATCTTTAAAGATCCTCAAAATCTTGGAGTTGGAAGAAACATCAAAGGCCATCTAATCCAAGCCATACACTGAAAGAATCCCCCATAAAACTATAGCTCATATAAGCTCTAATGATCCTTAGCACAGCTCTCACTAATAGATCTTGAGTCCTAGAGCAAGGCAGTCTCTTCCCTTGGAGTTCTAGAGTATGGTAGAAACAATATCCCAACCTGTCCCCCCATGCAAGTTTGGCCAGTTTTCCCTTAAGAGGCATTGAAACTTTCCTCAAAAATTGGCTGACTCGGGGAACTAAAGTCTCAGAATGTTGACCTCACTTCCTCAATACCTGCCTCCAAAGCAGCTACAAAGAACTAGATGGATACTCTGATGCTGGTGTATAATAATGGGGAATTCAGGCAAGAGAATTTTGCTCAGCTATATCCACTTGGGGATGTCTTCAAAGCCTATTCTTGGTGAGTATCTTTCTCCTGCTTTGGCTAAATAAGTATATTTTTGCTAACTATTGAGTAATGTACAAACATCTCATTTTGTTCCCATATTGAACCTAACTTACCCAGGTACTGGTTTGAGGCAGGCTAAGCTTAGAATTTAGAGGTTTCCCTGAAGAGTTTGAATGATCTCTAATGTTATCAGCATGAATCCCCCACCAGTGCATTTTTCTCCTCTAGGATTATGTGCTGAGGATCAGTTCGGTTAGCTAGTCTTCAGGAGCTTTTAGAAAGGCATATTTAATAACGTAGTAAAATAAAAACACTTTATACAAAACCTTTCCCCAAAGTCTATAATATACTCTTCCTTATGTACATAGTACATATAGACTTCTAAAGGAAGTAGGCATAAACTTAGAGAGCAAAGTGGCAAAGAGTCAATTCACAGCTTCTGATTGCTACAAGTCTTTTCCCTCCATTCTTTGGGTATTCACTAAGCTCCCCTTAATCTTGGTGTGGATTCTTTGTGGGCCATAAATTTACGTCTAATCTGGCCTTGGGTCTTAATGCAAACATTACCATCAGAGATCCAGGGATACTATAACCTAAGGCAAGATGAGAGGTCCAATATCCTCCTGATCCTTGGAGATTTGCAAGGTCCTCCTCTGGTCTAGAGGGAGCAAGGGGAAAGAGATTTAGGGCAACCAGAACGGAGGCTTCTCCACCTTACCTCACGCACACCCCTGCCCTACTCCCCAAGAATTTCCTTCTCCAGGAGTTTAGCTTAACCCCATGTTTGCCTCAACTTCTTGAATGAATCAAGTTCTAACTCAGTTTGGTAATATAGATGACCCATAGGGTGGGACCACATATCCTCAACCTATTTAAATTCTTATGCAATGTCATTCCAGTTGAAAGGACTTTATGTATTTGGTCAAATCTATGATTGTTTGATTGACTGAATCTTGTTCTTTCTAAGTAAAGGTATCAAGGCTAACATATCAAATATGCTAACATATCAGACAAGAGGAGGTGAAAACCCACTAATGCCTGAGTCAGCACATTTGGATACATCTAATTGTTATGAAATTTTCCTTAACATCAAGCTCTTTGCAGCTTTCACCCATTGTTTTTGGTTCTACCCTCTGGGGCCAAACATAACAAGTCATATCTCTCTTCCACACCACCAAGTTTCAAATACTTGAAACCCCACCCTACATACTCCTCCTTTTCTCCCCAGGCTAAACATCTGCATTGCCTTCAATTGACACTGAAATGTAATTATCTCATGGCCACTCATCTCTTCCCCTGCCCACCGCTGGACATTCTTCAGCCTATCAATGCACTTCCTACAGCGGGACACCCAGAACCAAAAAACACCCTTTTCTTCCTCTTGCTCTGTAAGTCTGGGTAAGAAAATGAGGGCTTCCTGCTCCCACAGGCAAGGATCTGTTTACCATGCTTGGCATTGGCTTTCTCCATCCCAACTGCTCCCTAACTGCTGCACTGATCATTTCAGCATCTCCTAATGGTGCCAGCTGCCCCCACTGCCCACAAGCTCAGACAGGCAACACTGCCAGAAATGCCCATATGCTTGGATCATCACATACATATGGTGGCCCAAAGGGAAGTACGTATATTATCTTCCATAAGCAATAAAGGTCAATTTTCTGAAGTTTAACAGCACTGATCATTTAACAAAGTATTTTCTCTGGACTTGTACATGTGATCTGATATTTTCTCAATGCACTCAGAATCCTAATCAACTGGAATCCAATTGAACTCACTTTTAAATGTCATACATGAATATACAAATTAAATTTTATTTCACCTGTCTTTTGAATCATATCCAATCTTTTTTTCTTTTATTGTTATTATAAGATAGAATCTGTGATGTCATTAGTGTAGAGAGGTTGCATTGAGGGACATCTTTAACCAATGTAGTTTGGCACTTTCTCTGCAATTTATAAGCTTATTGAATTGTTTGAGGCACAAATAAATTAAATGACTTGCCCAAAGTCACATAGCCCATATGTACCAAAGGCATGACTTGAACCCAAATCTTCTTGACTCCCATTGTCATGTTATAGGTGGAAAAATGGATGGAGTTTAGAGACCTCTGGATGTTTCAAATTACCTTGGGAATTATGGAAAATTTGATAAGGAACAGGGCATAGTTATGCCAATAACACATTTGCTTTTTTTCCATTTCATTTGATTTTATGAAAAAAAACCCATCCATATGTTTTTTATTCATCTACATTATTTTAAAGAAATTATTTTGTAAGAGCTATTTGCCATCCAAAAAGCTTTGGAGGACTTTTTTTTCTGTCTCTTTAAGCTCTTTTTCAAAAAACAAAACAGGAAGCAATGTTTTACCAAATGTAAGCAAGCTCAGATGCCAGGTGATTTGAATAAACTTAAAACTGGGAATCTGTGAAATTGGATCTAATAGGTGCTTTATCCTTGATTCCTAAATTTAAAATATACACTAACACCCCACCTATGCCAACCTTACAGAATTTATCCTATATCATTGTTATTAATTAATCATTAGTGATAGAAAAGAGCACTGGATTTGGAATCAGAGGTTCTATGTTCAAATCCCAATTCTACTTTGGCTCTATCTGTGTGACCATTGGCAATTTTCATAATCTCTCTGGGCCTCAATTTCCTCAGTTATAAAATGAGGAGATTGGACTTAATGAACTCTGAGTTTCCTAACAGCTCTAAAACTCATGAACTTGTATAGGACAACCGCATGTCACAGAAGACTCCAATCGGGTTCTTAAGTCTGCTTTGGATATACATATAGTTATATCAGAAAAATGACATCAGAGGCCCACCTATTAATATAGAGAAAGGTGAGGTAGACCATTGTCAGAGGTTACAATGATGGTAAAATTAATCAACATTGATTTAAACATTCTGTGTTCTGTGCTAAGTGCTGAAGATACAGAGGCACAAATGAAATAATCCCTGCCCAACTCCAGGCATTTTCACTGGCTGTCCCCCAGGCCTGGAACTCTCTCCTCTCTCATCTCTACCTCCTGGGTTCCCTGGCTTCCTTCAAGTCCCAGCGAAAATTACACCTTCAACAAAAAGCTTTTCTCAATCTCTCTTCATGCTAGTGCTTTCCTGCTGAAATGATTTCCAATGTAAATAGTTGTTTGCATGTCATCTCCCTCATTAGACTCTGACCCACCTGAGAGCACAAAATGTAATTTGTCATTCTCTGTATCTCTAGCACTTAGTATAGTGCCTGGCTCATAACTGGTATTTGTGGACTGACTGACTACCCTCAATTAGTTTACATTCTATCCATGATAACAACTTAGCATCATAAATCAGCGGCTAGAAAGAACTTTAGAAACCATCAAGTCTCATCATCTCTTTTACAGATTAGGAAAGTAAGTGTCAAAATGACTGATTTACCCAGGTTTACACAGGTAGTAATTGTCAGAGATTGAGTTGGAAGTCAAGTCTTTAAGTCAAAAATCATGTCACTAATGAAAACCAATTGGTGACGGAATCATTCTATCACCCCCTACCAGTCATTTTTTCTTTCCTTCTCTGATTCTTTCTTTTGTGTTTTCTTTCTTCCTTTTTTCTTTGAACTTTTTTGCACTCTTTTTCCTTTATTTTTAAAATCCCTATCTTCTTTTAATTAATGAACATCTTATGTGCCATTTCCTATGTAGTACCTTTCCTGATACCTCCTCTCCAGCGGTCTTAGTATTCTCTCCTCTTTACATAATCAAGTATAAATTTTATATACCTCCCTCCCACCAAGTAGAATATAAACTTCTCAAGGACAGGGATTATTTTTGATTTTATTTTTTAATCTCCAGGACCCAGTATGATGATTCTTAGATTGTTGGATTCCTACTCTTTTTTTCTTTTTAAAAATGTATTATTTTGAAAACATTTTAGAAATTCTTTTCCTCCCTCCAGCCCCTCCCCCATCCATTGAAAAGATAAACAATATATCATTTAAACATGAAATTATGCAAAACTTATTTCCTTAATAGCCATGTCTCACACAAAAAAAGCAAGAAAAAGAAAGTGAAAAAAATTATACTTTAATCAACACTCAGGGTTTGTTAGTTCTCTCTCTGGAGATGGATAACATTTTTCATTATGAGTCCTTCAGAATTGTCTTGGTTCATTGTATTGACCAGAGTAGGATCAATACAGTCTTTCAGTTGATCATTATCATAATATTGCTGTTACTATGTACAATGATCTCCTGGTTCTGCTCACTTCACTCTGTACCAGTTCATATATGTCTTTTCAGGATTTTCTGAAACCATCCTGCTCATCATTTCTGATAGCACACTAGTATTCCATTACAATCATGTACCAATTGCAAATGAGGAAGCACTATCCTAAGCTTTAGGCTTTTTCATGCTGCTGTTTTCAAAGCCAGTTCTGGGGGCCTATAAGTTTTTGGTGCTTCCAAGGTGGGGTGATCTGGGGAGAGGTGTGGCCACTGCTCTCCTGGTCTACACTCTGGTCTTTACCCAGGAAGGTTCCCTGCTCCGCTGAAGCAACAAATACTAGTGCTCCTCTCTGCCCTGAAATTGTGACCCAAAACTGTATATAGGCAATAGAGTTGACAAACAACTCCCAGTCCTATGCCTAGAGTCAGATCGAGGTCTCTTGTATTCTCTTTCTGATCATTTGTCCAATCCCCTTACCATCTCTGGGCTAGGAGCTCCTGAAATTGCTGCTGCTACTGTTGCAGCCTCTCCAAGGCCCACTGTTATTATTGCCACCATTAGGCTCCAGGCTATCCCCTACCTAGTCATAGACTTCTCTTTCCAGCCTCTTAAGTTAACTTGGGCTGGAAACATGTCTCACCCTGACCCTTTGTTGGGTCTGCTACTCCAGAATTCGATTTGAGGCATGATTTTAAAGTTGTTTGGAGGGGAATGTTCAGAAAGTTCAACTAGGTTGCTGCCTCTACTCTGCCATCTTGGTGCTGTCTCCTCCCACTCTATTTCTTATACCTTAGACTGCCAGTGGCATCAGAGGCATCACTAGATCCACTGTTGGAACTTGGGAATAAAAAGGTAAAATGAAGAAGAATCAAGACCTTCAATCACTTTCCTTTTTTTTAAATGGGTTTTGGGAATAGAGTTTGAAAATTCCACTTCAGCTGCTCAGGGAAATAAGCTTTGACGTTAAGCCCTTGAGGTCATGTTAAACAAGGGTGTTCCTCACGGAACTGATGGCTCTCTTCCAATCCATCTCTGCCCCTGTGCCTATCCACTGGTTGTTACCCCTCTGTAGAATGCTCTCCCTTCTACCTTACACCTTGTAGAATCCTTGGCTTCCTCAGCTCAAGTGCCATGACTTAGGAGCCTTTCCTGGGCTTCCCAATTGCTACTGTGCCTTCCCTTCTAAGGTTACTTTTTATCTACTTTAGATATATCCTGTATGTTCTCCAATAAACATTTATTAATTACCTACTATGTGCCAGGCACTATTTAAGCACAGAGGACACAATTGATAAAAAGAAAGACAATATCTACCCTCAAGGAATTTACAGTCTAAAAGGGGGTACAACACACAAAAGGAGTTTGGAAATGGGGGAAGAGTGACACTAAGGAGTACCCAGCTTGGAACCCTCTTGTTCAGTGGAATTGAAACCAGACAGGGCAGCAGATGCAAAGTGGAGTCCTGTTTTTGCCCTCTTTAAAGGAAGGCATTGGGTAGCATTCTTTACTCCACCCTCTAGTCAGAGGGGAAAGAGTTCTGCTTGTCCTAATTTCTGTAATATGTTGTCTCCCCAGTTAGAATGTAAGCTCCTTAAGGGCTGAGACAGTTTTTGATTTTTCTTTGTGTCCTTAACAATTAGCACCATATCTGGTGCATAGTGAGTGCTTATTAAATGCCTATTGATTGAATGGTTGCAAGCATGGCTAGTCTAGTTCAATTCATGACCAGAATCCACTTTTATACCAATGAGGCATATATTCATCTGATGCCCAATTTACCAACCTAGTGCCGACTAAATGCAGAGCAGTTCTTCAAATCCTTTCACTAACTTTATAAATTTCATCTAAGGGGTCTTCAGGTTGAACCATTCTGTTCCCATCAGCAGCATGCCAGCCAAGAGCAGTTACTGCTTAGCCACACACAAGAACACAAGAACTTTGATTTCATTGACTAACCCAGATAGCAAAGCAATGTGTATGAGTGATTATTCAATTCAAGAAACATCATAAGGACCTATGATGTACCAGATAGTGTGTGAAACACTGGAGAGGTGAAGAGTAGAAACAACTTTGCTTTCAAAGAGCTTATAATCTAATGGGGTGGGGGAGTGATGGTAGGCATGTACACAAATAACTAAGATACTATGTGGCAAGTGTAAAGGAGAGATACCTAGAGGAATCTGAGGAGAGAGAGATTACTTTTAGCTATTGTAAGCTTAAGACATTTATTAAGTGCCTACCATGTGCTAGACATTATACTAAGTGCAAATATTACTTCATTTGATCCTCACAACCACCCTGAGAGGTATCATTAACCCCAATTAATAGTTGAGAAAACTAAGGCTGACAGAGGTTAAGTGTCTGAAGCTGGATTTGAATTCAGGTCTTCCTGACACCAGGATCAGCACTCTACCCACTGTGCCACCTAGCTACCTCTGGGCGGCTCAACAAACAAGGCTACAAAAACGAGAGGCAGAATAGTACAGTGACCAGAGAGGTGGTCTTATAGCTTGGAAGACTCAACTCCAGATCCTGCTTTTGACATTCATTTAGCTACAAGACCTTGTCCTTGTCCTGCAAGTGAATTAGATTTAAGTAGCGGAACTGTGCAAAGTCATTGGTCCTCTTCAAGAATGAAGGACAAGGGGCAGCTAGGTGGATAGAGCACCAGCCCTGGATTCAGGAGGACCTGAGTTCAAATCCGGCCTCAGACACATAACACTTACTAGCTGTGTGACCCTGGGCAAGTCACTTAACCCCATTGCCTAGCCAAAAACAAAACAAAACAAAACAAAACAAAAAAAAGAATGAAGGACAAACAACAATCTGTGAATAGTAGTAGCTGCCCTCCTAGGGACTCAAATGACCAGTTCAATAGCAATGCTGCTATTTCCTCCTCCTTCTCTTCTTCTTCCTCATCTTCTTCTTCTTCTTCCCCCTCTCTCCATGTAGAGAGTCAGACCCTTACATGTGGGTGCTGTCCAAAGTCATATATATTTTGATTGCTTATACTTTGCAAGGTATCTTGGGATTGGGGGGGTGGGTGGGCTAGATTTTTTTTTCTTCCCTGTTATTTATTTTATCATTGTTGCTGTTTTTTTTCCCAGAAAACTGGAACAACTAACACTTTTTGGTTCATGTAGTTTTCATTTATGATTTCTTGAAATACAGCTTGGATAACCAAGCTTTGATAAGGCCCATTGGGATTCAAATGGAGCTACTTGACTATGCCTTTAAACCTAAATCACTCTGGCTCTCACTGGCCAACAACAGGTCCCAGCCCAAGCCTCCCTTGCTCATTGTTTGAGTTTTGATGGCTCTGGGTGAGTGTAAATAACAATTGTTTCTGTTCAGGCCAGAAACTCTGAAGGTCTTACCCTCCCAGACTGATTCTTTTATGAAGGCAAACTAGGCCCATTTTTTGTCTCAATTCTTACTTAACCTTTAACTACTGAGAGAGTGTTGCCTCAGACAAACTGAGACCTGGGAAAGACCTTAACTTTAGCTTAAAAATGCCATGGCTTCTTGTTGCATCTGGGGCCATTGTCAGTCATCCTGACCTATGTCTTGCCATTGGAGGTCTTCAAGAATGAAAGATGAACAACAGTTTTCTAATCTGCAAAATGGGGATGATAATCTCTGTAATGTCTCCCTCTTAGTATAATTGTGAGGCTTGAATGAGATACAGTGGGCAAAGCAATTTATAAAACCTAAAGCACTATATAAATTTCAGCTATAATTGTAGATGTTGGGGGGATCCATTCCTGGTGTCCAGCCCTCTAAAATGGCCTGCCAAAAAAAGTTGCACTCCTGTGTTCATGTTCTCTGTGATCATCCCTTGGGAGCTAAGAGAATTATTTGTATTTGACCTTGAATGATATTCAGGACTTGATATGGGGGTACACAGTCTCAGCCCTGGTTTGGTTACCTTATGGTGAATCAAGCTTGTCCAGAGAGGAAGGCATGGGATAACATCATTAATTTTAAACCCGATGTAGGGCATGTTTCAGGAACAATGTTTGGGTTTTTCCATCCATTTAGGCTCTATACCAAATATTTTGTCATTCAAGAATCCCATAGTGAATTTCAGGAAATATGTACTACAATACATGTACATATATTCTGCAATTTTTTTTCAATGAAATCTATTTTGCCACAAAATTCCACCTTCAGATTCTGGTGGCAAGCCAAACCAATTATTTCTTTTTGTAGTATCATCAGAACAACATCAGTGTAATTACAAGTTATATCCTGTGGCTGTTTACCCACTACTTACAAATAGTTTGTGTTCAAAGATTTAATTCAGTAAATAAATGTGGAGTGCTTAGTACAACACACACAGGATACTGCAGTGGGCAGGAAAGGAGATGCAAAGATAAATAACAATGGCCATTACCCTTAAGGAATTTGCCATCTAGTAGGAAAGATAACAGGTACACAAAACACTGGAAAACACATTAGAATATGGTCTGAGAATGAACACTGGAGCAAAAGCTTTGAAAATTCTGAAGAGAGAAAGTTCACTTTCTGCTGACATCCAAGGATTTGAATGCATTTGAATATATCCTTGAAAGATGGGTAAGGGATAGACTAAAGATGCAGAGGAGAGAACATTGCAGAAAAATGAATGAGTTCACTATGAGATGAGTTCAGGAAATGGAGAGTCATCCTGTTTGACTGGGGTGAAAAGCATGTTACACTACCCAGTGAGAAAAGATGAGAAACACAGAATCAGCAGTTAGGTGACATAGTGGATAGTGATAGACTTGGAAGCGCGAAGTCCTGAATTCAAATCCTGCCTTGATCAATAACTACGTGATCCCAAACAAGTCATTTAACCTATATAAACCTCAGTCTCCTCATCAGTAAAATGGGGATTATAACAGCACCAACTTCATAAGGTTTGCTGTGAAAATGAAATGGGATAACATCATTAAACACCTAACAAACTTTAAAATGCCATATAAATGTTAGCTATTATTATTATTATTATTATTATTGATTAAAGCCAACTTGCATAGAGCCTCATGAACCAAATTAAGGAACTGGCTATAATGGAAAAACACTGATAGGATATGAGAAGACTTAAGTTCACATGTGGCTGTTACGAAAGTCATTTCACTCGTATAGGCTGTGCTTTCTCTTCTGTAATATAAAGGGTTTGAACTAGAACAGAGATTCTTAACTTGATTTCCATGAACTTGTTTTTAAAATATTTGCAATACTATATTTCAGTAAAACTGATTTTCTTTATAATCCTGTGTATTTTATTTGATGCATTTAAAAACATTATTCTAAGAAGGAACTTGTGAGTCTCACCAAATTGTCCATGGCTCCAAAATGGTTAAGAATCCCTGAATGCGATGATTTCTAAAGTCCATTCCAACCTGAAAACATAGGTTGCTATGAGTCTGGCTTTTATTCAGTAGATAGTAGAGCAGGTGAATAGTGGCACTAGGAATGTTGCTTAGAAAAATAAATAAAGCAACTCTTCAAAACATAGTTCCCCCCCTCCCCTTTCTTTCCATTAGTCTTACACTTTACTCCCTGACATACACCCTTCAATCCAAAGGCACTGGCTTCTCAGCTATTCCTGAACAAGACACATCATTTCTCCTCTCCTAGCATTCTCTCTGGCTGACCCCATGCCTGGATCACTCTCTCTCCTCTGCTCCTACTAATCCCTAGATTCCTTTGACACTCACTAAGATCTCATCTTCTACCAAAAGCTTCTCCCAATATCTCTTAAGTACCTTCTGTCGATTCATTATTTCTTATTTATCCTGAATATATTTTACTTTGCATATATTTGTATATTTGTCATGTATATATATATATGTATATGTATATGCGTATATATACATATATAGTATATTTGTTGCCGTATACATGTCTTACCCATTAGATTGTAAGGTTCTTGAGATCAGGGACTTGAGATCCAGTGCTTAGCACAGTTCCTGGTACATAGTAAGTACATAATAAATGCTTATTAATTGATTGATTCAGTAGAGATTTAAGCAGGAAGAGATTTGAGACCTGAAGAACAGTCAGGGGGTAGCAGCAAAAGTCCTTGTTAGAGGTAATATAATTCTGAACTAAGGTGCTGTATGTGGGATGGAAAAGAAAATAGTTATGGGGCACATCTCAGGGCAACAACCAACCTGACTTTGCTACTGATTGTATTTGGGAAGGAGGTAAGAGAGTTCCAAGAAACTCATGGAATCATAGAACATGCTTGAGCCTAAAGTGACCTGAAAGGCCATCTTTTTGAAAGCCTCAATCATTTCTGAATAAGAATCTTTTACAACATCCCAGCTAGCCTGCACTTAAAGACCTGCAGTGGCAGGAATCCCTTAGCTCTTGATATAGCCCATATCACTTTTGGACAATTTGAATTCTTAGCAAGCTACCATTTACAGGAAGCCTCAGTCTGCCTGTGCACAACTCCCACCCATTTCTCCTCAAACACCCTCAAAGAAAGAGCCTAAGCCCTCTTTTACATAACAATTCTCCAATTCCCAAAGGCAGCTATCAGGCCCTTCCCCACCATCACCCCCCCACCCTCCACCTCCAATTCTTTGCCTCTTCCCCAGTTTCTTCAGCTCTTCACAGGCAGCTGGGTAGTATAGTGGATAGGGTGCTGGACTTAGAATCAAGAAGTGCTGAATTCAAATTATACTTTATATACTCCCTACCTATAGGACTCTGTCAAATCATTTAACTAATCTGTGCCTCAGTTTCCTCATCTATAAAGCAGGAATAACAATAACCCCTTACCTCACAGGTTGTTGGGAGGATCAAATGACTTACAATATGTAAAGCACTTTGCAAATCTTAAGTAAATACTCACTATTATTAGCTATTATTCTCCCTTCTACTCCTCGGGTTTGCCACTCTCTTCGGAAGAGAAGACTTCTTGCAGATTTTCTATGTCTTTCCTAAAATATGGTGTGCAGAATTGAAGAGCATATTCCGGATGCAGTCTGGCCAGGACAGAGGACAGGGAATTTTAATGCAGTATTTAAAAACATCAGATTTGCATCAGAGGACTTATGTTTGAAACCTCACTTGGCCATTTACTAACCCTAGAAAAGTTACTTAATCTCTCTATGCCTCAGTTTCTTCATCTGTAAAGTGGGGGGTGAGTGCTAAGACTAGATGCTGATGTTCCTTAGAGCTCTAGGTACATGACCCTACAATGTGAGCATTATGTCACAAAATGCAGCTCAGGACAGCATTTGCTTATTTGCTTGCCATGTCACACTTACACTGAGGTTGTGGCTCTCTAAAATGCCCAGATTATTTCCTAGGAATTGTTGCCTGGTCATGTCTTCCCCCAATTCCATGAGTTCAAGCTGGAAGAACTGGGAAAATGGTAGCATCATTAACAGAAATAGGAAAGTAAGAAGGAAGGGCAAGGTTGAGGAAAAGATAATGAATTGGGTTGGAAATATTTTGAGATAGAAGTGCTGGTGGGACATCCAAGAAATTGTCCATCAGAAAGTTGAAAATATAAGCCTGCAGCTCCAGAGACATGTTCAGGCTAGAGATGATGATTTAGGAATCATGTCAAGAGAGAGGTGACAGCTGAAACTGTGGGAACTAAGGAGGTTACTAAGGGAAAGAGAAAGAGAGGAAGAAGAGAAGAGGACCTTAGATCAAACCTTAGAAAACATCTTAATTTTGAAGGAGAAAGAAGAGCCCAAGAAAGAGATAAGGATGGAATAGTCAAAGATGTAAGAGGAGAACCCAACATCAAGGGATAATGCAATATCACAGAAGTCAAAGGAAGAAAAGATTTTCAAATGGGAGGCATTGTCTATGTTATCAAAAGATGTAGAAGGGATCAAGATTGGGAAGGGTGAGAATAAGCAATTGCAGTGGGCAATTAGGAGACAATCAGTGACTTTTGAAAGGACAAGGTTAATAGTATGGTAGGGATGGAAGCCCCATTTCAAGGGGCTGACCTTGAGTAGGTGGTGAGGAAGAGAATGCAGTCTGGTAGCCAATCTTTCTAGATCTTTGAAAGTTAAAAGGAAGAGAAAAATAGGATGGTGGCTTAGAGAAGGGAAAATGATTGAGAGAAGGGTTTTTCAGCTGAGGTCAGGGATTTATGGTGTCCATGAAGATTCATGAATGGACTTCAGGGGATCTGTGAACTTGGATGGGAAAAAAAGTTACATCTTTATTTTCACCAACTTCTAACTGAAATTTAGCATTTCCTTCAATTATGAATTTTTTTAAAAAAATTATTCTTAGAAGGGGATTATAGTCTTCACCAGCCTGTCAATGAGGTCTATGACGCATACCCAAAAATGCTTTTTAAAAAATTCCTACTTTAAGGGAATGAATGAATGAAATTAAATGGATTTATTAAGTGTTTATTATGTACCAATCCCTGTACCAAGTTAGGGATACAAAGACAGAAGTGAGAAAATCCCTGCACACTTACTTTCTCATGGTAGACACAACTCACATAGGAGGGTGGTAGCCAGGGAAGGAAGTTATGATCTGAGAACTCACAAAGATTGTTAAAGGAACAGAAAGTCAATTAAGAGGTTCTTTCCAGAGGAAATGATAGTGTTGATTTGATTACAATTCCCAGAGCAAGACCTAGAAAGCTGGAGGTGAGTGGGTTGTATATGTACATGGCAGCCAGGAGAAAAATAGTCTAGGGAAAAGGAGGCTTCATGGTCCCAAGGAGAGCCCAGCAGAGTGACTCAACTATTCCTTGATATAGTCTCATAAAGTTCATTTTAAAGAGTGGAGTGGCAGCAGACCACAGGGTAGACAATGTTTGGAAGAGCAGGCTATATGACCCCAGGTAGTGCCAAGACCAAGACAGACCTAAGTGTGTCTATAGATAAGAAAGAGAAGAACCAGTAGACTACAGATGTACTAAAGATGCAAGAGAGAGGAGAAAACTGGTGAACAAAGGCCCCAGAGGAGGCAGAAGAGGACTGGACACTGAAGAAGACAGTTTAGTAGTCGGGATAGGGAAAAGAAGAGCAGTGTCGGCAGAACCAGCAAAACTCTATGAGATATTGGAGGAGGCAGAGATCACGATCACTGTGGGGAAGGAATAAGTAAGACGCCTTGGTAGATGTTTAATCATCGGTAGAGGATAGTGTGTGTAATATAAATGTGTGTGTGTTGTGTGTGTGTGTGTGTGTGTGTGTGTGTGTGTAAGGTAGTTCAGTTGTTTTAAACATTAGTGGTTTGCAAGCCTAATGTTCATAAATCAAGATTGCCTTTTTCACCCTCTGTTTCAAGGCATAAGCACAAGGCTGATCTGTTTCAAACATATATTTTAAAAGATCAGTTTATAGCCTCCTAATCTGGAGCTGTTTAGTGTGTTTGGCTAGATGGACTGTCTTAACATTTTCAGAGAGTGGTTGCAGTTGTCAAAGTGACAGTTTATCTCCTTCCCCCCAACTAAAAGTAGAGTTGTTGAGTTTAATTATGCTATGGGGAGTTGTAATGAGGTGTCACTGAAATGATCATGAGAGCTCATTAGGTTCATCACAAAACTTCAGATATCCTGTATCCCACCATTTCATAAGCTTCTATCATACAGATATTTTAACAGACAATGAGCGAAACAGCAATAAAAGTGGAGCCCATCCCCACTCTGAATGACTGACACTTTTTTTTCCCGAAGGTGTATGCATATACAGGAAAGAAAATGTTGGTTGTGATGTTCAGCAAAACAAAAACAAAAACTAATATGAGGTGTTAGGAAACAGAGAGACAGAGACACAGACAGAGAGGGGGAGAGAGAAAGAAAGAGAGAGAGACAGACAGAGAGAGAGAGAGACAGAGAGAGAAAGAAAGAGAGAGAGAGAGAGAGAGGGAGAGAGAGAGAAAGGATGGAACCACACTGAAAGATGTTAAGGACTCAGGCTAATGAGCCATTGGTGGGGTCTCCATCAACAGTTTCTCTGTAGTGGCTCTCACCTCTTCCCCTCCCCCATTCCTACATCATTATGGAAGACAGCAAAGAAGAAATGCCAATCATGATGTGACATCCATAGGTATGGATCCATTTTTCTAAACTTGCAGTAGAGTGATGCACCAACCCAGGACATCATTCCCTTTCTCAAGGGCATCTGGGGACCAATATTTTCCCTCCCATTTCTATCCCTTGGGGAAAATGGAGATGTATAATATTTTTTCTTTTAATTTTTCTTTTTTTTTTCTCAATCACATGTAAACAAAAAATTTTAAGATTATTTTTTAAAAATGTTAAGTTCCACATTCTCTCCCTCATCTCTCTTCCCTTTCACCTCTCTGAGATGACAAGTAATTTGTGCAATCATGCAAAACATATTTCTATATTAGTCATGTTGCAAAAGAAAATACAGACCAAAATAATAATAATAATGTAAAAATAGAGTATTTCCATCTACATTCAGACTCCATCAGTTCTTTCTCTAGAGGCATATTTTTTAGCATAAAGTCCTCTGGAATTGTCTTATTACAGGTGTGAGAAACCTACAGCCTCAAGGTCACGTGTGACCCTCTGCATCTTCAAGCATGGACCTTTGACTGAATCCAAACTTTACAGAAGGATTTGTTCTGTAAAACTTGGATTCAGTCAAAAGGCCACACCCAAGGACCTAGAAAACCACATGTAGTCTCAACACACCACATGGTTCCCCATCCCTCATTGTATTGCTGAGAATAGCTGTTATTCACAGTTGATCATCATACAATATTCCTGTTACTGTGTACAATGTTTTCTGGGTTCTACTCATTTCACTTTGCATCGGTTCATGTAAGTCTTCCAAGATTATTGGAAATGTATAACTAATCTCAGAGAGAAATACAGTATGAAAATAGAATAGAGTGTGGCCTTGGTGGGAGCACCAGAAATGCATAGTAGAAGAATCAGAACCATTCAAGAAGGAGCTCTCCATGAAGTCCTTTAGAGGACTTAAATAGTACATTCAATCAAGTAAGATGGAAAGGCAATGTACTACACTGTTCCTGGAAGTAAGGGACCTGGGTTCTAATCCTCCCTCTGATGTCTCCTACCTAAATAACCCTGAGCAAGTCATTTAACATACCGAGGCCTCAGTTTTCCAGATCTGCAAAACAATGAGTCTAGAATCAATGGTCTCAGATATCCTTTCCATCTATATATCTGTGATCTTATGATCAAATTCTACCTGCTGCTTATAACCTGTGTGACCTTGGGAAAATCTTTAATTTCTGTGGGTCTCAATTTTTTTCATTTGTAAAGAGTGGATTGGATTAGATGACCTCTGAGTAGCCTTCCGGCTCTAAATTTATAATCAAGTGAACTGTTTATGATGACCATGATGTTTTCTTCCTAACAATACTGAATCTTTAATACTCTTTATGCTACATACTATCCCAAAGACTTGTGGACACTATTAGTTTCCTAACCCAAAGATCAAGACTGGCTTTGACTTTTTCAACAAGCCCACCCCCTGCCCATTTCCTTTTGGTCTAGATTTTAAAAGATAGGGCCAGTCCCAGAAACCACAAAAAAAAGAAATTTTAAAAAACCTTTCTCCTTACAAGCAATAGAAAGAACAGTTGACATCATAGGATAAGATTTTCCATAGAAATTGTTGTTGTTGTTCAGTCATTTTCAGTCATATCCAATTTTTCGTGACCCCATTTGGGGTTTTTTTGGCAAAAACACTGGAATAGTTTGCCATTTCCTTCTCTAACTCATTTTACAGATGAGGAAACTGCGGCAAACAGGGTTAAGTGATTTGCACAGGGTCACATATCTAGTAAGTGTCTGAGGCCAGAATTTAACTCAGCTCTTCCTGACTCCAAACCTGGCACTCTATCCACTGCGCCATTTCTGTAATAGAAGATGAGAAAGAGAAGCAACACGGTATGGTGGATAGAATGCTAGACTTGAGTAGTGCTAGCCCAGGTACAAATTCTATTCAAACACTGGCTTGCTAGTTGAATAACCCTGAACAACTCAACTTTTCCCAACCTCAGTTTACCCATTTGTAAAATGGGGATAGTTTCACTACCTCCCTCACAGGACTGTTATGAGGCTCAAAGGAGATAATATGTGTGATGCATGTATTTGAACATCTTAAAGCACCCTATAGATGTCAGCTATGACAGTGTACTGGACAGACCGCCAGATCTGGAGTCAGGAGAATGCTGGTTTTTAATCCCACATCTGATATTTTTTTTTGTGTGCACTCTAGGCAAACCCCAACCTCTCTGGGCCTCAGTTTCCTCATATTCCTTCAATAATATTAATTAGAACATCTTCCTCACAGGGTTACTCTAAGGGAAACATTTTGAGAATCTTAAAGCAGAAATGTAAGCTGTCATTATAACCACCTGGCTGTCTTTCAGGAGCCAGTTTTGTCCACCATCCAGTTATTCATTTTGCCTTTTATTACACTCACCTCTGACCAGTTTCTCTCCTATTACCCTGGTTTGACCCTGACAGATCTAGAGATGAAATTTCTTTTGCTTTTTCTCTTCTTAGTCGCTGGTTTTCATTTATTCTGATAGCTTTGCTTGGGTGTTGAATTTATTTTTCTTGTGTGACTTTAATGCCAGTGAGAGGTGCCAGACTGGCAGTCACTGAGGTGGCAGCCTTGGGTTTTATCCACAGAAGAGTTCCAGAGCAGCAGGCATCCTGATTCCACTTTGCCAGGGTGACGTGGACTAGGTGCACATCAAATTGGTCTTTTGTGTCCTTTGACTCTTTAATTCTCCCCACCTACGTAGTGCATAGACATGTTCCTGCATGCACACATGTGTACGTACACACACATATAAACACACATCCTTCGTGGAAGATTTAAATGCCTATTATTAGGTCTGGAAATATCTGGTAAATGAATGGTCTGATTATTATCTCACAAGGGCATTTACTTTTCATCAAAACCCTTCTCCAAAGCCTTGTAGTGGGGCAGAGGTGGCCCTTCATTCTCAAAGACTATGTGAATGGGATGTAAGTTTGGAAGGGATCAGCCAAGCTAGAAAATATTTTGAGTATAGGCAAAGTTACAGATTACATGGCAGACCTTGGAGGATAAGCCTACGTCATGACTGACAGCGAGATGGTTACTATTTTTTTTATTACCACAAAGCCTCCTTAAAAACTATCTCCCAGTCAACCATACGATGATAGATTTATAATTGGAACAGATATTAAAGGCCATCTAGTCCAAACCCTCATTTTACAAGCGAAAAATGGAGCCTGGAGAATGAGGTACTTACCCAAGGTCACACAGTTACTAAGTAAAAACGACAGAATTCAAACCTGAGTTCTCTTACTACAAATGAATATGCTTTCCATTGCACTGTGTCCCATCAACAAGCATTTATTAAGCACTCGCTACGCGCCAAGCACTGTGCCAGGCCCTGAAGACAGAAGTGAAACAGTCCCTTCCCTCAAAGAGCTTACATTCTATCAGAAGAAACAACACATACAGATGTAGAAATATACAAAACAGAAACATAAAATACAATAAATACAAAGTCGTTTTCTTGGCAGAAGGCCACAGGAAGTGGAAGAATCAGGAGGTGGCTCTTGAGCTAAGCCTTAAAGAACACCAGGGATCCTGAGAAGTAGAAATGAGGATGGAGTCCCTCGTAGGCATGGGGGAAAGCTAGTGAAAGGGCACAGAGGTGAAAGATGACGAGCTATGTCCAAGGAACAGCAGCAAAGGCCAGTTTAGCATGACCGTGCAGTTCACGAAGGGAAGCCGTGGGTACTAGAAAGGTAGATTTATGAAGGGTTTTTAATGCCAAAGGAGTTAATAGTTGATCCTCGAGGTAATGGCTGTAGAAGGCTTGTCATCTACAGTAATGAAAAGAGGACCCATGATGATGACACAATGATTCCTTCTAGCAAAATAGGGCATTCATATCTGTACTCTTCAATCCATGGGAGAAAACAGATATAAATGGCCTACCCTATGCTGTAATAGACAGACTACTGGACTGAAGACCTGGATTCAAATCCTGTCTCTGCCACTTACTGTATTTCACCACATAATTATCACAGATTTTATGCCCAATTTTTTTTTTCAAAAAAGTGGGATGTGACCATTGTGTGGAGCTTTAAAAAAATTGTGCCACTATAGCTTAAAAATCATTTATTACTAAATTTTCCTTGGTGCAAGATTAAGATACATGTAATACTTGTGAATATACATTAAAATTAAATACTGACAATGCACATGCACTGAGAATTCTAGGCTCATAGCTCACAATGCACAAGAGATAAATGCATATCTATACACCATTGATGAATACATTGCTGCTCTCTTTACCTTTTAAGTTACGTGATGAACAGAATTATACCATGCGACGATTATGCGATGTAAGGTTATAAACCAATTTTTGGACTGAAAAAACAGGGTGCAACAATTATGTGGTGGTGATGATTATGAGTAAAGTATGGTATTTGTTGTATTATTATGGGTGGATTGCTTAATATCTCAGTATCTCAGTGTCCACATCTGTTAAAAAAAATAAAAGAAGATAATAAAAACTATAATACATATTTCATAGGGCAGCCATGAGAGTGAAACAAAATAATGTATGTAATGTGCTTCAGAAACATTAAAGTTCTATATAAACATCAATTATTATTAGTATTAGTGATTGATTCATATGCAATTTAGGGAAATACATATTACTCTTCCATCTCCAAAATTCTAACATTCTAAGGTCCTAACCACAATGCAAGGAATTTAAATGTCACCCTCTGAGGCTCAAAAATAATTTGAGCCCATTATCTTTGGACTTACTATTATTTGCAATGGCACAAGTTTGGGAAGAGATAGATGACAGTAACATAGAACAGGCGGTCTTAGATAGGTTGCTATCTGCAAATACTTTAGCAAGTTCTAATGAGACAAAGAAAGCAAAAAGGTTCCCAGAACCCAAATGTGGGGTCACAGAGGTAATAACATGAGGAGAAGAGAAAACTGGAGACCAACTCTGCAATTTTGCAGGTTGATCAGTTCTTTGGAGATACCTCTACTTACTTCCTATCATACAGACATGCATTAAGCATCCTATAATGAGCTTAATCTATCCAGTTAATGAACAGAAAGTATATCTCATGCAGACATACGGGAAATAAAAGGTTTCAGGCCAGGAATAAGCACACCTCATGAACCCATAAGAAAGCACAACCCTTCCCCTCATCAAAAAGACTTCTAGCTATTAGGTCCAGTTCAGAAAATTGTGAGATTTTCCAGTTTCTCTATTTTGAATTTCCACTAAATGCCCATTCCAAGAGAGGCTGGGAGATTATCCAAGTCCATCCCTCTTGGTCCATTTAAGATGATCTTCTTACTAAACCAAACCTATGTAGTATACTCTCCTAATAAAAGAACAATATATTTTTAAGTCAATGTTAGTCAAGGAAAGTCACAACTAGGTAGACCTAAAAATAAAATCCTGTTTTGGAAGAGATCTGCTGGCCCTTGGTGTTTAAATACATCTTTCAGTCATAGATGACAGATGCTAGCTCAATAACTGATGTGTGCCCCAGTTTACCATCTGGAAAGTGGGAATAATAATACAACTGTGCAGAGCTTCTGGGTGACTTAGGTAACTTTGCTTGATGTTATACAACCAGTTGGTAGCAAACAAAAAGAGAGAACCCAGAAGCCTCAATCCCAGCCTGCAGCTTTAATCACACTCCTAGTGACTTTGAATATCTAGCATATGCCAAAACTTTTTCAAGTTTACAAGCTCTAGAACTGTTAAAAGCATCCAATGTTGCTATAAGAAGGTTGGTAGTGATCCATTTGGAAAGGCTGTATCATTTTTATGGAATATGACATATATATTTTTGTGTACTTTTTAAAAAAATTCAGGTTTCATTTCTACTACATTCTATTTTTTGAAATTTTTATATGTGCATACATATTTATGTAGAAATAGATATGGAATTCTATATATTCTACATATTCTTTTTAGGCATTGACAGCCCTTCTATTTTTCCTCTTCTTCCATCCCTTATTAAAACCTGATCAATTAACATCATTCATAATATAGAAAATCAGCATTCTATTCATTGTATATATAGTCTTATCAAAGGCAAGACTCGAATGCAGCTCTTCCTGACTTTTTTCAGCCCTCTAACCATTATACTGTGATGATCCTTATGATCTGTCCCTGACATGGACTGGATTGGTAACCACAACCAAGTCACAGAATCACAGAATTTGAGAATTTCAGCAACCATCTAATTTTTCCCTGTTGAATTTTGCCATATTAGATTCTGTCCAATGTTCTAGCCTATCAGGGCAGTTCCACCATCTCTATGGGATCCCTCTATCATTTGTACCTTGCATAGGATATCCCATAGAACATCGGCAAGTCCCTTTAGTAAGCTTACACCCAGTGTATATTTTGCTCGATGTTAAAGGTCACTGAACAGTTAGTTCCGTATTTGTACCAATCTGGGAATCCTGGATTCTATCTCACCAAGTGTAGGCATGGCTGATGCCTTATTGGAAGAGAGACCTAAAAGCTCCATTTTCGTCTGTCAAGCTAAAAGTCTTTGTTATTGTTGTTGTTGTCATTGCTGTTGTTTGTCATCAAAAACAACAACAAACCACAGCAAGATCTCTAATCCTTCCAGTCACTTGTGTAACATTAAAGATATGGTCTGCTATTGACCATCAAGTTGTGGGTGACCACAGAGAAATGAACATAGGAATGGCGAGCACAAGTAGACAGCATTGCATGTCTCCTACAATCATCTACGTGCAAGAAGGCAACTCATCCAGGAACTGTCTGATTTACAAAGAAGGTGCACCAGATACAAAGACTGACTGTACAAGTCAGTCATCTAACATATATTAAGCACTTAATAAATTAATAATTATTCTCACTATATAGCACATAGAAGGCACTTAATAAATGTTGACCAAATGGATGGATAGATGGATAATAGATGGATGGGTGAATATGTAGATGGATGAATGAATGAGTGAATGATATACCTTTGCCTATGGAGATTAAGATAAATTATGGTACAACATATTTGCCAAATATTTTAGTTAATAAACAATGAGACAAGCACAATAATAATATCTATTTACAGATGAGTAAGCTGAGATCTTGAAAGGTTATAACATGCTGAAGAAAATTATATCTTACAAAAAGCAAAAAATAGCCCAGAATTCTCCTGACTTGAAATTCAGTTGAATTCCCAGCTGTTTCCATTACTAGAGACCACACAGCTTCTAATCATCCCCTTGTGCATTAAGGTCACAGGGTCAATCTCTGCCCTGTTAACAGTGATTTAGAGTCATTAGCAGCTAATGACTATTTCTGTTGAACAAGACTCTGGATCTTGACACAGGCTGTCATAGGTTGGTACTAATTAACGGCCTTAGGGGACTGGATAATCCTTTTGGGTCTGGAATAACCGCCATCCTTGCCTCAGCCTCTTAAAAAAACTCAGCTCCCTTTGAGGCAAAGCTCAGGTGCCTCTTCCTACAGGGGACCTTTCCTGAGCTACACCAGTGCTTAGCACAGTGCCTGGCTCATAATAGGTCCATGATAAATGCTAGTTGACTGAAAATTCTTAGCACTCTGTTCCTCTTGGAATCACCTTGTATTCTTTTATATATATTTTGCATTGTATTGCCCAGTAGAATGTAAAATGTCACCCATCAGGGCAGGGACTATTTCCTTTAAGTCATTGTATCTCCAACACGTAACACAGTGTCCTGCAGTTAGTAGGTGCTTAATAAGTATGTGTTGAATTAGCTCAATGTGAAAATTAATCCTTCTTCCTGTTTTCTTTTTCCTTTTCTGTATTCTTTTGAAGCATATAAAACTTATCTGGCCATCATGGAACCTTAAAGATTATCTAGTAACTTTTAAAAGGAAAGGGTCAGGGAGGGGGTATAGAGGAGAGGAACAAGGTTAGAGCATTTCTAACATCCAAAAGGACATTTCAATGAAATATTGTCATAAAGAATTGAAAGGCTGGTTTTAATCAAAAGCAGATTAAATAGTTCACTACGTCTAGAAGAACTATGCTGAAACCTAGTTATTAATAGGCACTGCCAGAAACAATAAAGATGGATTGAGATGTTTGCAGGTGGGGCATAGTCTGCAGGTGAATCAAAGAGTAAATACGAAACACCACTGTATAAATTTGGCCTGCTAACATTTCCATGAATGATAAATAATGAATTCCTATGAATCCATAGAGAGAACAATTTGCCATTAGAATTTTATCACTTATTCTAGTTTATAACTCTTCTTGACATTTTGTTCTGATATTCAACATCACGCCAGTACAAATGAAATAGTATCGAGGGAAAAAGTTATATTAATTTTACATTTTGGTATAAGCAAGACAGATTGCCTTTGGTTTTTATGAATAGGTAATTCTGTTCTTCATAAATACATAATGAATTCTAGTGTTATTTTTTTTTATTTATTTACATGAAGGGAAATAGTGCCTTTGAATACCTAGGATGTGGGTGTGAAGATTCCAGAATCTCTTTATTTACATCAGTCCATCTGTTGTTGTTTTTCCTTTGTCTTCAAAGAGGGCCAGTGACATCACAAGGTGATATCTTGACTTGCAAGTGAATTGGATTCAAGTGAGGCAGAGCTGCACAAAGTCATCAACCTCACTGTCTTCCAGAGTCATGGAAGACAAAAGACAGAAGCAAGATAAAAGTCAGGACAGCTGACAATGGCCCACAATGCATCAGATGACCTTGGCATCTTTGATGTCTGACCAAGCTCTAAGCACTCCACAGTGCCTACTTCAGCTGCCTTCATGTCCATGTTCTCATCCAACCATTATACTGGGCAGGGTCTTCTCATGCTTGGGATAGACATCCCCCTAACTCACTGATGGGTTTGAAGCCTATTGGTTTCACTTCAGCCTGGTTTAGCCTATCTGCCTAGATGGTTTACCAGGGGTTGGCCATTGCATATGCTTCAAGCTTCCTGGAGACACAAGCTTCTTGGTAACTGGTCAGACACTAAAGGTGGATGAGCATCCCTGAAAAGGGCTTGGCAAACACTCACATCAGTCCTCCTTAAGAACCCATATTCCTCTTTAGTCCATCTGCTGTGTGTGAAAAGTGCTAAGCCTGTCTCACTTAAGGCTTCATGCTACATAGTACTGGATCTCCTGCTAAGGCCTAAGATCTCTCTTCACTCTCAAACTTCTCTTCACATACACACACACACACACACACACACACACACACACAATCTTCTTTGTTAGAAATTCAATGCAATATCCTGTAATGTTGGTGCCTATAAATTACAGAATGCCTGAACAATTTGAATAATATTTGAAGGCAGTTGGGTGGCACAATGGACAGAACGCTGTACCTGGCATCAGGAAGACCTCAGTTCAAATCTGATATAGGCAAGTCACTTAACCTCTTTTGACTTTGTTTCCTAAAATGTAAAATAGTGATAATATTAACCCTACCTCCCAAGGTTCTTGTGAAAATCAAATAGGATATTTGTAAAGTGTTTAGCACAGTGTCTTGAAGACAGTAGGCACTAAATAAATGCTTGTTTCTTTCCTTCCTTAGTAATTTATTAAGTACTTTCCAGGTACTGTGCTAGGTATTAGGATACTAAGAAAAAAACAAAAATGGTCCCTGATACCAAGGACTTCATATTCTACTGGGGAAAACAGCACATACACCTATGAGTAGGTATAGTGATAGGGATGGAACTGGTAAATTTCCTGGTATAGGGAACTCCCAGATCAAAAAACTCCCTCTAGGATATCAGGTCAGCATCTTCTCTACAATTTATACTCTCAGAGTGCTGCTTAGAGCCCTCAGAGATTAAATTATTTGCCCAAGGTCACATAGCCAGTATTTGTCAAACATAATAAGTATGGACAAAATACTATGGATTGTTGGCTCATTTGGTCAAATTGTTCCCTATCCCTGGAATCCTATATCTTCACCCTTTGGATTCAGATCCATCTATTAAAGACCATTACAAATGTCCCCATCTCTATGAAGCCATTCCTGATCCTTCTTCCTCAGAATTTATGGAGCACTCTGTTTTGCAGCTCTCCAATGTACCTATCAAATGATATAATAATGACAATAATAATCCACATTTAGGAAGTGCCTTCCTGACAAGCTTGCAAGGCAGATAATGATCAACCTGATCAGTTCCAGATGGTGAGCCTCTGTTCAGGACTTTGCATCTTCCAATGAAGGATACAGACAGGCCCATTTGAACCAGCCTCAACTCTGTATTGTTAGATGAACTGGTAGACAGTCATAGGCTGTTACAGGACAGAGTTATGACTTTGTGCTGGGCCTATAATAATCCTCATTAAAGATTCATTCTTTTTACCATGAAAGCTAAAGTCTGGGATTTCCCTGAGGCAACTCTGGGTGGGAAAGATTTATGATTCTTGGTGATGGGGAGGCACTCCCAAGATTGGCCCCAATCTTTGCCCAGAGGTTGGAGTATTGGCCCACAAATTAGATACAGATGAGGAAAATGAGACTGAGAGATTATAACACTTGCCCAGAGTCACAGAGCTAGCAAGAGTCAAAGCCCAGTTTTGAACCCACATTTCCTGACTCACATTTCCTGGCTTTATAGGGTATGTATTATGGTTATCTCCCTGCTAGACTGTAAACTCAATGAAGGCAGGCATTATTTTTTATGGAAATCAAATCTTTTCAACACCTAGCACAGCGGTATGTACTTGATAAATGTTAGTTGAATGAATACCCAGTTTTCAATCTGTAGTTCCTCTCATCTCAACAAATAATTTCTAGGTGTCAATTCTGTTAATATGTTAGGCTAGGATCCATTGATAGGGTCCATCATCATAATTTATAGAATTAAATCATTTAATGCTGATCACATAGTAGGTCTTAGTTAATACTCAATAACTGATTGATGGTTCAAATGATTGGTGAAACAACGGTTTGTTTGCTTTTTTTTTAATAATTTACAAAGACATGGAAAGAGAAGAACAATTGATTGCAATTTTAGGGCCCAGGTTCTAATCCCAACTCTGGTACTTCCTAGCAGCGAGAACCTGAACAAGTCACAATCTATTTGGGCCTCAGGATCTTCATCAGTAAATTGGCAGTGCTGCACTTCATGATCTCCAAAGTCCCTTCAAGCTCCATAATCCTACAATTCTACTTGCACTACCTACCTAAGAAGCTTTTTGGGAGGGAAGTACTTTGTTAATTGCAAGGTTGTATATTAATATGGGCATTGTTGTCCCCATCGACCTGATCTGCTCATCTAAAGTAAAAAGGATTTTCTAGGGTGTCTTATTTTAAGGTGCAATATTCACATTCCTAAACCACAGATCTAACCATGTCACTTTCACTCTCAAAAACCTTCAGCAGCTCCCTAATGCCTCCAGCATAAAATTCTAAATCCTCAACCTGGCATTTAAAGTTCTCCAAAACCTGGGAACTATCTACCTTTCCAGTCATTTCATATTCCTCCCCCTCATGCAGTCTGCGTTTCAGTCGAACTGGCCTGCTAACTGTTCTGTATGCTCAAGATTCAATCTCCTACATTTTCACTGGTAGTTCCCCACATCGAGAACATATACCCATCTCATGTCAGCCTCACGGCATCCCTAACTTCTTTCAAAACACATTTCAGCTTTGATGAGGCTTTGCAGGATCTGCCAGCTTGCCACTGCTTCCTCTCTCTTGAAATCACTCTGTATTCCCACCCCACCCACCCCCTTTTTTAAAAATTTTGTCTAGGTTTATGATTTTCTTGGTTTAGGCAGAGGTATCGATCCTGAGCCCCACAGGACTTAAATAGCCCACAAGACTCCTGAATGAAGCCCAGGTTAAAATGTTATAGGGAAATGTTTAATAAAATAAATAAAAATACAATACAACATAGATAACATTAATTTGTGGTTGTCTAAGTCAATATGTGGTCAAATTGTCTAAAAAACTGAGAGGTTAAATCACTTACCACAGGATCATATAGCCAGTATGTGTCAGTGAAGAGGCCTGAATCTAGGTCATCCTGACGCCAGGACAACTCCAGGACCAGTTCTCTATCCATTTACTCCAGGATGCCTCTCCCTTATTTCCTGGAGTCTTGATATTTATTTTTCAGTGCATATGTTCCATCCTCCAGTAGAATGTGAGCTCCTTGCAGGCAAGAACTATTTCACTCTTGCCTTTGTATTCCAAACACTCAGCACAATGCTTCACACATACTAGATGTCTTAAAAATATTTAATGACGTTAACATCATTAAGAGGAGAAGGAAAAAAAAAACATTCTATTTGGGCCAACATAGCTGTCTATAACATGGCACACACATTCAGGCTAAAAGGAGACTCTGAAACAAAAACAACTCTAAATACTGAGTCTTAATTTGCTTTGGTTTTTGCCCCCTTTTTGAAATTAAAAGGACTGTTCCTCTTTGACTATTTTCTCCCGCTGTTCACATAATCAGCACCATCCTTCATATTCAGAGCTGCCTGTGCAAAGAGTGTTTCTCAGCAGGTCTGAGGGTGACTCAGTGCAGTCCATGAGATGTTGTCCTTTCTGTCCTAGGGACGTGTGGAATCTGTTTCCTATTTAGAGGTAGTATGGACATGTCTCCAGAGATATCACTATTTGCAGCTTTACCTCTGTACTTAAGGCATGTAAGTGTCCAGAAAGATTTAGTTGTTAAAATGAGAGGACCTGACTATTTTTTTAATTTGCGAAAACTATCTGTTGAGGAAGCTATTATATTAAAATGCAAATTCAGATGAACGAGTGGTCCCTTTAGGGCAAATAGTAGATGGCTAGGTGGCTTGGTGGAAAGAGTGCTAGCTAGATGTGGAGTCAGAAAGAACTGAGTTCAAATTTGATCTCAGACACTCATAAGCTGTGCAACCCTTGGTAAGTCACTTAACTGCTGTCTGCCTCAGTTTCTTCATCTGTGAAATGAGGATAATAATATCATCTATCTCATAGAGTTTTAAGTAGGATCAGATGAGAGTTTATATAGACAGACAGACAGACAGTTACATGTATACATAGTCTCACTGGTACGTAAAAATAATAATAATTATAGCTACCCTTTAATATATATAAATATAAAGTACTTTGCAAACCTTAAAATGTCATTGAATGGTAGCTATCATTATTATATTTATCTACTAACATGCAAATGTATCATTCCTGTAAAATGATTTTTCATAAATAACCGAGAAAAGTTATGTCCTTATTCTACATAAGCTCTTTAAAGTCTCTGTCACTTACCTCTCACCAAGAATTAAGTGATGGATTGATAGCCTCAAT
>NW_020954562.1:9298518-9327501 GCF_900497805.2 Vombatus ursinus | reverse complement strand
CAAATGCATATGCAAGGGATACAGGGATATAGGAATTAATCAGCTTCTCCAGGCCACCCAAATGTAGAACAATCTTGATCTATGAGAGATGGAGCAGCACACTGAATCACAGAATTTCAGACTCAGAAGGGACCTCAGCAGACATCTAATCCAAACCATAGCTAAAAAATAACACTCCCCGCCTACAACACAGCCAGCAAGTGGTCATTCAGCTTTTGTCTGATGACCTCCAGGGACAGGGAATCTGTTATCTCCCAAGGTAACCCAATCTATTTGTGGGTAATTCTATTTTTTTAATTTTATTTTGTTTTTAATTTTTAAAATAATTTTTTCGATCATCGAACTTTTTTTCTCCCTACCACTTTCACACACACACACACACACACACACACACACACACACACACACACACTCACATACCCCTAGGAGAAAAAAAATTACAAAACCCAAATATTATATAAACTTCATCAAGCAAGACAAATTCCCATGTTTCCTATATCTAGAAATGGGTTTCTCAATCTGCATGTCAGAGCATCCCCTCTCTGTCAGGAGAGTGATTGGCATTCTTCATCATCAGTTCTCTGGAATCAATGACCAATGCGTTGATCAGATTTCTTAAGTCAGAATTATTATTTTTTTACAATATTGATGCTATGGTATAAATTGTTCTCTTGGTTCTGCTGACTTCACTCTGCATCAGTTCATACAAGTCTTCTCAGGTTTCTCTGAAGCTGTCTTTTTCTCCATTTCTTACAGCCCAAAAGTATTCTATGACTGAACAAATTATAGAGTATGAATGATAATTATAATTATTAGGGAGTTTTTTCCTAACATTGAGGTTAAATTTGTCTCTTTGAAACTTCCACCCATAACTCCTAGTTCTGACCCCACTATAGAATAATGATATCATTTTTTTTTTTTGGTTTTAGGCAATTGGGGTTAAGTGACTTGCCCAGGGTCACACAGCTAGTAAGTGTCAAGTGTTTGGTCTGAGGTCAGATTTGAACTCAGGTCCTCCTGACTTCAGGGCCAGCGCTTTATCCACTGCACCACCTAGCTGCCCCTTGATATAATTTTCTTTAAGACACAAATACATTTAGTCATATAAGAAATGGGCGAGCCAGCAATATTTACTCAAGATGCTTTTCTTTCTATAATGAGTATTACACTGACATCTCAAAAATAAGAAAGCTACATGTCTACTTTTCTATATAAATCAAATTTATGTAAAACAAATGAGTGAAGATATTCAGACATTTTCTATATTTGACAAAGTCACTTTAGCTCAGGGGCCAGGGGCCATTGATAGAATTCAGGGCTTCTGTGAACTTGAAAAAAAATTACAACTTTATTTTCATTCATCTCTAACTGAAATTTAGCATTTCTTTCAGTTATTTAAAAATGTTATTCTAGGGGTAGCTAGGTGGCGCGGTGGATAGAGCACCATCCCTGAAGTCAGGAGGACCTGAGTTCAAATGTGACCTCAGACCAAACACTTGACACTTACTAGCTGTGTGACCCTGGGCAAGTCACTTAACCCCAATTGCCTGAAAAAAAATCGTTATTCTAAAAAAATATTCATAGATTTCACCAACTGCCAAAGGAGAAGTCTATGACACACACACACACAAAAAAAGATTAAGAACCCCTGGCCTGGTTCCATAATCAGAGAAACAAAATAAGCAACTTATAGGGCCAGAAGTGAACTATTGGGCCAATTGTACCAACCTTGCCATCTAATTAATTTTCCATATCCAAGTGAGTCCTGGATGGTGACTGGGGGGTCCAACATGAAGCAATGGAAAGAAAATTATTCTAGGAGATAGGAGGCCTGTGTTCTGTTCCCATGTCTCCTACTAACTAGCTATAGGACCTTGGGCAAATCAATTTAACCTCTACAACTCTGTTTTCTCATCTATCAAATAAGCTTAATACCAGTACTACCTACCTCCAAGGACTGTTGTGAGGATCAAATGAGATCATAGCAGTAGGAAGATACTTTGAAAACCTATGAAGAGTTCCTCAAATATAGGACATATAAGTAGTAGGAGATATAGTCTCCCCTTCATGACTTAAAATAGACCCACAGTACCAAAGCCCTGAGAAGAATTAAAGAAGAAATTAAGGTAACTACTGTCCTCAACACCACTAAAAAAAAAAAATGTTTCAAACAAAACTGGAAAAACACAGCTTCTCTCAAGCTTTCTCAAGCTTCTCTTCTGAATGGAGCAGGGAGGGTGGAGGGGGAGGACTGACGATCTTGGAATCATAAAAAATCTGAGATCAATACCTGCCCTACAACTTGCTGTGTCCACATGGTGTTGGCTTCAGGCAAGCAAATTACTCTTCTAGTGACAATTAAAAAAAAAAAAGACAACTTTGATATTGTCCATGGAAGGCTCCCTTCTTGTGTCTCTGTCATCACCTGAGTTCTTGAATCTAAGACAAAGAGAATTTCTCCAGGTGTCAAGTGATAATACGAAAAAATATATATTTGGCCCAGTTCAGGTACCAAGAGAGCACCAAGGACAGTTACCCATGACATGCTTTTGAAAACAAAGGGAGGGAGGAAAGATGGTGGGGAAAAAAATGGAATAGACTTGGTGGGCTTCTTGGAATGTTCCCAGGTTCAAATAGTAGGTTCTAGAAGATTGTCTCCAGGGTGTGGTGAAGTAATTTACCTTCCTAGATTGCTTATCAATCCGAGCTTATCAAGGTACGGTTTATGGGCTACAGATAATTGACTTCCCACCCCCTGGACCAATTTGTCATCTGGTTCAGCTGGAGCACAGCTAATCTGAATACGAAGCCCCCTCTGAAGACAAAAGGAGGCCTACACGTGGATCTGTTTCATGCACAGCAGTGCTGAGCCTAGGCCAGAATTCAACCCAGAAGACAAACTCATCAGAAAGGAAGCCAGTTGTCCTGGTCCAGGATGCTGAGTTTTTAGCCAGAGCCCTTGCACAAGGTCTCTTATCATCAGAGCAATGTAAGCTCATTTTATTATCTCTGGTTACCCCCTGGATACTCAAATACAAATGGTCTTATCCTTCAATCTAATTTGGTGGTTATCTATGTAAATGTGCCCACGGGTTTATTTGAATGGCTCATCCTCTAAATCCAGAATGATGATGCTTTCCTGGCAGAAACCTTCTTAAATGAAGGATGGAATGAGTTCTGATACATTTTCTAAGTGCTTAAAATGACTTAATTTTTTAAAAAGAGGTCTGGCTGCATTTCCAGTTTATTGGGAAAGAGTTGGACTGGGGGAAATATTATGATTCAGCCTTTTTTTCAAAAAAATGTAACTATTTTAGGACTGGTATAAGATAGGTCTTTTAGAGGCTAGGAGTCACTTAAACAAGATTAGATACTGACTCCTCTGTGGAAAATTTGAATCTCAGAGCAGTCAGAACAACATTATTTTTTTTTTAGTTGATATAATCTCCATACCCCACCCCCACCGCCCAAAAAAAGTTTGTTCAAATTTTCAAGTAAATTAGAGGGACCTGGAATGATCTATGGCAAAGATGTCAAGTATTTGGTGTACAATTTATTGGCCCTCATTTCACCACTGATCTATGGGACAGTAAAGAAGAGAAGAACGTGTGATTTAGTTGGAAAAGTGCCTGCTTTAGAATGAGAGGACCTTGGTTTGAATCCCACAACTACCACTTACTGCATTATAATCTTGGTAAGTCATTTCAGCTCTTGAGCCTCAGTTTTCTCATCTGAAAAATGAGATGGTTGGATTAAAAGAGATCTAAAGATCTCTTTATGCTCTGAGTCTATGAGCCTGCCCTCTGGGAAGAATGGCTTACAGAGTCCAATATCCCTCTTTGAGGTGCATAATACCATCATACGCCATTCAATCAAGCAATTATGGGCAGAATACTCCAGAGATTCACAAGCAGGAGGTCACATATGCCTGGAGATACAACCTGGCAATAGCATCTATGGGTGCCAGTAGCTGTAGCTACTGAAGATCAGGAAAAGAAAGTTCTTACTACCAAAGTCATTGGCTCTGTCTAGTGGTCCAACATCAAAAATGGACATTTTTATAAAAAGAAATTATATTTAAAAAAGACATATTTCCATCTGCTTTTGTCCTTACACCCTAAGGACCATGGGACCATTAAATGTAAACTCCTTGAGAGCAAGAATTGGGGTTGTTTTTTGGTTGCTTGTTCAGATTTTTGCCTCTCCTCTGTATCCCCAGAGCTTAATACAGTGCCTGGCGCATAGTAAACGCTGATAATAAATTCTTATACATTCACTGACTGACCTATAAGTATAGTTTTCTCCATTAGAATATAAGTTCCTTAAGAAAAATCATTTTGCACATATTAAATGCTTAATAAATATTTCATCCATCTATCCATCCTTTCATCCACCCATCCATCCATTCATTCATTTATCTGGGTTGTTCTGCCTGAAAGGATGTTGGGAGAGGGAACAAGTATTAATTAAGTGACTATTATGTGCCAGGCTCTGTGCTATCATGTAGGTGACCCTGGGTTGGTTCTTAATATACTGGTAGAGTTCAAGACCTAGTTATTTTTGTCAAATTGAAAAAGCATTAAGGCAGGCTATGGATGGACTTTATATCTGCCATCTTAACACTACTCTAAGTAAGGGTAGAGAGGTACATAGCACGGGTTTGGCCATCGGGGGTTTTGTTTTGGGATTTTGGGGGGGTGCAATAGGGAGCATGAGGAAAGTAGTCACAATAATTTTATAACTGATAAATATGTAACTAATCTTGATTTTCACGAATTGACTGTGAAGCTTATCTACTTCCTCTTAGCAAAGTGGCAATGGACTACAGGTGCAGAATAAAGCATTTGTGGACCAATGTAGCCAATGTGTCAGCTGGTTTTGTTGTGTAGGGATACAGACCATTTCCACTTGGGTCATCATCTCCGTCTCCTCCCCAATGTAAAAATCAAACTTTTTTTTTGGTACCACTTTGGGCTCTGATAGGCTACCTTTGGCTTTATCTTATCCTCACTGTGTATCTTGACCAATTCTACATCATACCCTGCTACCTCTCTCCTAATACCTTCGTTTTATGGGTTGTCTTTTCCACATTAGAGTATAAGTTTCATGAGGGCAGGGATTATCTCGCTTGCTTGTATTCATGTCTACAGCACTTAACAGTGTCTGGAACATAGTTCATATTTAATACTTGATCTTTCTATCAGTCTATCTATAACTCTCTAATGCTATCAGAGAGAGAAAACATTGGTAAGCGACATAAATGTAAAAGAAAAAAAAGTCAAGGCTTTTCTTTAGTCTAGGACAAAATTACCCAGCATTCCTAGCCATGAGTTCAAGTTCCTCTCTCAAAAAAAAAAAAAAAAAAGTATTGTAGTTTCCTGTGAGCTGGTCACCCTATGTGGTACCAATCCCTATCCTTTCAACTGAGTTATTGAATGCCAACCATAAAGCTTTCTCAGACACTCTGCTATCTTCCTAGAAGGAGAACTCCCTACCACAACCTCTTTGCCTTACCAGCATAGAAATCACTGAAGGAAAAACAAATAATTTGTCAATGATATATTTGGTGGTCCTAGGATAAATCCTTTATATTCTCCCACTAACCCATATCATCCCTGTTTGCTCTGGCTGCCCTCAATCCCCATCGGGGAGAGTCCTCCATCCAGCCTTACTTAGGACTTCAGAGCTGGCAATGTTTCAATGTGGCTTGCCACCAATTTTGAACTTTTAAAGTGCCTCAAGCCAAAGGAAGGTTAGAGAACATAGCCCTGTGGCAGTTACATTACCCAGACCAGGCAGGAGGTATATTTACACCATCGCCCCTTTCTTTAAGCGTGTTCAGTCCCTTCCCCCATTTTTAAGGAGGTAGCATTTTAATACTGCTACACGAACAAAGTAGAAGCTATAAAATCACAGGTACCATTCATTTCTATTCCCTACGGACATAGCAATTGTACCTAATGAGGTGTTACTGAACTCAGGTGATACTTCTCTTTTCAAAAGCCCTTCTACCATGATCAGCACTTCTTTCCAGTAAAGTCTGTTGCTGAAGTGCACGAGCTCATTAAATTCTGAGTTCATATAGAAGTTACTTGTTTCAGAGCATAGCCACTAACCATCTCCCAGATTTCTATACAAGATAGGGGTTCTTGGAATCAGTTCCTCAAAACTAACCTAGAAATGATCGGAGGTTTCTGACTTTCAGATTTATTGGGTCATGCAGTAACAAAACCAGAGTAGGGTGACAAGAGCTTAAGTTCAGAAAGCTAAGTTTAGAGGATATTCACAGCACTTGCAGTCTTTCATCAATCCAGAAAAAAAAACAAAGCTTCCCACCTAAGTTTTCAGGAGTAGCTCATTATAATAAGAGGCTGCAAGACAATCAAGTTCTCCCCCCACAACCTTCACACCCCAAGTGAACTTCTCCCTAGCTGCTCTCTCTACCTTTGGCTACAAGCCTTCCCAGGGACATTTCAACGTCCTTGCTTGGAAAGTTGACTTAAGGGCACATTTCATGCTTCTTACCCCAGGAGAGGTGCCATCTGGGGCACAAACATAGTGATACAACTGTGGGAAAAGCTGCCTAAAATTAAAAGGAAAAATAAACAAGTTCTGTTTTATAGATGTGCTTTTCATAATATTAAAATGTGAAATCTATGTATATGTACATACAGAGAGATAGAGTTTTCTTTTTTGGAAATTTCTATACAATATAGTTGCACTTACTGGGCTTATTTTAGCTATTGGGAAGTTTGAAAAACAGCCTACAATTTAATTTTTGTCTTCATTCTCCCTAAGCTCACCATAACATTACTTTTGGACTACCTTAACAAGCAAATAGGAGTTATTGTGATCTAGACTTGGGCTCGGGTGACCTAGGTTTGAATTCAAGCTTCCTGTGTTCATTCACTAAGTGACCCTGGGCACATAAAGCTTCTTCCGAAGATCCATTAACTTTTCAGTGCTTGGGTTTCCTTATCTAGAAAATGAGCATAACTTGCATTCCCTATCTGACAGGGTTATGAGGAAAACATTTTAAAGTCTTGAAGTGTTATAGAAATGTGATTTATTTTTGTTACAGTAGCCGAAGAGGTCATCTGAGGTTTTCTAAGTTAGAAAGAACAAAGGGAAAACTAGAAAGGAAAAAAGCAGATGTGGTTTGCCACCCATGGAAATTTACCCACTGACCCAGCATCATGAGAATATGTCCCACTTGCTTTGTAGAAGTCATTCAATCATTCAATCATTCAATCTTAACTTATGTTTCTGACCTGAAAAAGAAGAAAAAAAGTAGCTCTCTCTCACACTCTAAATCAGGGGTTCTTAATCTTTTCTGTTTAAAAAAAAAAGATCCATTTGACAGTGTGAAGAAGATTATTGACCTTATGAGTAATGTTTTTAAATGCATAAAATACACAAGATTAAAATATATTGTATCACATTGAAATCATTATCAAAATATATTTTTAAAATATGTACTGTAAGATATCTAGCAACAGGTCTAATAACTACGGTTATTTCAAAGTAATAATGAGCATAAGTGGTATTTCAAGATAGCTTATAATAACTGCTATGTAATATGAAAATATCTGTGATTTCTATGGTGATAAAGTCACAGGTACTCAATACTACTGTAATTCATTGCCTACATTCATAATTAAAAGAAATGTTAGAGATTAGTGCAAATTAGTAAAAAATGAATAAATAAATAAATAAATATGCAATTTTTTTTTCCTATCCACAGACCCATGGGGGACCCTTAGACCTAAGGTCAAGGACTCCTGCTGTAAATCAACTCCAAACTCATGATAGTGAAGGAAAAGAATATCATAACAATCATTCTATTATGCAGGTGGCCAGTGTAGGCAGAGGTAATTATGATCCTAACAGCATCTGATAGCCATAATGTTTAGCATAGTGCCAGATTGTGAGGGAACTCAAACCCAAGACATTTCTAGGTTTCCCCAGAAATGAAGCTGAGTTTTCAGCAGATATAAGGGAATCAACCTTGATTTGAACTCTGCTCTGAGAATCAGCACCTAAAATCTAAGAAACAACCCCGCTCTCATCCTTTCCACACTGCTCTTGTACAATTTCTTTTCTTTATCTGTAAAAGTTTGGCACTTTCCTTAGAAACTGCAAATGGTTAATTTTCTTAGCTGTTAGCTTTCAGCACACAGTGGTTGGCCATGAAGCCAGTAGACAGCTACCAATGCCTAAAAAGCTCAGGACATCATGACACACCCAAGCTTCTGAGCAGTAACCAATGTTTAAAGACAATCTGGTTGAGAAAACAATGATTTACCCAACACTATGTCTTCAAGTCATGCAATCTCCCCAAATAGGTCTAATCTATTTCTAATAATTCCCAAAGAAGGTCATGCTACTGCCTTCCAGTCTCACTCAATCCATTCCAAAGCCATCCTTAAATGCATTCAAGGGAAATACTATTTTCACAGGTGCTCCTCAGATTCAAAAATGGGAAATATACTTTGCCTCCCCCCGCCTTAGAAAGAGAACCGTTACCACACGAGAAGAAAGATCTTTTATTCTGTTACGATTGTCTTCTCGGATTCCCTAGCTATTAGAGCAATAATCTACTAAATAATATTTTAATTTCTCCCCCAATGTGTAAGAGATTTTGCAAAGTCAACAAATAGTAGGATTCACTTGCTAAGACACTTTATCTTTGGCACTAAATTGCACAAAGTCCCTTTTATCTCTGAGTTTGAGAGGAGAATCCTGGGGGTTGACTATCAAAACAAATAGCATGGTTTGGGAAGTTCCATTGGTTAGAAAGAAATAAATGAATTCCAACCTGAAGGAAGACATCTGGGAATAACTCAGGAAAATTAGCCATGGCAGAAGGACCAGTTTATTAGAACCTCTAGTAGTTTTCTTATCCACTTTTCCAAGAGCTGATTTATATTATCAAAGCCCAACTTAAAACAGCATGGTGCATGTATGAGTGGATGTATGTGGGTGTTGCAAAGCACAAGAGGACAGCATACACTTGGTCACCAAAGTGACTCTTTCAGAGAAGGCAATTTTGAGTGTGATGGAAAGCCTGTGAAAGCCACAGTTACTTTGTAAGTTGCCAATCTCTGTTATTCCATAAACAGCTGCTCTGAAGGTTGGCTGAGGACTTATTTAACTTATTCAGAGAATCAATTAGCCAAAGACATTAGGGCCAATGAGGAATGTCATTCAAGCATAAAAATATTTAGAAAACATTTCTAGTTTTTTTGTATTTCTAGCAAGAAAAAAAAAGTGACAACCCATATTCCCATTTACCTAGACTTTTAAAAGACTATAGTAGCCCAGAAAAGAAACAGCTTAATGGGGTTTTCTTGGATGACTTTACAACCAAAGAAGACACTGCTATATTGACTAAACAAAGGCTGTGAGCCACAGTCCAAATAGTATTAGGAGACATTAATCAATATCCAATATTAATTAATGCTCCGTTGAGACAGAATTTTTAGAAGAATTTTTTTTTTAAAACATAGTTCTAAGGAAGCCTAAGTGCAGTATAAATTTGTAGCTAAATTATGTGTTGTAGAGCATTAAGAACTAGACCTAGAACCAAGAAGACCCTGTTTCAAATTCTGCCTTATTCACTCCCTACCTGTATGACACCAGACAAGTCATTAAACCTCTCTGACCCTCAGTTTCCTCTTCTGTAAAATGGGGATAATTTTTCCTGCATTATCTACTTCACAAGATTATTGTGAGGCTCCAGAGGGGTAGAATATGTAAATTGCTTTGCAAATTTTAAAACCCCATATAAATGTTGTTGATTATTATATAGCCTGGCTGTGGCCTAAACACAGTATAACAGCCTCCTGAGGAATCCTCAAGGGACAGTCTGGACTTGGAATCAGGAAGACTTGAGTTTGAATCTGACCTCTGGAACTTCAGTTGGATGATCCTAGGGAAAAATCACTTAACGTCTCTGAGCCTCAGTCTCCTTATCTATAAAATGAGGGTAATAATAGCACCTACCTCACAGGGTTGTTGGGAGGGTTGATGCAGAAAATGCATGTGGAGCACTTGCAAACATGAAGTGCTATATCATAATCCTATCTTGATGTAGCTTGTTCTGAATTAAATAAGAACAGGCTATAGGCGTCTATTTGATTTGAGAGAAGGGATTTAGATAAGAGGTTCTTAACCTTTTGTGTATCATGGACCTATTTGGCACTCTGGTAAAATCTAAGGACCCCTTCTAAGAAATAATGCATAAAATTAAATGCATAAATAAAATATGCTGGATCACAAAGGAAATAAATTATAATAAATACAATTACATTTTATTAAGTTCACAGACCCCAGCTTAAGAACCACTATTCTAAATAATTTTTCCCTGCTTGCTTTTCTTCCATTATTAAGTGTAAAGATGATAATCCATCATTATATGAAATATAAATTGTTAATCATCTTATTTTATTATAATAATGTATCATATCTGTATTATATTTTACCATCTACAAAGCACTTTTCCCACAATAACCTCGTGAAGGGAGCAATGTACTTATAATAAGTATTACTATTTTCATTTCACAGATGAGGAAACTGAGCCTCCAAGATATTAAACAATGTTTCCAAGGCCACAAGTAACCAATGATGGAATAAACATGAACCCAAGCATGCTGACTCCTAGTCTTTCTACTCTGTTATATATTTTGGTTATAAAAGTGTAAGCCCATAAGAAATACCATAATGAATCAAACCAGTTATCTAGCTAGCTAGGCATCTACCTGTTTCAGACAATAATACCAAGAGAGCTATATCTTGGGAGAATATGGGAATTGCCCTCTAAAGCATCAGTCAGAAACATTTAATATGTAGTATTAACATGTCAAGTCTCCTTGATATAATTAAATATCTATTACCATGAATTTACCTAACTACTCCTTGAACATATTTTCATACTAGATAACTTTGCAGGGTAACTGATTTAGTCCCATGTGACTACATACTGAATAAAATTTGCTTTGTTTTGTTTAGTTTTTGCCTGAAACTACATGTGTCAAGAGATACAGGGATCACCTTGTGTTAGTACTTTAGGAGTTAGTGAACAAAATTTTGGTCGTCGTATCCACACATTTTCCACAAGAAAAAATCCCCAGGACCAGATGGATTTACAAGCAAATTCTAACAAGCATTGAAGGAACAATTAATCCTAATACTATATAAACTATTTGAAAAAAAAATAAATAAAGAAGGAAGCCTATCAAATTCCTTTTATGACGCAAATATGGTTCTGATATTCAAACCAGGAAGAACAAAAATAAAGAAAACTATAGACCAATTTTCCTAATGGATATCAGTGCAAAATTTTTAAATAAAATACTAGCAAGCAGATTATAGCAATATATCACAAAGATCATACACTATGATCAGGTGAGATTTATACCAGGAATGTAGTGCTTATTTAATATTAGAAAAACTATTAGCATAATTGACTACATCAGTAACAAAAACAACAAAATCATATAATACAGCAATAGATGCAGAAAAAAGCTTTTGACAAAATATAATATCCATTTCAATTATAAACCCTGGAAATCATAAGAATCAATGGAGCCTTTCTTAAAATGATAAGTAGCATCTGTCTAAAACCAGGATCAAGCATTATCCACAACGGAAATAAGTGTGAAGCCTTCCAACTAAACTGCCAAGCATTCAAACTCTATGAAGAGAGCACAACTCCAATGGGCTGGCCACATTCAAATGCAAAACGTGTGCTTGCCAAAAAGATCAGAGGTGAAGCTAGGATGTCCATTATCACCATTATTATTCAATATTATATTAGAAATTCTAGCTATAGCAATAAGACAAGAAAAAGAAATTAAGGTAATTAGAATAGGTATAGGCAAGAAGGAAACATGATTATCACTCTTTTTAGATCATATGATGGTATACATAGAGAACCCTAGAAAATTAACTAAAAATTAACAACTCTAGGAATGAGACAATGAAACAAGATAAAAAAGATAGAAAATAAACCCGTCTAAATCATTGATGTTTTTGTATACAGCAGCAAAAGATAGAGAAATTTCATTTAAAATAACTTCAGACAATATATAATACTTGGGAGTCTACCTGCCAAGACAAACCTAGGAACTACACGAATACAATTATAAAACACTTTCCACACAATTAAAGACAGATCTAAATAACTGGAGAAATACTAATTACTCACGGGTAGGTCAAGCCAATGTAATAAAAATGATAATTCCACCTAAGTTAATTTATTTATTCAGTGCCATACCAATCAAACTACCAAAAATTATTTTAAAGAGCTAGAAAAATAATAACAAAATTCTTCTGGACAGCAAAAGGTCAAGAGTATCAAGGGAATCAATGGGAAAAAAAAGTGGTTGGTCTTGGTTGTTGTCCTTCATTCTTGAAGAGGACCTAAATGGGATCACTATGCTAGAGTCAAGTTACAATGCATCGGACTGTGGCTGATTAGATGTTACAAGCTTAGAATGTATTACCACAGGTCAGGCACAAATAGTCCATGTGAACATTTGGGGTGGATTCTTCAAATTTGCATATCTCGGGTTTCTTTTGAGCTACTTCAATTCTGCTTTGCTAATAGCACGATACCTTCTCTGATGAGGGCATGCCATTCTGAGTGGTCCTGTGCCAGTGTCTCCCTTGTCACACAATCAATTCCAAAGTCATTAAGAGAGACCTTCAGAGTGTCCTTTTATAGCATCTTCTGACCACTATGTGAGCATTTGCCCTGCATGAGTTCTCCATAAAATAGTCTTTTTGGCAAGCATACGTTTTGCATTTGAATGTGGCCAGCCCATTGGAGTTGTGCTGTCTTCATAGAGTTTGAATGCTTGGCAGTTTAGTTTGAGAAAGGACCTCAGTATCTGGTATCTTATCCTGCTAGGTGATCTTCAGAATCTTCCTAAGACAATTCAAATGGAAATGATTCAGTTTCCTGGTATGATGCTGGTATACTGTCCAGGTTTCACAGGCATACAACAATGAGGTCAGCACAAGGACTCTGCAGACCTTCGGTGGAATGCCAAGAAGCAGCACCGGATTTCAAACTTTATTACAAAGTGGTAATCATCAAACAATCTAGTACTGGCTAAGAAATAGAGTGACAGGTCAATGGAATAGATTAGTACACAATCCACATTACTAAATGATCATACTAATTAGTTTTTTATAAATCCCAAGAGCTTTGGGGTAAGAACTCACTATTTGACAAAAATTTCTGGGAAACCTGGAGAGCAGCAACAAGCAATTTGGCAGAAACTAGGCACAGACTAGCATCTCATATCATATCAAGGGTTATATCACAAGTAAATTAGGGGAGCATGGAAAAATTTACCTGTCATATCTGATAAGAGAGGAGTTTATGATAAAAAAAGAGAGAAATAGAGAGGATCATGGAAATAATATGGATACTTTTGATTATAAGAAATTAAAAAGCTTTTGCACAAATAAAACTAATGAAGCCAAAATTAGAAGGAAAGCAGAAAACTGGGGATAAAATTTTACAGCAAGTTTCTCCAATAAAGACCTCACTTCTCAAATATATAGGGAACTGAGCAAAATTTGTAAAAATAAGAGCCATTCCCCCAGTTGATAAATAGTCATAGGATATGAACAGGCAGTTTTCGAAAGAAGAAATCAAAACTATCCATAACCAACATGAAAAAATGCTCTAAATTACTACTGATTAGAAAAATGTAAATTAAAACAAATCTGAGGTACTGCCTCTCACCTGTCATGTTGGCTAACATGACATAAAAGGAAAATGACAAATGTCGGCAGGGATATGGAAAAATTGGGACACTAATGTGCTATTGGTAGAGTCGTGAATTGATCCAACCATTCTGGAAAACAATTTGGATGTAGACTCAAGGGGCTATAAAACTCTTACTACCCTTTAACTCAGCAATACCACCTCTGGGTCTGTATCCCAAAGAGATTAAGGAAAAAGGAAAACAACCTATATGTACAAAAATATTTACAGCAGCAAAGAATTGGAAATTGAGGGAATGCCCATCATTTAGGAATGGCTGAACAAGTTGTGGTATATAATTGTGATGGAATACTATTGTGCCATAAGAAATGATGAGCAGGACGGTTTCACAAAAACCTGGGAAAACTTCTATGAATTAATGCAAAGTGAAGTGAGCAGAATCAGGAGAACATGTACCCAGTAACAGCAATATCAGAAAGATGATCAACTGTGAAAGACTTAGCTACTCGGATCAAGACAATTATCCAAGACTCTGGGGATCCAAGATTCCAAAGGACTCATGATGAAAAATGTTCTCCACCTCCAGAGAGACAACTGATGAACTCTGAATGTCGATTCAAGCATACTTTTTTTTTTACTTTCTCTAATTTTCTTTTTTTTTCTTTATATGTTTTCATTTTCATATCAAATGTCTTGCCTTCTTAAGGAGAGGAGAAGAGCAAGAGGGAGGGAGAGAACTGGGAACTCAAAATGTTAAAAACACAATGTTAATTTTTTACATGTAACTGGGAAATATTTAATGAAATAAATGTTTTCTAATAACCAGCCTTCTCCCCCACAAAAATATGAGCACAGCAGAGTTTTAAGTTTAATTTATTGATACTTTCTCTATCACTTTAAGTCTAGACAATCAACAAAACAACAAATCAGGTCCTGATTTGTGGTTTTGCCAGTTTCTGTAATGTAAATACTGACAGTGAAAAATTTAACAATCAGTTCTCTAAATCCTCTTTAAGCTGACTGCAGCACACTCCTGCCTGTAGTACACCATCTTTCTGCTGAGTGGAGGGAGGTTTGTTTCTCTATTGGTCACTGCCTTGATCAGAGCCCTGGTGGCTTTAATGTAATTGTCATTTACATTTATTATGGTCATTATGAAAATTATTCTCCTGGTTCTACTGACTTGGAACTGTACCAGTTCATATAAGTCTTCTCGAGTGTCCCTGAATTTTCATATTTATCATTTCTTACTGCCCTATAATATTTGAGCACATTCATATATCACAATTTGTTTGGCAATTCATCAATTAGTGGGCATCAGCTTTATTTGTAGTTCTTAACTGTCATAAGGAGTTCCTGTTTACTTCCTATAGAGAAGGTTGGGCTTTAGGGAGGAAATCTGGACAATACATTAAATTATATTTAGTTTGTGTCCATTTTGAGGTGGCTAGTGGTGCAGTGGATAGAGTTTTGGACTTGGAACCAGGAAGACCTGAACTTAAATCTGGCTTCAGATGTTCACTTGCTGTGGGACCCTGGCAAAGTCGCGTAAAGCCACATAATTGTTCTGTGCTTCAGATTCCTCAACTGCAAAATGGGGATAATAACGGCACTTCCCTCCCAAATTGGTATAAAGATCAAATGAGGTATTTTTTAAGTGCTTTGCAAACCTTAAAGCATTATATAAATGCTAGCTATCAGTATTGTATGTATTTTATATATGCCTACAACTGTCCATATTGTTTCCCCCAAAATACTATCTGGCTTTCCTATCGCCAATGCCCACCATGATACAGCCAGCAATTAGATACTGGTTGATTGACTGAATGATAAGGACCATGGTCTTCACATTACCTGAAATATTAGTTGGTTCAATAAAAAGAAAAGCAAAATGACAGTCATTTTAAATTCAATAATACTGCAATACTTGAAAGATCTATGATTTGCGAGTTATAGCTGCTCCCTCCACTGCTTCAGACCACAATCTCTCTTTGACTTATTAGATGATTTTCATGAGTTTTCCTGCCCCCCCCACCCAAAACGTTCATCATCCCATAATCAAATTTCTGAATTTAGCTAGATCTTTGAACAACAGGCACATAGTCTATAGTTTCACATTCGATATTTCCATTTTTATTTTTACCTCACCTGTAATTTCATAAGTGTAAGGAGCTCCCAAGGAGGAATTTCCTCTATCAGTTAAGGTTGGCACTTTCTCTACAATATAGAGTCTTGGAGACTTGCTTGCAGCACTGAAAGGTTGAAGGATTTAACAGCCAATTAGTATCAGAGGCAAGCTTTGAACCCAGATTTTCCTAACTCCAAGGTCAGTTCTCTATCCACTAGACCACATTGTTCTCATTTTTAAACAAAATCAAGCTCAATAATTTAATAATATAAATGTGTAAATTATATCCAGGTTTAAAAAAAGTTAAGCCAATGGGATAAGGACCTCCAGAGTTCATCTAACTAGGGTCTTAGCACTAAGACTAAAACCTAAATTGGTCTTCACATTTTGTCAGGGTTCCCCCTAATTAAATAGATTTAGTTTCCTTTCCATTTTTACCTCAGTAAAGCAAATTCCAAGAAACTACTTTATTCCACAAGAGATTTGGGAATTGTGGTGACTGTTAACATATGAAAATTCCTCTCCAATAAAAGTTGTATATCCAATAACCATTTTTGGTATCTTCAAACTCTGAGCAATTTCCCTTGCTGTCCCCGAACCTGGGGCTGTCTCCCTCCTCATCTCTGCCCCCTAGCTTCTGTTAAATCTCAGCTGAGGTCCCACCTTCTGACAGAACCTTTTCCCAGTCCTCCTTAATCTTAGTATCTTCCCTCTGAGATTTTTCCCAATTCATCCTGCGTATGTTTTGTTTGTACAGAATTGTTTGCATACTGACTACCCCATTAGACTGTGAATTCTTTGATAGCAGTAATTTTTTTTTTGCCTTTCTTTGTATCCCTAGCACTAGCTTGCATAGTGCCTGGTACATAGTAGGTGCTTAATAAATGCTAGTTGATTGAATGGTTACTGCAGCATATGTCTGAGGCAATTTACCAGGGCAGAGGAGACCAAATTCATGCTAGCGTATCGAGAAGAAACAAATCTCTTTTCTGGATTCTAGTGGTCCAGTGGTCTGTCCTTCCAACAGCGTGGTCTTGGAATCCCATGTCCCTTCTATGGCAAGAACAGTTGACACAGGATAAAGGGAGAGATCAGGAAAAAGAGAAGGAAAAGAGAGGAATCAATGCATTTGCTGCTTTGCAGGATCAACAACAGTATCTATGTTCTTGTGGAGGTTCCCCAATAATTGTTTCTGAAATTGATTTGAAAAGGGAAGTGATTCTGGGTTAATTTGCCAATGAGCAATTGTATCTTTGTTAGATATGTGATACCAGAAAACAGCTGGAGTAGCCTAAGGGAGCTTTCTAAAGATCCATAAAGTACTGCCAATAATAGATCTTGCAGACCACTCTCACACATCAAAACAATTTTGCAAATCAGTCAATGATAAGGAGAATTTCTTACATAGTGAATAATAATGGCAAGGCCCCTCTTCTGTGAACGTCCTAACCTATTCAATTCCATTTTCAACTCAATTAAACTTGCCAAACATTTATCAAAAACCTAAACAGTATGACAGGAATGAGCAGGGAGGGACAGCTGCTAGCATTAATCTTAGTCTGAGGTCATTACTAATAAGCCTGCTCCTTCCTGGACAGTGGTCTCTTTGTGGATATCTAAGGGTCGCCAACATAAGGTCAAGTCTAGTCTTGTGCTTGCTTTTTATGAGGGACCTCTTTTGCTCCCCAAACAATTAATAAAGAAAAAACATAATTAAATTTGCAAATGATTTTTGTGTGAATTAACCCATTAGCCTAACATTATTGGCCCATTAAAATGGGAGCTACTTGAGGGTAGTAGGGACTCTGTTTTTGCCTTTCTTTGTATTCCCAGTGCTTAGCATAGTGCCCGCCTCATCTTTGGCACTTAGTAAATGCTTATTGACTGACTAACACACTCACCTAAGCACCATCCAACTCATGAGTGTTGTTCTATCTTATTTCTTTAGGTTTTAATACTTAAAATTCTGAAGTATTTCATTAATAAGACTCCATAAGCCTTGCCTTCCTTATTCTTATCCCCAATCCTTGATGGCTTTAAGCATTCTCACTCAGTCTCAGTTCTGAAACAAACATTTGGTATTTTATTCATTCATTCAATCAATCATTCAACAAATAAGGTCAAGGGAAGTGGAAGGGAATAAACATTTATATAGCACCTACGATGTACTTCCCAAATATTATCTCATTTGATCAACACAACAACCCGTGAGGTAGTTGCTATTATTATCCCCGTTTTATGTTTGGGAAAACTGAGGAAAACAGACATTAAGTCCTTTACCCAGGGTTACACAGTTAGTAAGATCTGAGACCAAATTTGAATTTAAGTGGCATAGTAGATAGAGTACTGGGCCTGGAGTCAGGAAGACTTCTCTTTGTGAGTTCAAATCCAGCCTTAGACACTCACTAGATATGTGACCTTGGACAAGTCACTTAGCTCTGTTTGTCTCAGTTCCTCATCTGTAAAATGAGCTGGAGAAGGATATGGCAAACCACTCCAGTATTTTTGCCAAGAAAACCCCAAATGGAGTCATGCAGTGTTGAACACAACTGAAAAATGACTCAACAACAACAACAAAATTCTCAACTCCAGGCCCAACACTCTACTCAATGTATCACCTAACTGCCTCTGATCAGAGTATTTAGGGGACCCATGGGACCACTGTTTTTGTTCCTTGGGCAATCTGGATATTTAAGTCTACTGAAGAGAGTTCAAAATAAGTCTGAGATCTTCAGGGCTGTACTACAACTCCATTACAGCAGATCAGGACTTTGGACATCATCTCAGTCTGGAGGCTCTGTTGCCAAGGATGATCCCAAATAAGTCTATTCCAAATATCACCAAATCCTTTGCATCTTTCCACCTTCTGATAACTCCTCCCAACAAGATCTAACTCCCAAGATGGGACAGGATTTAAATCATCTCCTGGAAGTGGGCTACTATGGGGCATAGCCCTCAAAAAGGATAAAGGAGATTGCCAGACAACACTACATGTTTTTAAAGCCTGGGAGTTCTAGATGACTGCACAATAAACATGAGTTGACAAAATGAAATGGGAGCAAAAATATAAAAACCTAATGCAGTCTGGAGCTATGTATTAGAAGGATGAAAGGATAATAGGATTATATATTTCAACCTGGAAGGGACCTTTGAAGTCATTTAAGTCCAACACCCTCATTTATAGATGAGGACACTGAAACACAGAGATTAAGTGAATTGCTCAGGGTCACATAGCTAGTAAGTGACTGAGGAGGGATTTAAATTCAGATTTTCCTGATGCCAAGACCAGTTCTCTAGGATACCCAGAATGAGGAAAGTAATAGTCCTGTACTCTGCTCCGGACAGACTATGTCTGGAGTATATTTTGGCTATAGGATGAGATGCATAGTACAGACTTAAGAAGGCACCCACCCAAAAGAATCCTGCTCTAATTCTTCATTGAAGATATACCAGAGGAATAAGAGTTCTGACAAATTCTTGCCCCCTTCACTTCAAGCTGACTCTCTGTACTACATCGCCACTCCAATAGCTACCTTGCTTTTCTAGGAGGTAGTGAGTTCCAAATCACCGGAAGTCATCAAATGGAGGTTAAATGGGCATGAAAAAATCCCTCTTTCAGTGAGCTTACTTTCTAATGGGGGAAACAAAAAGTATTTTATATATAGGTATGTGTATATATATCACATGTGCATCTATTTACACATATGTATCTAGCATAAATATAATATGAACAAATAGCAATATACACAAAATAGTTAAGCACGAGGTTGTCTGCAAGGGAGGGTGCTAATAGTTTGAGGGGTAAGGCAGGATCAGGAAAGATTTAATGTGAAGTTGAAATCAATTCAGCAAGCATTGAGTTTTCCCTGTTTGGGCTGCTAATGGTTTTATAAGATGTTTGATTCTCTGATAGGCCTATCCTTTGGACAACTTACGGGCTGTGGGAAATCTGAAGCCCATTTCTACCCCAGCAAAACTCTCATGACTTCAGTAGGGGTTTGGAAACTTGAGGGGAACACAACATAACTAGTTTAGATGAGAAGGAAAACTTGCTTCTGTCTCTGTGCTTAACCACTTCCAAGATTCTCCCAATATGACCCTAGAGAAAGAAATTTTTCATTTTTCATACTGTCTGCAGAGAAGTGAATTTAGAAAGTTGACAGAAATCTGTTTAATCATTTGGTGATATAGCAGCATTCCAGAAAGCAATAAGTGTTTTTTCCAGCAAAGAATTTTGCCAGAATTTTGTGTGCAAAAAAAAAAAAATGTAGTTTGATTTTTTTTTTTATTTCAAATTTGGCATTTGTAGGCCTCCAGTAAGGCATGTGTGCTTTACAAGCTTGGGGTAAAAAAAAAATTAATTGGTTTAGAAATGAATGTTAACAGTGCCTGAGAACAGACCTGTATGCTGGGGTATAAATGCACAGACCTTCTCTTCCCACAAACTTCCAAGATAGAATTAAATGCAGTATAACTCTGATTAAAGGAAAACCTTTCCCACTTACCAGAATACCCCCAGGCAAAAGAAAGGGTACCACTTTTAAGTGTTTCTACCAATAATTTGATCCCTCATTAAACCCCCAGTGACAACCAGAATATTAGTCATAGAAATTGTTTTCATTTACAATATTCCTCCTCTCTCCTTTTAGTGCTTCATCATTTAACAGGTTGATAAAATGATAGTGATGACAGTGTCATTAATATACATATGCTTATGTATTTTAAAAAGTGGAATTCATGTAGGAGGGATTTCCTTCTCGTATAGCGACTCCTGGACATCTGAATGAATGAAACAGATATGAGACAAGGAAGAAGGTACTCAACAAGAAGGTGAATTAGGGTGGAAATCTCCAGATCAATACAAACATGAAAATTTCATAAAGATTGCTTCTAAAAATTGATATCATTTTAACAATACCTTTAACATATAAAGATACAGAGATTCAAGCATTCATGCTAAGAAAGTTGGATTAAATTACAAATCTGAACATCTCTTAAGGCTCCACTGGTCTTATTCAATATGAGATCACAAAAATAGAGGAGAGGGAGAGATAGTCTTGCCTAGCAGGGAACTTGAGCAAGGGTGAGATCTCCAATTAGATGACTGATCTATCCACCAGAAGAAATAAAGGCTGTCCTTTATGCACTTTCCCTGTATCCTTCCCACTCTTTCTGTTCTCTTTACATCATGTTGAGTTGCCACTCTCTTTTCTAATAGCCTATTCCTCAGCATCACTGTAGAGTTGGTGGCAAAAGTCCCATCTTCTGCATTCTAAGATGTATATCAGATCTGATGGTTGTTAGGGATACCATCCCTTTCTAGGAGATGAATCAATTTTGAATCAAGAAGATCCCACTCTCTTAAGCATAAAAAACTAATGTCTCAGTCCAGTCACATGGCTCACTGCTTCTCCCCTCTTCTAAGACCTTTCACTTTGAGGCTAAGAAAAAGAACATTATTTTTACTCTATTTTAAATATCTACAAGGTGATTGGCAATCTATGGCAGACTATGACAGTATTGTCAAAGTTAGCAAAATAAGCACAAAGTTCTAAAACTGTAATACTTAAAGGTTACTGAATTTCAATAAAATGCATTCCATTTTCTGACCAACACCCAGAGAAGTGCTCCAAATTGTAAGCAAATTTACAAATGAAAAACTAGAGGGGTGAAGGCATGAGAATCACCCAAACCTAGGTTGCAGAATGAACATAAATTACTCATCTTTAAGAAGTCAAACAAAGGCCTATTGTTTTTAGGTTTAAATGGCTATACTGTAGTATGATAAATATCATTAAATATGACTAAATCTTTTAGTCATATTTCAGTCTAGGAGGAATATACCTGGGATTCCCACTTAACTACATAAATTTGGTTCCATTATTCCACAAATATTTGGTGGCTAATATGTTTCTTTCCCTACCATCCATTAATTTTTATTAGGTCATGCGAAACTACAGGAAAAGCTTTGGGGAAGAAAATCCATAACTAGCTTCTGGTAGGATTCCAATCTCCGTTTTGTCTCTAAGCTGGCAAAAGAGCAATGATAATGCCTTTTCAGAGGCAAATTGGTGTGGATTTTCCCTTTAGCAGAACTTTAGACTCTACAGGAGTATTTTGGTGTGCTTATTTAAAGAACAGTTAGATTTCCTGCCAAATAACTCTCCATGAAAGACATATGTAAATATAGCAGAGTAAACGAGACAATTCTATTTCATTTGAAAACACTTTCTTAATTACATGAACTTGGTTGAAATAATATGAACTACCCTATGTTTAGTTTGGTGAAAAGGTTGGCTGTTTATAATGCAGTCCATGCCAGAAGTTGTATATTATATTAATATTGAATATTAAAAAAATTCAGTTCTCTTTCCTTGTCTTTTCAATAAAGGAAAAATGTTACTTAAAAAATTGATTACAAAAAAGTTCTCATCAGCACTAAGTACTGCAATTTTATTTTATTTCTAATATGTCAGAATTTACATTTGCAATGTTCTAGTTTCAAATTATTTATTAGAACACTGAGTTAAAAGTAGTCTATTATCAAAGAAAGTATTAATGTGCAATTAAATTCCAGTTCAATTCAATATGGGTTGAGTTCCTACTATGTTCAAGACATTGTGCAAGCAACCAGTCATTTACATTCTAAAGCAGTCTGTTGGAAGAAAATGACCCAGAGTTCAATTGTAAAAATATTCCCAATCAAATATGTAATTCCATTTCTCCTTTATTTGTGTGTGTGTGTGTGTGTGTGTGTGTGTGTGTGTGTGTGTAGATGTTATAGAAAAGCTATGGATATGATGCTTCATCATACCTCTGGAATCAAATGCAAAATTCTGTGCCTAGCATTTAAAATCTTTCACAATCTGGCTCCAGATTACTTTTCCAGTTTTATTTCAATGACTTCCTTCCATACATTCTCCATTCCAACCAAGGAACCATTCATGTTCCATTTCCTACACAAATCCTTTTCTGATCCCCTTAGTTGCTTGGGCTTGATCATTATGTACTTTGCATAATCATATTTCTACTCAGCCGTTTACAAGTGGTATCACCCTAGTACAATATAAGCTCTGGTTTTGGTTTATCTTTTGGTTCTCAGCTCCTAGGACAATGTCTTGCATACAATAGTTACTTAATAAATGCTTGTCAGACTGAATTGGCTTCTATACCTTTGCTACTATCAATACATACTGTGCATTTTCCTTTTGCATTATCAAAATGATTGCACATTATTTATTCAAAGTTAACATCGAATCCTAATAATAACCAATATGGGAGAGGCATTGTTATGGTGATCTTCATTTTATTTATGTTTTCAACTCAGATCCAAAAGCATTCAGAGATTTGTTTGAGACCGCAAAGCTAGCTGCTAATAGTTCTAGGATCACTCTCTGAGTCTCCTGACTCCCTATCCCCTAATTATTTTTCTATATTGTGCTGCCAACTCATTTCTAATGTAATACTGATCTTGCTGGTTCATTTTTGCAAAGGCCAGAAGACATCACAATCCAACTGGAAACTAGTCAGTATACAAATGCTATTATTTTAGAACACTGTTGTGCATTTTAAGAAATATACAAAGGCTATTAAATAAACCTGTAATGTGGTGGATAGGAAATTGGACTTAGAGTCAGGAGGAACTGGGTTGAAATCCTGGTTCAGACACTTATGACCTGTGAGTTGCCTCAGGAGTGTTAGACTCAATGGTCCCTTCCAATTCCAAATTTGCGATCATTATTCACTAAAAACAATTTAGTAGTTGAAGGTCTATTTTGAAAGATATCATCTACAACAAATGACTAATGAAATTCTTATTTCTCAGTCCTTTGAATTTGAATTTTTGATGCATTTGATGCATTATCTCATATGAGATAATATTTGGAAAGCACTTAGCATAGTGAGAGGCATATAGTTAGTATTTAATAAATGTTCACTCCCTTCCCTTCCCCCCATAGTGCTATTTAATAGAAGCAGGATTTGAACCCAGGTTCTCCAGCTCCAGATCATGTGCTCTTCCCATTGCTCTAGATGCTACCTCACCAGGTCACACAGGTGTTGTGTCAGTCAGGATCTGAACCCAGGTCTTCTGATTGAAAAGTCAATGCCACCCACCCATGATTTCACTCAGCTGGCATTACCTTAAAGAATGGTGGGAAGGGGAGTCTACCTCCTCCACAATGTAATGAGTCATTGGCAGAATCATAGGACTTTAGCTGCACAAGCTCAGTCTTAAACCCAAAGTACAGTGACACCTCTCTTGTCTGGCATTATCTAGGAATGAGCTTTCCCCACAACTGAATTTTCTAGCTAATTGAAATATATACTTCCAAGAGCCAAAACATTTTATTTCATCATTTCTTTCATGGAAATCTTGCCAACCATATAGCACTTTAAGGTTTGCAAATGGAAAACCATGCTAACTGTTCAGTGTAACGTAACACATTCATCATTAGAAGAAGACAAATGTTTTCCCAAGATAAAAGTTCCATAGTACTACTACTTAGATCTCCATCCATCCATTCCATATTCTGGAGTACCTACTAGTGCCTTCATACACCTGGAACACCTTCAGGAGGGCTGGGATCATGCTTTTTTCTAAATTTTGTATCTTCCCCAATACCTACTTTACCAGGTTACATGTATTGTGTAAGTGCTCTGCTCCAAGAAGATGTTCCCTTCTTTCAAACACTCAACCAAATGAGCTTTTATTAAGTGCCTACTTCGTACCATGTACCGTGCTAGTGCCCGGGGATGCAAAGATAAAAATAAATCCTTTCCTACCCTCAAGGAATCCATAGTCTACTGAGAAGCTACAACATACACACAGATGAGTATATACAACACATGCAAAATTATGCAAAGTAATTTGAAGGAGAGGAAGACCACACACTGCAAGAATCTCCAGAGACTCATTCTTGCCTCAAAGATAAAACTTCTCAATTTAGCATTTTAGGGTTTTTATCATCTGGCTCTCCATACAGTGGGGCTCAATAAATGTTTATTAAAATAAAGTGAACTAGAATGAATTATAATTCTCTGAAATCTGATAGTGCATGTGTAGGTCCTCTGGGACATTTCATCTAGTTCTAACTAGTGTTCATATTTCTTGATAGGATTAAGCTTAATATAGCTGGTTTCTTGCCCTTCTCAAAATAGTCCTCATCTTCTGTCTCTACAATATGCATTTCTTTATTGCTTCTTTCTCTATGTCTCTGTCTCTCTGTGTGTCTCTTCTGTCTATGTTTCTTTCCCCTCCTCCCCTCCCCTTCCCTTTTCACCTTTCTCTCTCTCTCTCTCTCTCTCTCTCTCTCTCTCTCTCTCTCTCTTTCTCCTCATCTCTCATTCACCCCATTGAAAATGCTTTCCTTTGTACTTCTGAAAAATTGTGACAATGGTAAGCTATGCCTTCTACCCAGTGCAGCTTAAATGCCACATTCAGTAACATCACCCAGCATCGAGTGTCTGCTTGCCCAGCCCTTGGCCATCTCCTCTCCAGTGCTATCATTTCTTTACATGTCCTCTTCTACCTTTGAGCCTTATGGTAGAAAATCATCCCTGCATCTCTGGCTGCAGTTTCCATAGACACTGCAATTTCAACAACAGGCTGAAATTTGAGGTCTTCCTGAGTCAACAGCCCCTTTGCTATGCTCTCAGCATGCATTCTACATCCTAATCTGTCTCTTAATGCATTGTTCGAACCTCTGCAAACTGGCAGGGCTCTTAATTGAGCCACAGAAGAGGAAATCGGTTCAGGTTTCATAAATGAAATCCACATGAAGTTGAATCTTCCCGCAGTAACTAATAAAAGTGTAATTGGTGCACGTGTCTCACCAGGGGGTCTCTCTGAAATAGTCCCATCGTAAAGGAGCCAAGGTTATGCCTCCCACTAACCTCAAATGACCTAGAACATTTTTCCTCCAGGGACTTTTCAATAGCTTTTCTTTAATGTCCTTTACCTCTCTCTCCATCTACCTCAGGAAAAAAAAAAAAGGCTCTGGGGAGCTTGACAGGGCATTCATATTCACCAAACGAACGCTGCTGCATTTTTCTTGCAGCTGAAAAGTTTGGATTTTCTGGAAGCACAAAACAAGAATAACCATGAGTGACAAACATCTGCTCCCCCCAAATAATAGCAGCACAACAGGAAGCTGGTTTACAACTAGTCAATTAGCAGGAGCTGCTGGCCAAAGCTTACTGACAATTTCTTTAGTCTAAGCACAATGAATAAAAAAAACCCAGCAAAGATAATAAGTCATTTCCAACTCTGCAATGTTAATGATTCTAAGGAACTATGGATTAAGAAGTATTTAGTCTTTGTTGAAGATTTTTTTAGGGGGAGTATCTAATAGGACTGAAACAGTTAAGAGCAATTAACTGCTTTACTTGCTGGCTCTCCCAATTTTCTCCTCTCCTCTCGAAGTCAGAGGACCATAGTTTTAGAGCTGGAAGGAAACTAGGAGGTCATGGAGTCCAATTTCTTCATTTTGCAGAGAAGGAAAACAAAGCCTAGATTGAATCCCAAACTCATATAGTCATAAGGAATAGAGCTCAGATTGGAATCCATTCCTTGGATTCCACATCTGCCATTGTTCCTGGTGCCCTGCATTACCTCCCCAAGTACTGAAAAAGAACCTCACAGGACCCACTAGAACAATATATGTCTAGGCTAGCAAAAAGATATGATTTTTGAAGAAAAATAACAATTTATTTCATTGGAATAAAACATACCAATTTCCTTCTTATCTAATTTCTTTGCTGTCAAGACATTATAATTAGCACCCAAGCAAGTTGCAATGTCAGATCTGTTTCTATTTGTTACAAAAGTTGTTTTTCCCTTTTTTTCCCTTTTTTAGTGGATGGGAGAGGGAAGGAAGTGGGAGGAAGAGAAAATAAATGCCTGTTAATGAAAAAAATATTTTTTTCAAGATCTATGTTTCCACTTATCTAGCATGATGAAATTATTGTCCAAATGTAACACATATCCATGTTTGAAATTAACCCCTTGATATAAACCATGCTTTAAAAATGGGACCAAGAATCTATAAAGTGAGAGATTAGAAGAGACAATTGGAAAGGTTCAATCTAACTCTATCATTCTGTGATTCTGTTAGAAGCTAAGTAGCTTTCTTTGGTCTGGAAACAACCTTCCAAAGCCAGTGCAAGATTAACAACAATAATAATAACTGACCTTTATATAGGGCTTTAAGGGTTGCAGAATACTATATACAATTTTATTTCATTTACTCAGCAAAAGAACTATTTAAGATAGGTGCTTTGGTATAACTATGTCTGTTTTATAGATGTGAAAATTGGTGATGACTTGTTAATAACAAGAAAAATTTGAACCCAGGCCTCTGCTGACTCAAAGTTCAACTCTTGTTACAGTATACCATGCTTCCTTTCCAATTTGGATCTGGTCTAGATTTAATTTCCCACTTCATCCAGACTTAGAAATATATACCATCTTCCTACAGGTCTGCAGGGAGGGGTATAGCATAAGAAAGCAATTTAATTCATTGATTCTAAAAGAACTGACTTTGGTCAGCTTAGCTTGTTTGTTTCTTCGTGGAAATTATTTCATCATCAGATGACATGGGAGTTAGACCGCAAGTATCCAGCCATGTACTATTAGCTTTTAGGATTCAGAATTATAAATTCTCCCTTTATTTCCTATATCTGTTGCATCTGTTGCTCTGGGTCAACAAATTACATTCACTTGGCCCAATCCTTCAAATGCATGTTACTTTTTTACAGACTATATATGTAAGAGAGTATAGATGGATCACTACAAATTTATTGTTGCTAGTGGAATTTTTTTTTAAACTTAAAGAATATGCTTTCCAAACATCAATTCATCAAGATCATATTCATATATAAAAGACAGAACACTCCTTAAAGTAACTATATTATGCATTCATTGCTTCATCTATAAAATGGGAGAAATAATAGCACCTGTCTCCCAGGGTTGTTGTGAGGATCAAATGAGATGATAATTGTGAAGCGCTTAATACAGTGTGTGGAACATACCTCTCTCTCTCTCTTTCTCTCTCTCTCCCACTCGCTGTCTCTCTCACTCTCTCTCTTTCTCTCGCTCGCTCTCGCTCCCCATGCACATATATGTTAGTTATTATTATTATTGAATTCACCTCAGTATTATTAAGCATCTACCATATTTCAATCACTGTTCTAGGTACTAAGATTACAAAATGAAAAAAAAATTCCCCATCCTTTAAGTAAATTCAAAGTCTGTGCATGTGTGTGGGTATAGATGCATATAGATACACATATGTATATGTACATGCATTATTGTTGTTCAACTATTTAAGTCATGTCTGACTCTTCATGATCCCATTTGGGATTGCCATTTCCTTCTCCAGTTCATTTTATAGATGAGGAAACTGAGACAAACGGGATTAAGTGACTTGCCCAGGGACACACAGCTAGTAAATGTCTGAGTCTGGATTTGAACTCAGGAAGATAAGTGTTCCTGACTCCAGGCCCAGCACATTATCTACTCTGCCACCTAGCTGCCCATGTGCATGCACATTTTTGTATAAATACGTGGATATGTACATATTATATTGAAAGAGACACATGTATGTGTGTGTATGTTATACATATACATCTATATCTGTATCTACTAACCCAGAATCTTAAGCTCCATGTTTAGATGGACCAGATTCAGTGTTAGGGTTTCTGTAAAAATCAAAACTTTGCCTTCCCAAAGTTTACTGTGATGTTTTTTTTTGGGGGGGGGAACTAACAGCAGAATACAAAGAAACGTATGTTTCTTCATCCTTAATATAGAGGGTGGACTATAATATTTCTATCTATAAAATGGGGATAATAACACAACTCACCTCACAAGGTTGTTGTGAGGCTCACTTGAAGTAATATTTATATAAAACATCTTTTAGACCTTAAAGTGCTAAATAAAGGTTATTTCTACTACACGTTCTACTACCATCACTACCACAACCATTACAACTACTACTACAATTACTGTAACTTCTACTACAACAATTACTACTACTACTACTACAACTACTACTACTACTACTACTACTACTACTACTACTACTACTACTACTACTACTACTACTACTACTAC
>NW_020954562.1:9293296-9298508 GCF_900497805.2 Vombatus ursinus | reverse complement strand
ACTACTACTACTACTACTACTACTACTACTACTACTACTACTACTACCACTAGGCTGAAGGGAAAAACAGGAACATTGTGCCAGCTAAATCTCAAATAACTAAAAGGTAAAGAGTCTGATTATCATAATAATTAATAGAGAAATTGATAAGCATTAGTGCCATATTCTGATTTCTTAGACTAAAAACATTACAGATCTCTAATAGTTACTTCATTTGAAGTGTCTCAAATTCTACTTTAGTCTTTTCTCAAATTATAAAAGCTTAAACAAAAGACTATCTCACTTACCATGGGAATCAGTAGACCTAGGTTTGAGGCCTGCATTGGTCATTTATTTACCATGTGAGCTTGGGTAGAATATTCACTTAGCTGAAACCCAATTTCCTCATTTGCAAAATAAAGGAGGTATATAATATTTCCCACCTAAATCTAATATTGTATGATTTTACACTTGAGCATTTCTGCCAACATTCAAATGAGAATATTGGGAAAATAAAGTCTCTTATTAGATTGTAAGCTCCCTAAGGACAGGAATTGTTGTTTTTTGTTTTGTTTTGTTTTGTTTTCACTGTGCTAGGTTTATAAAGTGCTTAGCATAATACCTGGTACATAATAAGTGCCTAATAAGTGTTTATTGATTAGACAGGGCATGTATATGTGTGTGCGTATATATAGATTATAGACACATGTATGTATATATGTGTGTATGCATGTATATATATACAGAGAGAGAGACATATATAAATTTCTCTAGTGCTATCTGCTTAATTAGGCATCTAGGTTAATTAGGTAACTAGATAAGAGGTTACAAAGTGACAAGTCACTTTGACCTCTTAGAGTCCTAACTCCTCATCTATATAATAGAGAAGATAATGCTCAAATTGTAAAAATTTCAGGAGTCTGTATGTTTAAGATTCACCAAAAAAGTCAATTTCATGCAATAGAATTACTAGATGAGTGTAATATTATGGATAATTAACCAGTCTAGGAGCCAGGAAGACCTGGGTTCAAGTCCCACTTCTGATACATAGGGGCTGTGTGAGCCCAATTAAGTCACATAACCTTGTAAGTACTTTACAAATATAGCATAGCAACTGGCACATAGTGCATAATAAATGCTTATTTCCTTCCCTTCTTTCCTTCCTCTCTCTCTTCCTTCTTTCCTTCCTTCCTTTCTTCCTTTCTCCCTCCCTTCCTCCCTTCCTCCCTTCCTCTCAATTCCCCTGGTAATTCTCTAGGATGATAAATTACAAATGAGCTGCCAACCTGCATTAGTGCAAAGAGTTTCTACACCCAGGTGCTCCCCACCATTTTTTTAAATGACAGGTTCAAATGTAATGATGATAATAATAATAACATTTTAAGATTTTAGCTCATCTATAACCTTTAAATTGTAATCAAAGTCTATTTTCCATTGTATCACTTCCCCCAAGAAAAGCTACTCAACAGGTACTTAAGGCAAATGAACAAATAAAATCTTTGACAAAGTCTAAGTGAAGCAAGTAGTTCTTATTTTGAAAGACTGTGGTATCGTTACAACAGGAGAGTTATTTTTCTTAACAATTATGCAGGACTATTTTTCTCTTGACCAAAAGTTCGATGCAACTGGTATCCTCAAAAAAGGGTCAAGCCAGAGGAATAAAATGGAAAAGAACACAAAATTAAAACCATGTCACAAACTGGAAAATAATGTTTTATCATTTTCCAAGGGCGGAGGAATGACTGCCCTTAAAACTGCTAATGTTGGTCAGGTTTGCTGATTCTTCCTTACAACCCCAGCACAAATTTTATAACGCAACTAAGACCAATAAATGTTTGATGAATTTGTTAAGTAAGCATACGGTAATAGCTAACATTTACGTGGCACGTTAAAACTTAGAGAGCACTTTATATCTATAATCTCTCTACAAGGTAAGCACCACAGGTGTTAGTCCCATTTTAACGCTGAGAAAAGTGAGGCAAGGAGAAAAGTTATCTGATTTGCCCAGGGTTTTTTGTTTAGTTTGGTTTGTTCTTTACCTGTGATTTCATCCTGTAGAGGACTAAAACTCTTGTTTTCTAAATCCCTCCACTGATGCTGCCTTCACTTATAGTGTTAGGGTTTTACTGGGGCACCATGGTGCTAAGTGACTGGCCCAAAGTCACATAGCTAGTTTTTGTCAGAGGCAGGACTTGCTGATTCTTTCAGCTACCTCCATGCACTCTAGACCCTGAAACTTATCCCAATTGGACATATTTTACCTACAGTCCCCTCTCAAATCTGCACCTATATGAAATATGTGTTTTAAAACTAAATGTAGGATAAAATCAACTGGAAGTAAGTCTATCCACAGCACTGACTGAGGAGCGTGACGGTGGGGCATAAGAAAATCCTGTCTCTGAGAGGGATTGAATCACTGGAGGAAACTGGGACTGATGTATTCCGTGACCATGGTATGTGAAAAAAAATCATTAAACTCTGGCTCTATGCTACAAGAATCATAAAAATAATCAAACTTGGTCCCAATTTGACATTTATTAAGTATCTAGTAAGTTCAAGGCACATCTTTTTTATTGGGAATATGTTTTAAGAACATTTCTTAGATGAGAGAAAGAGAGAGGAGAGAAAGGAGGAGGAGGAGAGAGAAAGGAGGGACAAGGGGAGAGAGAGAATACTATTCAAAAATTCATAATAGCATTATTTATACTGACAAAAAAATGGAAGCAACCTAAATGACTAATAACTGGGGAAAGTTTGAAGAAAATGTGGTATGTCAATGAAAAAATAACGTAATACAATGACAAAGATCAGAAAGATCAAGGTATAGGAAGACATAAAATAATGAAAAATGAAGAAAACAAAATCTAGTTCAATTCAGTGCACATTAATTAAGCAACTACTCTGTGTAAAGCCCTATGGTAATGACTGGGGAAATGAATACAAGTGAAACAGTCCCTGCCCTCAAAGAGCTTACATTCTATCTGAAGAGATAGATAGATAGATAGATAGATAGATAGATAGATAGATAGATAGATAGATAGATAGATAGATGAATGTACAGATGGATGGAGATAGGACATTTATTAAGTGCTTACTATATGCAAAGCACACAATATTTACAGAATATACAAAATTATGCCAAGTAATTTGAAGGTGAGAGTATCAATAACAGAATCCTAATTAGAAGATATTATTGAACACATTTACTATGATAATGTTAGAGGAAAACACATGATTGATAAGGAGGAGGAGGATAAAGCATTAAAGCATTTATTCAGCACACTATATGCTAAGCACTATGATATGCTCTAGGGATACAAATACAAGCAAGCAATAAAGTCCCTGCCTTCAAGGAGTTTAAATTCTAATGAGGGAAAAACAACATATAGAAGGGAGCTAGAAGGGAGAAAGGGGATTCGGGAGAACACCTATAGCAGCATGGATATGAAAGTCTAGTTCAGGACAAAATTCAGCGAGAGCTCACCTATCAAAGCCCAGCTTTCCAGGGACAGAGCCTGTTCCCTATGAGAGACCGATGAAGACAATGGCTGGCGTGGAGCTAGCATGGTTTGGAAATTACTAGGTAGAACACCGGGGTGAATTGGGTGATATAGTGGGAAAGGCACTGGGTTTGAATACCTCATCTATTACGTAAGAAAGCTGGACTAGAGTAACCCTAAGGCGCCTTCCAGCTCAAAGTCTATGATCCCATGACCATGTGATCTAGTCTAACCCTATTATTGTACAGATGAGAAAACTGCGGAAAAATGATTCATCCAAAGTCATAGATGCAGTAAATTTTAGAGTCAGGATTCAAATCCAGATCTTCTGACTCCAAATCCACCTCCTGTTCCACTGGACCGGACCATTTGCTCCCATATGGGGCAGCGTGTTTTCCTTTGACATAGTCACAGGCAATGTTTTCCCTTTCAGTTTACTTTGCATAATTTTGACAGTGATGTTCCAAGTCTCCCTTGATGCTAAAATTAAGACAACAAAAGAGAACTCCAGGAAAGGGAGTAACTAAGAAGTCATTATAGATCACTGTCTGTTAAAGATTATATTTTTAAGTTCAAATGGCAAAAAAATTTGTTCAGTCACTTCAATTGTGTTTGACTCCTTGTGACCCCATCTAGGATTTTTTTGCGAAAGATACTGGAGTGGTTTGTTATTTCTTTCTCTAGTTTATTTTACAGATGAAAAAACTGAGGCAAATGGAGTAAAGTGACTTGCCCAGGTTCATATAGCTAGTAAGTGTCTGAGGTCAGATTTGAAATTAGGTCTTCCCGACTCCAGGTCTGGTTCTCTATCCACTGTGACACCTAGCTGCCCCCAAATGGCACAAAAAAAACCTCACAATAAGTTAACTTTTTAATCATCACAATATCCTCCTGTGATGATTGTGACCTAAACTCAAAAAGGGTGTCTATGTACCAGTTTTATCATCAAGAGCAGCACTGCCAATGCTAGCTTTCTGTCTAAAACAATTGGCCTTCAGTGGCTAAGGAGTTTGAATGGTGAACAATTTCCAGATGGGTCTGAATCAGCCATTTCAAGCAAAACCTGAAAATCTGTCACAGGCTTATCCCCTTCCACTGCAAGCCTCTTGCTAACATAATCAGCATGCTGGATGACCAATAACAGTCATCTCAGTAATAACTTCCGTTTCTATAATGCTTTGAAGTTTACAAAGGGCTTTCTTCACAGCCACCCTGTGAGTTAGAGAGTACAAATATTATTATTCCCCCATTTTACAGATGGGAAAATAGGTCCAGAGAGATTAAAACTAGGTAGTCCTCTGTGTGCACTGGCAGGAAATAAGCATTTATTAAACACCTACAATGTGCAAGGAAGATACTAAATGTTGAAGATACAAATATAAGTGAAAAGAAAAAAAAAAGACAGCCCCTGCCCTCAAGGAGCTTGCATTCTAATGGGGGAAAACAACACACAACAAAAAAAAAATGCTCAAACTGGAAAAAAACAAACCAACAAATAAGAAAGAGCAGGTAAGTGGCACAGTGAATAGAGCACCGGCCTTACAGTCAGGAGGACTTGAGTTCAAATCCAACCTCAGATACATAACACTCACTAGCTGTGTGACCCTAGCGAGTTACTTACCAATTGCCTCACCAGAAGAAGAAGAAGAAGAAGAAGAAGAGGAGGAGGAGGAGGAGGAGGAGGAGGAAGAAGAAGAAGAAGAAGAAGAAGAAGAAGAAGAAGAAGAAGAAGA
>NW_020954562.1:9282406-9293286 GCF_900497805.2 Vombatus ursinus | reverse complement strand
AAGAAGAAGAAGAAGAAGAAGAAGAAGAAGAAGAAGAAGAAGAAGAAACTGGATAGGAGGGGAAACAGGTACCCACTTGGGGGCATGGTGGTAAAGTCTGTAAAGTCAAAAGCACAGCCCACAGATGGAATTCACCAATGGGAAAAGGGAACAAATAATCAATAGACATTTATTAAGTACTTACTATGTGTCAGGCATTGTGCTAAGTGATGGGGATACAAAAAGATGCAAAAAATAATCCCTGACCTAAATGAGCTTGCAATTTAATGGGGGAGACAACATGCAAACAAATATATACAAAACGAGCTATGTATAGAATAAATAGTAAATAACAGAAGGCACTGAAATTAAGAAAGGTTGGGAAGGCTTCCATAGAAGGTGTGATTTTATCTGATACTTACAGAAAGCCAGGGAGGTCAGTAGTTCGAATGGAGGAGGGAGAATGTTCCAGGTACGGAGGACATCCAGAGAAAATGTTTGGTTCAGGAACATCCAGGAGGCCAGTGTCATTGGATTGAAGAGTGTGTGTTGGAGAGTAAGATTTAAGAAGATTGGAAAGGTAGGAGGGAACTAGTTTATGAACAGCTTTGAATATCAAACAAATCATTTGGATTTGATCCTGGAAGTCGTAGGGAGCCACCAGAATTTATTGGAGGGGGAAGGATGGTGACATGATGAGACCTGCATTTTAAGAAAATCACTTTAGTGGCTGAATGGAGAATATAGTGGAGGGAGGAGAGACATGAGGCAGGCAGACCCACCGGCGGCCTACTTCAGTAGCCCAAGTGTGAGGTGATGAGGATCTGCACTAGAGTGGTAGTCAAGTCAGAGGAGAGTTCGGGGCATATTCAAGAGATGCTGCAAAGGTGAAATCAACAGACCTTAGTGCCAGCTTGAATTTGGGTGAGAGATAGTGAGGGGTCCAGGATGACTCCCAGGTTGGAAGCCTGAGGGACGGGGAGGATGTCATTGTCTTCTACAGTAATGGGGAAGGTAGGAGGTAGGGAGGGTTTAGGGGAAAAGATAATTGAGTTCTGTTTTGGACACAGAAAGTTTAAGATATCCACAGTGAAGGAATGCTCTAGAGTGATGAGTCCCCAGGCACTGAGGGAAATTCCACAGCAAGAAGGCAGCTGAGTCATGGTGGCAAAATCAAGAGGCAGCACAGCTGGGAGGGAATGGACTTATAGTGAAGAGAGACCTCAGTTTTCTCTTGCTAGCTTATACATTTGTTAGCTACAAGACCCTGGGCTAGTTACTTCAACTTGCTGATCTCCAATTTCTTAATCTGTAATATAAGGATGATAATAATTACATTACCTACCTTATTGGCTTATATCAAGGAGAGTTCTTTGCAAACTTTTAAGTGCTATAAAAATGTGAGTCATTATTAAGCAGCTAGCCAGCTAAGGAATATAAGAGCCAGGAATCAAGCCAAAGTGTCCGGATTCCAAGTCCAGAGTTCTTCCTACAAGTCTAGGCTGTCTCTCTGTGATGGTGCATCATTAAAAGTATCAGCTTAGTGGTGGGTGCCACTCACCTAGCATCATCATGCTAAAAGTACAGAATCATGTATTTCTCATTCATTATGAGCTCAACTCTTGAACAGGGGTGGACTATAGGACTCAGAAGGTTCTTTCCTAAGAAAAGTGTAAAGATGGAGGCCCACCCCTACAGTTTAATTCATCACTGTAAGCCCAGACATCTCAATTGTATCAATTAACCAATCAAAACTAGGGAATAAGCATTTATATAGCTCCTAATACATACCAGGCACTGGGTTTTTACAATATTATCTCATTTGATCCCCACAGCAACCCTGGGAGGCAAGTGTTATTATTATCATCCCCATTTTACAATTGAGGAAACTGAGGCAAAATGACTTGTTCAGGGATACACAGCTAGTAAATGCCTGAGATCAAATTTGAAGTGAGGACTTCCCACCTCCAGGCCCAGGACTCTTTCTAGCCCCACCAGCTGCCTCTAGGTGTAAATAAGTAGGCAAGTAGGTGGTATGGTGATGAAGTGCTAGACTTAGAGTCAGGAAAACCTGAGTTTAAATCCTGCCTGAGACTTTTACTGGCTATATAATGCCAGGCGAGTGATTTAACTTTCCCGAACCTCAGCTTCTTCATCTGTACAATGGAGATAATACCAACAGCTGCCTAACCTGGTTATTGTAAAGATTAGATAAGACAGTGTCTGTAAGTCACTTTGAAAACCCTAAGGAACTACATAGATGTTAGCTGTTGTTATCATTATTGTTAACTCCTTAATCAGTATGAAAGGTTCATTGTTTGGGCCACTGGATCATAGCAGATGAACCACATGCAACATGTCTCATGATTGGCTAAAGAGGATCAGTCATGGTCCAAAGGGCTGTGTTTGGAAAATAGTAAGCAAGTTTAGACTAGTTAAGTCAAATGGTGAAAGATTCAGTGAAAGACTGCATGGGGTTGGAGAGATGAAGAAGGGAGAGGAAGAGGACTTCTCTCTTCCCCTCTGATGATCTTGTGAACTTCAAAAAGTCTGAAGATCGATAATTTTCATTAGCTCTAGTAGCAGGGTACACCTGAGTAGCAGTGGCTGATGAACATATGTGCAATGGGAACAGAAAGGCACACCAGTTAGAAACTAGACATGCCAAGCAAAGGCAGCATGAGGAAGTATGACCCTCTTTGACAGGAAGAAGTGCCAGCTATGGCCCCTACAAAAACCCTCAGTGTCCAGCAGAGAGTTACACCTAAGGGAACCTTCATGAAGATTCTAGGAAGAAAAAAAGGACTCCCAGTAACCAGAATCTAATCATAATAATAACTAACATTTTTATATGGCACCTACTATGTGCCAGGTACTATGCTAGATGCTTTAGAAATATTATTTCATTTGATCTTCACAACAACTCTGTGAGTTAGATGTTATTGTTATCCTCATTTTATAGAAGAAGAAACTGAGGCAGAGGTTCTTGCCCAGGGTCACACATCTAGTTAGTGTCTGATATCAGATTTAAACTCAGGTTCCCCCAGTACTCTATCCACTACACCACCAGCTGCCTAACTATGATCTAATCCATTGCCACATATATTCTCTACATGCCTACCTCATTATCTTTGTACTTGAAGTATGATCCCACTCTCCCCCATGGACCTTTTGTGTACAAGAGGAGAGTGAATTCCTATTTTGGGGAAGAGGATAGGGAATTGTTTTTATAACTGTCCTTGATGTTCCCACTTATTAATTACCCTTTCTAAAAGCCATTTGAGGTTACTAGTGATAATCAATACACCTCTGTACACTGGTTGGGGCCTCTGACTGACAGTATTAGAAAACCAGCCCTCTGGGCTATCTCCTAGAATCCTGAGCAAAAACAACTACCCTCTGAGAACCCAGCCTACAAATATCAGTGCAGGTCAGGGGAGTGGTCCCAAAGAGGAGGCCATAAAAATGCTCATAATGCTCACACAATAACAGTATATGTAATGTGAGGCAGAGAACCACTTAAGAAACAAAGAGCAAATCGAGGATGGAATCAGCTTAGACAGAAGGAATGAATTTATTTGGGAAATGGAAATTTTGTTTCAGACACAATCGCCTGGTTCACTTAACCAAAGTGGGGGAACAAATTGTACCTGTATTCATTATGGTTGGTTGGTGGGTGGGTGGGTAGGTGGGTTGTTGTCCTCCACTCTTGAAGAGGACCAAAACGACATCACTGTGTTGTGGTCAAGGTACAGTGTGTCCAATTTTGACTGATCAAGCACAAAAGGTTCACATGAACATTTAGAGTGGTGATGTCTCTAAATTTTGCACATCTCACATTTCTTTAGAGCTACTGCAATTCTGCTTTGCTCATAGAGCACAGTGCCTTCTTTGATGCAGGCACACCATGCTGGGCGGTCCAGTACCCATGTCTCCCATGTCCACACAATCGATTCCAAAGTTCTTCAGAGACCTTGAGAGTGTCCTTGTATCACTTCTTCTGACCTCCCTGTGAGCACTTGCCTTGTGTTAGTTCTCCATAAAGTAGTCTTTTAGGCAAATGTGTATTTGGCATTCAAACAATGTAGCCAGACCATTGGAGTTGTACTCTCTGTAGCAGAATTTGAATGCTTTGCAGTTTAGCTCAAGAAAGGACCTCAGTATCTGGTACCTTATCTTGCCAGATGATCTTCAGAATCTTCCTAAGACAATTCAAATGGAGGCAATTCAGTTTGCTGGCACGGTGTTAGTATACTATCCAGGTTTCACAGGCATACAACAATGAGGTCAGCACAATGGCTCTGTAGACCTTCAGTTTGGTAGGTAGTCTAATAACTTTTCTCTCCTCAGAACCTCCCAAACCCTGAGCTAGCTCTGGCAATGCATGCCTCAACCTCATCATGGAAGTGTACATCCTGGGAAAGTATGCTGCCAAGGTAAGTGAACTTATCCACAGTATTCAATATTTCTCCATTTGTTACAACTGATGGCTCTGATGGGGATGGGATCTGAACCCCTAAAAGGAAAAAACCATGTCTTTGGGATCTGGACTCCAAAAAGGAAAAACCCTGGACTTTCCCACCTGGCCAAATCTCTGTCATTTAATCCTATCAACTGGTCTTTCATTGTGGCTATGCCCAATCTCCCAAATCTGTTCTGTTACCTCTGGCCCTGGCCACTTCCCACCCTTAATCCTATCTAGACTCCATTTTTCCTAGATCCAGGTCTCTGGCTTTCTATTACCTCACAGTCCCTGCAGAATACTTGGCCACTCCTAGATCCCTCCCATAGTCTTTCTGTAGATAAGGTCCATCTTGTCTCCAGTAAGGTGCTCAGATCTAGGCATGGGGATTCTTAAGAACTGGCCCACTTGCATTAGCAATACAAATGTTTAGATTCCTTAGGAGTCTGTCCAATATGACAGATGTTCTAATAAACTTTGTGTTTGACTGAAAGAAAGCTTGGGTCGGGGCAGAGCCAAGATGGCTGAGTAAAAGCAGTGACTTACTTAAGCTCTCGCCCAAACCCTTCCAAATACCTATAAAAATGACTCTAAACAAATTCTAAAGCAGCAGAACCCACAAAAAGACAGAGTGAAACAAATTTCCAGCCAAAGACAGCCTGGATCGTTGATCAGAAATGTATATCGTGCCAGGTGGGGAGAGAAGTGCAGTTCGGTGTGGGCGCGTAGGCTGCAGCAAACCTGCAGCAGGCCTCAGAGGACTAAATCACAGGCAGCTGTGGTGGTTTCCAAACTTCTCAACCCATAAACGCTAAGCACAACTTAGAAGGTCAGTGGGAAAAGTCTGTTTTTGTAGTGCTGAGAGAGAAGGATGATGGGGTTCTAGCCCCATTCCCCTAGCGTGGCCCCAGGGCAGTGGTTGCCTCCTGAGCTTCTGGTCCACAGACTGAGGGGGAATCAAGTGGCTGATCAGAGGGGGGTTGCCGGGATTTCTCTGCTGGTGCAGTATTCTCTTGCTTTGCCTATGCTTGGATCTGGGTCACAGTTCTGGGTGGCGGTCCTGGGGTGAGGAGGAGCACTGGCGTGGTGGAGCTTGTAGTGGCTGTGGAAAGGAAACCCCCCTCACAGTTCCAAGACAGAAAAGACTGCTCATAGACCAGAGCATAGGCCAGGAAAGGAGTAAACACCTGCCCTTGATCATAGCATCCTGGAAGAACTGAAAATTTACAGGTCCCTAGAAGTATCTCTGAAAACAGCTGCACAAAACCCCTGAAGCTTGGGACACTACATTCTCCACACTGGAAACAGACTCCTACCTTAACAAAAAGTTTATAACTTAAGTAATTGGCCGAGATCATGAGCAAGCAGTGCAAAAATAGTCAGACTATATTATCTTACTTTGATGACAAAGAAGATCAAAACATACAAGCAGAAGAAGACAACAAAGCCAAAGCTCCTACATCCAAAGCCTCCAACAAAAATATGAATTGGTCCCAGGCCATGGAAGAGCTCAAAAAGGATTTTGAGAAGCAAGTAAGAGAAGTAGAGGAAAAACTGAGAGTGATGCTAAAGGAGACCCAAAAGAATACTGAAGAAAATAACACCTTAAAAAATAGCTTAACCCAAATGACAAAAGAGGTTCAAAAAGCCCTAAAGAATGCCCTATAAAGCAAAATTGGCCAAAAGGAAAAGGAAGTCCTAAAGATTACTGAAGAAAATACTTCCTTAAAAGTTAGAATGCAGAAATTGGAAGCTAGTGACAATTTGAGAAATCAAGGCACTGTAACACTAATCCAAAGGAATGAAAAAATAGAAGAGAATGTGAAATATCTCATTGGAAAAACAACAGACCTGGAAAATAGATCCAGGAGAGAGAACTTAAAAATTATTGGACTATCTGAAAGCCATGATCAAAAAAAGAGCCTAGACATCATTTTTCAAGAAATTATCAAGGAAAACTTCCCTGATATTTTAGAACCAGAGGGCAAAATAGAAATGGAAAGAATTCACCGATCACCTCCTGAAAGAGATCCCCAAAGGAAAACTCCTAGGAATGTTGTAGCCAAATTCCAGAACTCCCAGGTCAAGGAGAAGATATTGTAAGCAGCCAGGAGGAAACAATTCAAGTATTGTGGAAACACAATCAGGATAACACAAGATTTAGCAGCCTCTACATTAAGGGTCCGGAGGGCATGGAGTATGATATTCCGGAGGGCAAAGGAGTTAGGACTACAACCTAGAATCACCTACCCAGCAAAACTGAGTATAATCCTTCAGGGTAAAAAATGGTCATTCAATGAAATTGGGGACTTTCAAGCATTCCTGTGGAAAAGACCAGAGCTGAATGGAAAATGTGACCTTCAAATACAAGACTCAAGTGAAACGTGAAAGAGGTAAACAAGAAAGAGAAATCATAAGAGACTTATCAAGGTTGAACTGTTTACATTCCTGAAGGGAAAGATGATATTTGTAATTCATGAGACCTTTGTCAGTATTAGGGTAGTGGGAGGGAAAAAATTATATGTATGTATATGTAGATAGAGGGCACAGGGTGAGTTGAAGACAAAGGGGTGATATCTGGGAAATAAAATTAAGGGGTGAGAGAAGATTATACTGGGAGAAGGAGAAATGGAGAAGTAGAATGAAGTAAAATATCTCACACGAAACAGACAAGAAAAGACTTTTGCAGTGGAGGGGAAATGAGGGAAGGTGAGAGGGAATGAGTGAATCTTATTCTCATAGGATTTAGCTTAAGGAGGGAATAACATACACAATGGGATATGGAAATCTATCTTACCCTACAGGAAAATAAGGGGGAGAGGGGATAAGAGAGCAGGGGGTTGATAGAGGGGAGGTCAGATGGGGGAGGGGATAATCAAAAGCAAACACTTCTGAGGAAGGACAGGGTCAAAAGAGAGAATAGAATAAATGGGGGATAGGATAGGATGAAGGGAAATATACTTAGTTTTTCACAACAGGACTGCTGTGGAAGTGTTTTGCATGACTACACATCTATAATCTGTGTCAAGATGCTTGTCTTTTCAATGAGGGTGGGTGGGGAGGGAGGAAGGGAGAAAATTTGTAACCCAAAGTTTTAAAAACACATTTTAAAAAAAATTAAAAAAATTTCAAAAATTGAATTCCATGTTCTATCCCTCCCTCCTGCCCCTCTCCCTTCTTTGGGAAGGCAAACAATTTGATAATAATTGTACATATGAAGTCATGCAAGGCATATTTCCATGGCAGCCATGTTGCAAAAGAAAACATGGACAAAAAAGGAGAAAAATAAAGTTCAAAAAAGGATGCTTCAAAAAAAAAACTCTTTGTACACTCATCATTTTGCACAGCCACCCTTACTATCAGTGCAAAAAAGATAGGCCTTAATTATGTAATAATCTTGATCTTGTAATATTTTCTATACTCACAGTTTAAGTTTAGGGGGAGGGAGATACACTCATAGTAACTAAAACTATTAGTAATGTCATTATAGACCAGGAAATAACTGTATTTGTGAAGAAAATAAAAAAAAGACAAGGAACCTATGGTGAGAAAAAAAAAGAAAGAAAGCTTGGGTCAAATTCATTCAGGCAGGACCCACTTGTGATTTTGGGGTCCTGGCACCCCAAAACTTCAACAGCACCTTGTATGGATAGTGTAGCTCTGGCTCATGGAGAACCTCTGTTTTCTCGCTGTTAATTGTTAGACCAAAATTACCATAGATAGCAGAGAATTAATCCATACTTTGTTGCATCTCAGCCTCAGAGACTACATTGAATGCACAATCATCTGAGAACAAAAAATTAGGCACCAGTTCTCCCTCCACTTTAGTCTTGGCTCATAGCCTTTTCAAGTTAAATAATTCACCATCATTGAGGCAGCTGACCTTGATGCTGTTTTCATTCTTGTTGAAGGCATCTGACAACATTGCTGAAAATATCATGCTAAAAAGCAGGGGAGCAAACACACAGTCATGCTTCAATCTATTGGTAACTGGAAAAGTACAAGAGCATTATCTATTATCCAGAACTTATGCAAGCATGCCGTCATGAAACTGAGATACAATACTAATAAACGTCTCCAGGCAACCAAACGTTGCCATAATTTTCCGCAAGCCTTCATGACTGACAGTATCAAAGGCCTAGGTCAGATCGATGAACACTGTGTACAAACCTCTGTCCTGCTCCTGGCATTATTCCTGGAATTGTTGGGCAGCAAACACCCTATCAACCATTCCTCAGTGATTTCTGAAGCCACACTGGCTCTCAGGTAGATGACCATCTTCCAGGCCAAGGATCTAAGGAGGACTCTGGCAAGAATCTTGCCAGCAGTGACTAAGAGAGAACCCCTCCCCTTCCCCCATTGTATTCATTATAGAATTTCTTGGCTGATTAATTGCTTATACCTTTGTCTCTCATTCAGCGATTGTGGAGATGGGGAATATCCAGATTCATGAATGTAGGCATAGATTTGAATCTTTTGATAATCTGTGTTCTTAAGTACCTACTGTGTACAAGGCATTATGATACTAGGCACTGGGGACAAAAGACCTCTTTATTAGACTCCTGACATTTTCTTTTCTTCCAGCCATCATCTCCACAGCTGCTCAAATAATGTGCCTAAAGCACAATATTGGCCACATCACTTCCTTTCTCACAAACCTCAGTGGTTCCATGTTACCCCTAGGGTAAACTGGAAATGCATTAGCTTAGCATTTAAAGCCCTCCAGAATCTGACTCCAACCTACAGCAGCTCTCCAGATATTTTGTACTTTGTCTTCACACCTTCTACATTCCGGCTAACCTGGAATAAACTCGTTCCCCAAACTCAGCAATACAGTTTCCACCTCCCTGTCTTTGTACAGGCTAATTCCTGTTCCTAAACTGCAACCCTCCTTACTTCCATGGCTTGGAATCATTAAAGGCTCAATTCATTTCATCTTCTCTTTAAAAAAAATAGGCATATTGATTTATTTGTAAATTATATACATTTACTCTTATACTAATATATTATGGATATTACTAAACACACAAAATAGGGAATAACAAGTTAAAGTAAACAATGGTTTTAAAGGATTTTACATTTTTACTAGCAGTACAAAAAAGTCTTTTTGCTCTCAAACAACAAAAAGCTTCATTTTTTAAAAAAATTCCTAGTTTATGCCCTAATGGATAGATGGTAGACTTGTAATAATTGCTTGTTTAGTAATTTGTTATTCAATTATGTGGCCGATGTAGCTAGTCAAGCAGGTGAATTTTACTCTTAGATACATGTTTACTGAAAGACACACTATAACCAGCAAATAATAGAACAGTCAGTGAACATAACAGCTTTTCAGCAATAGTCACGCTTTTCTGGCTATAGATATTCACCATATATAATGCAGAAACATCAAATAAAAATTAATTAGCTCTAATTTCAACTCACCAGAAAGTCTTCAATATAAATCCATTCTTCTTTCTTTATCTAGCTCTGCTTAATGGATGTTATCATACCTTTAAGAAGGCTCTCATTATCTCTTTTGTTGTTAGTGCTTGTGCCTTCTGCTGCAAATAATCATTCAAATAATTATCTATTTCTATGTTATTACCACCACCACCCCCCCCCAGTAGAATGTAAACTCCTTGAAGTTAGGGACTGTTTTTGTTTTGTCATTGTATTCCCAGGACCAAGCAGAGTAGCTGACACATAATAAGCACTTATTGGGTTATGTTAGGTGAGATTGGACAAGAGATGGAGTATTCCCTCCCCTCAACGAGTTGACAATCTGACATGTTATGAATTTAGAGCTGAAAGAGTACTGAAAGGCCATATAATCCAACCTTATCATTTTATAGAGGAGTACTGGGTCCCAAAGAGGATAAATAATTTGACCAAAGTCACAGAGGCAGTAAATAATAAGGATGAGATTGAAACCCCACATCTGGCAGCCTTTCCACTATTCCATACTGGCTCTCTTTTTTCCCTAAAGCTAGTTCTATGCTGGTCAATAAATGACAAGATTTGTGAATCAAGTACAAGAGACCCCATTTCTATATTCATACTACATAAAATTTCTAAGTATATGACATATTCATCATCAAGAGAATGATACAGATGAAAGGAATTTAGAGACTACAACAAAATCCTTAAACCAGAGAGAAAAACCAAAATGTTGAATCAAATACTAAAGAATGGGCAAGTTATACTATTTAAATGTTGGCATAGATTCATTCTGGAATATAAATCACTATGACATCAGTCCATTCCCCTTGCATTGAGACAGATTTCCTTTAATACCAAGCAAAGCAAATAGATTTTTAACTATTCTGGTTGAGTAATGTTGAATCAGTTGTACCTTATGCCTGCTGGAAAAAAGAAAGAAAGAGAAAGAAAGAAAGAGAAAGAAAGAAAGAAAGAAAGAAAGAAAGAAAGAAAGAAAGAAAGAAAGAAAGAAAGAAAG
>NW_020954562.1:9253680-9282396 GCF_900497805.2 Vombatus ursinus | reverse complement strand
AAAGAAAGAAAGAAAGAAAGAAAGAAAGAAAGAAAGAAAGAAAGAAACTTCCAGCAACAGGTATTTGAGTGTGTGTATGAAGATCACAGAACATATTAAATATTCATGAAATGGGTTATTTAATTTCTTATGACTGATAAGCCAAAAATATGCATCTTTCTGAGGTCTCTGCTACTATGGGATATCATTCTATTTCTTCTGATAGAGGCACAGTTAAAGGATTCCTGCTTCCCTTTCACCAATCTATTATGCTGAGCTTGTTGAACAGTGAATTTTTACTTTTGTAAAATCTATTTTTTTTTTATTTTTCATCTAATTTAACTATTAGATTGAACAATACTATGATGCTACTTGCTCCAGAGAGATTTCATTTCAGGTAAAAACTGCCTTATATCAAGTCATTTCAGAGGATTATAAAATTCTAGTACAGAAGGAAACTTTGAGATCTAGTCCAAAGCTCTCATTTTATGCAGAAGAGATTAAATTTTATAGAAAAAAGCAAAGTCCTGAGATTTAAAATTACTTGTGTCAGATCACACAGCTAGTTAGTTAGAATATAAGCTCTTTGAAGGTAGGGACCCTGTTTTTGCACTTAGCAGTGTCTGGAACATAGTAAGTGCTTTGTAAAAGTCTGTAGACTAGGGGCAGCTAGGTGGCACAGAGTATAGAGCAACTGGTCCTGGAGTCAGGAGTACCTAAGTTCAAATCCAGTCTCTGACACTTACTAGCTATGTGACTCTGGGCAAGTCAGTTAAACTCAAATGCCTCACTGGGAAAAAAAAAAAAAAAAGAGTTTGGAGACTAGTTAAACCAATAGCAGAATGAAAATTTCTTCAATCCTAGTCTTTTTGGTATATCATTATCTAAATTTCCTTTCGGTGGAGTTCATCATAGACATGACATGCTGAATTTCACTCTATAACTAACAGTGCTATAATGTGGTTCCAGTTTATTATTTTATTTATTGCCAACATGATAGGCAGTACGCAAAGCTCATTCCATTTTCATGTCTCATTAATCAGGCATAAGTGGAATTGTGAGGCATCATCTAAGTCAATTCCCCTCTATTCAGTCTGTCGTCCCTAAAATACTCCAGGAGTCTGTAATGTCATTGACTAGAAACTATAGGACCTGCCTTAACAATACAATATTTGTCTTAGGAGTCCACAAAATGTCTAAGATTAACAGTGAGTTTCTGCAAGAGGTGAATATGTGCACAATACAAGGGGAAACCTTCTTAAATGTAGATCTGCTTGAAAATGAAATGAACTGGCTCAGGAGGTAGTGAGTTCCCCATTATTGGAAGCTAGTAAGTGGAGGCTGGCTGACCCCTTGTCAAAGTGTTGAAGAGGTGATTCCTATTCAAATAATTCATAAATCATTCACATTTATGGTTTTTCTTTCTCCTACTGCCTTGACCCTTATCCATTCTGTAGTCCAATTGGAAGAGTTAAAAGGATTAGAACTCAAACCAAGCAATTTCATTTTTAAGCAACTCTGGTTTGATGATAGAGATCAAAACAATTGGTTGAAATTGATCTAGTGCACCATTTTGAATTTCATTTTCCTATACTCTCCCTGTGCTTTGTTCTGCAGATACCTGAAGTTACAGCTACATGTACAGACCAGATGGACTGTTTTGATTGTCAACATTAATCAAACCAGTCAAGCGCAATCTGTGTAGATACAGCCTCTGCATTGACTGTTACTATTTGTCCTTCATGAAACTAAATTGATTTTTAAAAATCTGACTTGGATTGTTTGAGGTTTTTCCTGAAAAGCTGATGGAGGACAAGTATGGAATGAGTCAGAGAAACCCTTAGCAGTATCAAGTCTAGTGGTTCCAATCTGTGGGTTTAGAGGCTCTGAAAAGCCCTGCAGAGGTATTGCAAAGTATCTATGAATTCTCATGCCAATCCATAGCAAAGCAAATGCCTTCCACAGATTAAATAAATACTGCCACACATATGTATATTACTATTGTGTGAATGCATATAAACATATGTGTATACATTTCAGAGGCCCCCATTGACTCTATGATCGATGACTATTTCATCTTTAATTTTTTTTTAATTTCTCTTTTGTGCACAAGGAAGCAAAGAAAAGCTGAGCAGCTTTGAAAACAAAATGTAGTATGTATTATATACACTTTCTTGAAGTGGACATTTATTGTTTTATATTGAATCCTCTCATGTTCTGAACCTATGACTTCATAGGGAATGCCCAGTGTGGAAGTTCTCTCCATGAATGCAGGTGGACAATTGCTTTGCAACTTAAATTCATAGAATGCTGGAGCTGAAAAGCATCTCAGATCATCTAGTCCAACCCTCTTATTTTACAGATGAAGAAACTGAGGCTCGGAGAGAGAAAGTGACTAACCCAGGATCATACAACTAGTGGGGAGCAAAGGCAGGATTTGAACCCAGGCCCTCAGACTTGAAACCCAGTGCTCTTTCCACTTAATATTATTTCAACAATACTTAAGGCAATTGGCTTAAAACTTTTTTGATTATATGCCCCATCAGTAAAATATAGATGTGTGTCTTTGTATGTATGCATCAACATTCAAAAGATATATATGTGTATATATATATATACATATACACACACACATATACACATATATATGCATATATTTACTTATTTAGCATGACTCTGGCATATACTGGCTTTGTGACCCAGGGCAAGTCATTTAAGTGGCTCAAGTCTTTGTCCCAGGCAGGTCTCTAAGACTATAAATTACAGAGAAGCTCTAACCTGTTCTTGCAGAAAGAATTTCCTCCACTTATGAAATCATAAATCCATTCCCCATTTTTCTCCCCAATATATGTTCTCCTATACTATTATTTACATTATAAAATTTGCACTACATATATTTGTACTTTTTAAATTTATTTTAAACTTAATTACAGAAGAAAAAAAGAAAAAAATTTGCTATGTACACAGCAGAACACGAGAGGATTCAATAAAAACCAATGTTTCCATTTCAAGAAAGCCTGTACAATAAATACTACACACTGTTTTCAAAGCTGCCTAGATTTGCTTTGCTTCCTTGTGCACATAAGAGAAATTTTTAAAAATTTAAAAATGAAATAGTCATCAATCATAGAGTCAACAGGGAACCTCTGAAATTTATTGAGTAGGGGAATGATATGGTCAGACCTAAGTTTGAGGAAAATCACTTGGGCAGATATGTGGACAAGCAATTAGAGAGGAGAGAAACAACATAGGGAGAACAATTTGGATACTATTGCAGTTAGGCCAGATGAGAGGTGATGAGGGTCTGAAATGTGGGAGATGACTAGATATGTGGGGCATCTGAAAATTAGGAGTCAAAGTGGATACCAAGGTTGCAAACCTGGATGACTGAGAAAGAGCCATAAATAAGGAAGTTTGAAATAAGGATGGGTTTGGAAGGGAAAGATAATAGGATGAGATCTGTAACACACATTGCAACCCACCCAGCCCACTTCAGTGTTGCCTTATTGGGGAAGAGGTCTGAATTTGTGAACAGCTGTACCTGTACAGCTATTGAGAGATGATGGTGCAGGTGCTTTTCAAGGTTAACTAGTAATCACCATAAGGGTAAAAATCTAAGACATAATGGGAGAGGCTGGAGACTCACACAACTACTTAAGGGGACCTGGTGGGACAATGTTGGCCATGTGAAGGTGGCAGTATGCTTTTGTAGGAGATAGTCCTCACAAATGGCTATCTGAAAGAACAGTGAGATGTGACTCCTCTTCTCACCCGCTGGTTGGTTGATCACATACCCTTTGGGGTCATGTCCTCCAGAAGACCAATCCCTTTGTAGATAACTGGCTTAGGGCTTGGGTTAAATGAATTACTCAGAGGCACACAGCTTATGTATATGTGTATATATATATATATATATATATATATATTATATATATATGTATATAATCAATGGCAGCACTTGAACCCAGAACTTCCTGACTCCAAGGATGACCCTTCACAATGAAATGAGTAGGATTAATAAAATATAAATTAATTTAATTGATAAAAATATAAATTCACTTTCAAACTTCACTGAACTAAGTAACTTTGGAATATCACATAATTGTTTCTTAATCAACAGATATAAATAGTAGTACTATCATGTGAGAGATTGGTTCAACTTTTGAATATAAAGAGTGGGACAATATACTCAAAAAGGTAGGAAACCCGATCTTGCTTTAAAATGAGGGAACATTTCCTTTCCCTTCTCAGGTTTCAAACCAAGGCAGAACTTTATCTGATTGCCATGTTTTATGAGTACCAAGTGGTTTGGAGAAACAAGCCTTGTCTTTGAAATAAATCTCTTATCTCTCTCCGTGTTCTGGGCTAAGATCTGCCCCAGAGGCAGATGTCTCATATTCAGTGTCACAATCTCTAGAATTGGAGTCATTTACATGTTTGCCCATGCCTCTCCTTCGATAAGAGAATAACCAGTGTTCAATGTAAAGATAGTCATCAAGTGAGTAGTACCCAAACATTGGATTGCCAAACAACTATATAGGAAAGTCAGTGGAAAGGAGGGTCTGCTAGACTCCAGCTAACCATGGCTTCATCTAGGCATTTATTTGCTCCCTGAGGTAGCCAGCTACAAGGCATTTCAGAAAATAGCATCTTGCCTGGATGAAACCACCTTTAAAAGAATAATCATGTAAATGCAGAAGAAACTACTTTCACAAAAAGAGTTCTCTTTTTGAACCAACCCTGTGGAGTTTGGGCTCCAAAGCAAGAGGTTTGAATAACCTTTTCTCTTATGCCTCCACTGACCAGGCTACAGATGCTAGCAGCAATCATACAATTATCCAGCACTTTTGAAAACCCAGACACAATAATTGCCTCAATAAATCTCACTCAGGTCAAACAACTTGCTCACCAACAAGAACATTTCTTTCTCTCTCTCTCTTTTTTAAAATCCTTTTTGGCTTTCTAAAAGAATAGTGTGGACTATAGGATGTGACTTCTAAGGTAAATAGGGGACTCACTTATTATCCCAGAATGGGGCAGACCTTCTTCGGTGTGGAAGTCCGGCATTGAAAGTCTCCATTTTTCGAAGTGTTGAATGAGGGTATTTCTCATTTTTGACTCCCTGGTTCCCCAATCAAACCCTGTCATTGGGTGTATCAGCCTAATCTGAGTCAGCATGGTACAGCTGAAAGAACTATGGATTCAAAAATCAACTTGGAAAGTATTTTTTGAGTATCTATTATATGCAAAGTGTCGTGCACCATAAATAAAGATAAATATGAAATAGTGCTGGTCCTCAAGGAGCTTAAAGTCTTCTTAGGGGAAACAACATACGTATATACATATATATATATATATGTATATATGTATGTATATATATGTAATACATATATAATGAGAGGGAGAAAGGGAGAGAGGGAGAGACAAAGACATAGACAGAGACAGAGAGACAGAGACAGGGAGAGGGAATGGGCAGCTCCTTGGAAAGCACCAGTACTTTGGGAGCAGAATGAAGATGGACCAAGGTAGGGAACCTGGAGAACAGCTAGGTGGTACAGTTAATAGAGAGTTGGTCCTGGAGTCAGGAAGATATGAGTTCAAATCTTACCTAAGACAATTACTAGCTATGTAATGCTGGGCAAATCATTTAATTCTGTTTGTCTTAGTTTCCTCATCTGTTAAATGAGTTGGAGAAGGAAATGGCAAACCACTCCAATATTTCTGCCAAGAAAATCCTGAATGAGGTCACAAAGATTCAGACATGACTGAAAAAGATTGAATAACAACTATATATGTGTGTATATATATACACACACACATGTATGTATAGAATGTGTCTATATGTATATATATACATATATGTAAATATATATATATGTGTATACCCATACAACATACCCAAAAAAGTATGTAGTAATAAATAAAATGTATATAATGCTCTATGGTTTGCAAAGTATTTTACATTTATCATCTCATTTGATCTTCACAACAACCCTGAGTGGTAGTGGCTATTATTATCCCCATTTACAAATGGGAAAACTGAGACAGAACATAAGAGTGATTTGCCCATATCACATACCCTGTAAGTTATCTAAAACTAGATTTGAACTCAGGTGTCCCCAACTCCAGGTCCAGTATTCTACCCGCTACATCATATTAGCTACATATATATATATTTATATTTATATTTTACATATATATGTGTATGTGTATATATATATATTTATATTTATATTTTACATATATATGTGTATGTATATATATACACTCATATATATGAGGCTCATGGAACCTCAATAGTCAGAAAAAGAAAGAGGCTGGAGAAGACAACCCCAGAAGCCCCTTCCAGTTCTAACTCTACGATCCTGTGAATTTGTAATTCTGTATAACCTGAGTACCAGAGCCCATCAGTATGGCCCTTTCTCCTCACTGATAGTTATCAGTGCCCTGACCTGTATGGTGGGCTACCTGGAGCTGGTCAGAGTGGGAGAGAAGAGAGGTCCACTTCTCTTCAGACTCTCTTCTTCAGTGCTCAGCAGTAGCTTTGGGCTTTTCTTGCTTCCAGCTTCTGGAGAAGATGGACAATGCTTCTCATATATATGGGCTATATGACGATGAGCCAGTTATATCCAGCTCTTCTCAGAGCTAGATAGAACTCTCTGAGTCTAAATTAGAGATGAATTGTTAATCTGTGTGGATGAGGTGGATAGAAAGCTGGACCTAGAGTAAGGAAGATTTAAGTTAAAATCTAACCTCAGAAACTAGTTATATGATCCTGGGCAAGTCACCTAAAAAAAAAAAAAATCACTGTGTGCCTCAGTTTCCTCATCTGTAAAATGGGGATAATAATAACACCTACTTCCCCAGGGTTGTTGTGAAGATCAAACAAAATAGAATTTTTAAAGTGCTTTGCACACCTTAAAAATCACTATTTAAGTGCTAAATACTATTATCATTATTTTGGAGGGAGTTTCCTCAGTAGGAAGTTCCCTAGAACAAAAATTCACAGACCCAGACAGAATAACAACACTACAAGTCATTGAAGATACAAAAACAAAAACTAAATAGTTCCTGCCCTCAAGAAGCTTACCTTCTAATTTTGATTCCTACTTCCTCACAAAGAAAAATGGAGAAGCAACACCAACCAAGTAATCATATATACAGCATTTCACACCCATAGTCCCTTGCCTGTCTATTAAGAAGAGAGAAGAATTCATTACCTCCCCTCCAGGATTAAGAAGGGTCATGAAATGAACTTTTAAATCATGCTACAGAGAGCTCAAGCCATAATCAAATTGTTCATAAGAAACTTGAGCAAGATTAGGCATTGTTCCCCACCCTCCAACTCAAATGGGTTCAATTTTGATGAAATCCAGAAGGCATTTAGCCAATAAGTTACTGTTTAGTGTATTTCCCACCAATACTAGTAAAGATGGCAGAAGCAAACAACTGGAGATGGCTGTTTATAAGTGTATTGTGTCTTTATTTAGTCTGCCCATCTTTGTTCATAGATTCTTAAACCACCAAATGTTAAAGCTGAGAAGGATCGATATAGATTAGCTAGTCAAACTCTTTCCTCTTCTAGATGCAAAAACTGAGGCCCTAAGAAATGAAGTGTCTTGCCTGACTTTATGGACCCCAAATCCTTCCCTATACCTGTCTCCCATAAAGTATCTTCTCCAAATTAAGAACTAGGCAGTCCTGCCCCACCCCAACCATTCACACATAGTACCTTCAGGCAATTTCTCTAAGTCTATATCCATCTTGAGAAAAGTTTTAAAATCCCATCTTTTTTTTTGAAGTCTTTTTTTTTTCCTACACAGTTGGTGAACTTGTCATCTTTATAGAAAGGAGGCTCATTTTCAAGGAGAATGAAAAATGAATCTTTTCTATTATCAGGGACTCACCTCTATATGCCTCACTGGTAACTTCAGCTATCCTGATAGTGGCTTCCTAGCAACCAAATCTTTCTATACCAGACAGCTTTATTATGGGGATTGGGGGGGGGGGGGAATCTTCACTAAAGAAATGGAAAGGTAGGGAAAAATCCTTGTTAGAAAAAAAATTAAATATCACTGAAATGTATTATCTATGAACACAAATTAATAAGCAACTATGTTAGGGGGAAGTCAAATATTGTATTGCACTATTAATAGAAATAATAATATGAAGACAGAGATTTGCAGATTTGGGGGAGAGGTGAATCAGTAGATGTATCTTCAGATAGGTACTACTAGCCAAATTTTTCATCCTGAATAACAAAGAAAGCATAATCAGTTGTATAAGAAGGGAGATTTCTGTTTATCACCAGTGACACCTAAAGAACAATATGCTAAAAATGACATTGGAGACACATTTCCTAATCCAATTTTGAGGAGGGAATCATGTACATTGTGTGAATCTCTCTCCCCTGGTTCCGGCTGCATCGCCACTAATTTCTCAAGTATATTGGGCTCTTCACGTCAAAGGTGTAACAGAACATAGGAAACTTTAAACAAACAGTTCATTTTATTTGAAATAGATTTACTACTGTCCCTGGGAACACTGTGTCCCTTCAGGCCTTGTTTTATGGGCCCTCCACCTGATGGACTGGTTCCTGACAAGCTCTCTCATTTGCCAGTGCCTACTGAAGACTTTAGCCACCGCAGGTCTTTTCCTAGGTACAATCATCAGCTGATTCCTCATGGCCTATGCCAAGATCCTCCTCAGCAAAAGTTGATTTCATCATAAATTTCAAAACTTAATTTCCATGTGATCAGCATAGTAAATGGCCTTCATGCCCAAGTGGAATGTGCTTACCAGAACATTTTTATTTTATAAATCATGCTTGGGATTGTAAACTCAGGAAATATTTCAACAGAACATAAAGCAAAAACTAACTTTTAATACTAATTGCACCCATGCCTCCATTAATATCAATAAAATGGGAGGAAGTTCAGTAGGGGAAAAAGAGTACATTTTGAGTCAATGGAACTGGATTCCAGCTGCCTGTGTTACCGGACTTACCTAGTCTCTACCTCTGTCCTTTACTAGAAAAATGTTAAGTCCCTCCTAACTATAAATATATGATCCTATGTGTTATCTTATGGAATTAGGAGATATTTTAAGTTCAAATTATTGTTGGTATTAATAAGGATAGGGCAGCTAGGAGCTTTGGTGGATAGAGTACTGGGCCTGGAGTCAGGAAGACTCACCTTCCTGAGTTCAAATCTGGCCTCAGATACTTACTAGCTATGTGACCATAGTCAAGTCATTTAACCCTTTTTGTCTCAGTTTCCTCATCTGTAAAATGAGCCACAGAAGGAAATGGCAAACCACTCCAGGTTCTTTGCTAAGAAAACCCCAAATAGGGGTCATGAAGAGTTGGACATGGCTGGAAAGCGAATGAATGACAAATTAATAAGGATAGTAACCGGACCTGTGATTTCATTTAAACAGGTAACTCTCAGGTGAGGAATCTAACCCCTTTGTACCACCATAGCCATCACCAGTGAAGGTTAGCACCATCTTGGACACCCACAAAGCTGCCTAGGGCACTGAGAGGATAGGTGACCTACCCTGGGTCACAGCCAATATGTATCAGAGGTAAGACGCAAACCCAGATCTTCCTGGCTTCAAGACCACCAATTCTCTATCCCCTAGACCTCTCATGAATAATAAAATTTGATTTTGTCCAACACTTTAGACTTTTAAAACCATTGCCAGAAGAACTGTCTATCTAAATACTCACTACTTTTTGAGGTTGACACACACACCTCCCCCATTTCTGAGACAAAGAAATTGAAGCACAAAGAGTTTGTCTCTGGTTTTTGCTGTTTGCTTTTGTTTCTTTTTAAACTCACATGTATATTGTAGTTTACCTTTATAAAGTACTTTACATAGATTATCCCATCACATCCTTACGACCACCCTGGTAGGGAGGGAGTATAAGTAATATTCCAATTATACAGATGAGGTGGAATGAGTCTGAGAAAGATGATGTGACTTGGCCAAAGTCCCACACTTATGAAATGTAGAAAAGCCAGGACTAGAATCCAGACCTCCTGACTCCCAGACCGATATGCTGAGGGAAAGCTGTAAATCCATTTTGAATTAAAGCTCATTAGAACCCAGAGAGCCGCTGTCCTGGACATCTTTCAGTCATCTATCTCCAACCCCTTTGCAGTACCATTTGAATTCACACTTCACCTTGTATCTCTCCCAATTCCAGCTCTATTCTCCATCTTGGCCTCCTGCCCCATCATGTCTTCCTGCTAAGAGGAATATATAGCTGAATGGGAGCCAGACAGGGTGTGTTAGTGTCTGAATGTGTGATCATACGTGCAAGGGATGGGGAGAAACCTAACCACGAGAAATGGGTCAGGTCACAAGTTCCTTTGGGAGAATCTTGGAAGTGAGTAGTATAAGGGAACAAAATAAAAGAGGCCAGCAGCTTAAAGACAGAGGTTTCACTTGAAGAACTCAGACTCATTAGCATAGTTAATATTTTTAAAAGTTCAAAGAAAGCAAGGTATTTTGACAACTTTCTCTTTGAATAACAAGTACCTTTAATTGCTGTTCTTAAAATGAGTATGATTTTTAAATAATGGTTATCTTAAGATATATGCATATATATCATTTTAATATACTATCAAATTATTCATACATATAATGTATATACAATTATATGGATGCATACATAGAAGGTGTATTAAAAAAAAACCCTATTCCAAAGAACAAAATTCTTGTCCAAACTGAACATTACTGACAAACCAGTGAGTAACTGAAGAACATGATGCTTTTCTTATATAGACCTGATTTCCTGAAATGACAGGAACATAAAAGCAAAAGACATCTATAAAACCGGAGAAGCAGCGTAGCTTAATGGCCAGAGAACAGACTTCAGAGCCAGGAAAAACTGGATAATTCACAGAAGTCTCTTTGCTGGAGTCCTCAAGAGGCTCCCCTTAGGTATGGTACAGCTTTATGCCAGGCTCCTTGTGGAGTTCTGAAGCTGCTTTTTCTCAGTGTGTGTTTCTTGTGTGTTGCTGGTTTGCAATGCATGCACTAATGCCAGTCACTCCTGCTCCAGAGCCACTGCTAGGATGCTAATGATTAGTCCAAATTCTCTGAGCCTCAGAAGTTGGGGGAGGGTAGAGGGATGAGAAAAGAACAAGAAGAAAGGACAGAAGCTCTTCTCTCCCACCAAGCAATACTCTCTCAGGTGTTCAACTGCAATGACTGTCTCCTCTAGGCTCCCAGACACTGTAAGGATAGCTTTGAACCAGTTTGGCCTTTTATAGAAGTCCTGCAGAAATGATGGAGTATCTTTAGCCAGTCCAAATATACCTCATATTCACTGTCATTCCATTTCAACCAATGGCTTAAAAATACTTCTCAAATCTAATCTAATTCCCTTGGTTGATTGGTTGATTAATTGATTCAATAAAGGGATTCTCAAGGTGGAGCCAAGATGGCAGATTAAAGGTAGATATTTGCTTGAAATCTCCCCCAAAACTCTCCAAATACCTTTAAATAATAACTCTAAATAAATTCTAGAGTGGCAGAACCCACAAAAGGACAGAATGAAACAATTTTCCAACCCAAGTCAATGTAGAAGGCCAGCAGGAAAGATAGGTTGCTTCAGGGTGAGAGAGGACTGCAGTCCAGCACAGGCCACACCAACACAAAGTAGACTAGGCCCAGCTAACCAGGAATAGACCTCAGGGAGACTGAATCAGTGGCAGAGTGGCAGTTTCCAGACCTCTCATCCCACAGATGGTAAGGGGATCAAGCAATAGGTCAGAAGGATATTTATAGGGGTCCCTTTGCTGGCAGAACTCTATTGAATTGTCTATACTTGGAACTGGGTCATAATCCTTGGTCTTAGTCCCAGTGTGAGGAGGAACACTAGCATAGCAGAGCTTATGGCTGCAGGGGAGCAGGGATCCTGGTTACAGTTCCAGGGTTGAAAAGAGTATTTGTGGTGTCTCACAAACCAGTGCACAGTACAGGAGAGTAGCAAACACACCTCACCTTAGATCATACCTAGATCATAAGAGTCAAAAACTTACAGATCCCCAGAATTACCTCTGAAAACAGCTACATAAAAAACCTGAAACTTGGGACAGTGTCCCTTCCACTTGAGAAGCAAATCCCCACTTTATCATGGGATTAAAAGTTAAGAAACTGGAAAATGAGCAAATAATAGAAACAAATACTGACTATAGAAAGTTACTATGGTGACAAAGAAGATCAAAACAAACACTGTGAAGAAGGCAACAGAGTCAAAACTCCTGCATCCAAAGCCTCAAAGAAAAATATGAATTAGTCTCAGGCCATGGAGGAACTCAAAAAGAATTTTAAAAATCAAGTAAGAGAGGTAGAGGGAAAATTGGGAAGAGAAATGAGGTGCAAGAAAATCATGAAAAAAAAGAGTCAACAAGTTGGTAAAGTATGCACAAAAAAATATTGAAGAAAAAAACACCTTAAAAAACAGACTAGACCAAATGGTAAAAAAAAAAAAAAAAAAGGCACAAAAATCCAATGAAGAGAAGAATGCCTTGAAAAGCAGAATTGGCCAAATGGAAAAATATATATAAAAATTGACTAATGTAAAGAACTCCTCAAAATGTAGACTTGGCCAAATAGAAAACGAGACACAAAAGCTCAGTGAAGAAAATAATTCCTTAAAAGTTAGAATTGGGCAAGTGGAAGCTAATAACTTCATGAGACATCAAGAAACAACCAAATAAAATCAAAAGAATTTTTTAAAAAATAAAAGAAAATGTGAAATATTTCATTGAGAAAACAACTGACCTGGAAAAGATATCCAAGAGAGGTTATTTTAAGAATTATTGGACTATCTGAAAGTCATAATCAAAAAAGAGCCTATAATAATAGACATCTTTCAAGAAAATATCAAGGAAAATGGCCTTGATATTCTAGAAACAGAGGGCAAAATTGAAATTGAAAGAATCCACAAATCACCTCCTGAAAGAGATTCCAAAATGAAAATTCCCAGGAGTATTATAGCAAATTCCAGACCTCAAAGAGAAACTACTGCAAGCAGCCAAAAAGAAACAATTCAAATATCATGGAGCCACAGTCAGGATAACACAAGATTTAGCAGGTTTTACATTAAAGGATAGAAGGGCTTGGAATACGATATTCCAGAGGGCAGAAGAGCTAGGATTACAACCAAGAATCACCTACCCAGCAAAACAGAGTATAATCCTTCAGGGAGAAATACAGACATTCAATGAAATAGAGGACTTTCAAGCATTCCTGATGAACAGATGAGAGCTGAATAGAAAATTTGACTTTCAGATACAAGGTGCAAAAGAAGCATAAACAGGTGAACAGGAAAGAAAAATCATAAGAGATTCAATAAAGTTAAACTGTTTATATATCTATCTGGGAAAATGATATTTATAACTCCTAAAAACTTTCTCATTATTAGAGCAGTTAGAAGGACTATGCATTGACAGAAAACAGAGGTGTGAATTAAATGTGATGGTATGATTATCTAAAAAAAATATAATTAAAGGATGAGAGAGAAGAATGTTCTGGGAGGAGGGGAAAAGGAGAGATAGAATGGTATAAATTATCTGACATAAAAGAGGCCTGAAAGAGATTTTACAGTGAAGGGGGAAATGGAGGAAGCAGAAAGGGGAATAGATGAACTTTACTCTCATCAAAATTGGCTCAAAGAAGGAATAATAAACATACTCAGGTGTAGAAGTCTATCTTACCATAGAGGAAAGTAGGAAGGGAAGTACAGTATGCAGGAGGCAAAGGTCAGAAGTAAAACACTTTTCAGAATGAACAGGGTAAAAGGAGAGAGAGAGTAGGATAAACAGGGAGAAATTAAGATGGAGGGAAATACATAGTTTTGGTAATCATTACTGTGAAAAAAAAATTTACTGTGAGTTTCTCTGATAGACTTCATTTCTTAAGCATGTAGAAAACCAAGTCAAAATTTATAGAAATAAGAGCCATTCCTCAATTGATGAATGGTCAAAGGATATGAACAGGCAGTTTTCACATAAAGTAATCAAAGCTATCTATAATCATATAAAAATGCTCTAAATTACTATTGAGGAGAAAAATGCAAATTAAAACAATTCTGAGCTGCTGCCTCACACCTGTCAGATTGACTAATATGGCAGAAAAGGAATATGACAAATCTTGGAGATGTGGCAAAACTAAAACACTAATATACTATTGGTGAAGTTGTATACTGATTCAACCATTCTGGAGAACGATATGGAACTATGCCCAAAAGGTTATAAAACCACACATACCTTTTGACTGAGCATCATTATCATTATTAGGTTGATATACCAAATAGATTTTTAAAAAAAGGAAAAAGACCTCTGTGTACAAAAATATTTATAGCAGTTTTTTTAGTGGTGGCAAAGAATTGGAAACTGAGGGGATGTCCATCAATTGGGGAATGGCTGAACAAGTTGTTGCATATGACTGTAATGGAATACCATTGTGTTTAAGAAATGATAATCATGAGGAAAGCTGGAGAATAGTATGGCAGAAACTACACATAGACCAACATCTTACACTGTACACCAAGATAAAGTCAAAATGGGTACGTGATTTAGATATAAAGGCTGATACTATAAGCAAACTGGGAGAGCAAGAAATAGTTTACCTGTCAGATTTATGGAGAATGGAAGAATTTATGACCAAATAAGAGATGGAGAACATTATGAAATGCAAAATGGATAATTTTGATTACATTAAATTGAAAACTTTCTGCACAAACAAAGCCAGTGCAATCAAGATTAGAAGGGAAGCAGAAAGCTGGGAAACATTTTTACAGCAAGTGTCTCTGATAAAGGTTTAATTTCTAAAATATGCAGAGAACTGAGTCAAATTTATAAGAATATAAGTCATTCCCCAATTGATAAATGGTCAAAGGATATGAACAGGCAGTTTTCAGATGAAGAAATGAAAGTTGCCTATAGATATATGAAAAAATGCTCTAAATCACTTTTGATTAGAGAAATACAAATCAAAACAACTCTGTGGTACCACATCACACCTAGCAGATTGGCTAATGTGACAAAACAGGAAAATGATAAATGGAGAAGATAAGGGAAAATTGGAACACTAATGCATCATTGGTGGAGTTGTGAACTGATCCAACCATTTGGAGAGCAATTTGGAACTATGCCCAAAGGGCTATAAAACTGTACATACCCTTTGACCCAGTAATACCAGTGCTAAGTCTGTATCCCAAAGGAATTATTAAAAAAGGGGAAAGGACCCACATGTACAAAAATATTCATAGCAGCTCTTTTTGTGGTGGCAAAGAATTAGAAATTGAAAGGATGCCCATCAATTGGGGAATGGCTGAACAAGTTGTGGTATATGGATGAAATGGAATACTATGGCATGTAATAGAAATGATGAGTAAGTGGACTTTAGAGAAATCTGGAAAGACTTACATAAACTGATGCTGAGTGAAGTGAGCAGAACCAGGAGAACATTGTACACAATAACAGCAGCATTGTGTGATGACTAACTTTGATAGACTTAGTTCTGCTCAGCAGTGCAAGGATCTAAGACAACTCCAAAAGACTCATGATGGAAAATGCTATCCACATCCAGAGAGCTATGGAGTCTGAATGCAGGTGGAAGCATACTATTTGCTCTCTTTCTTTTATTTTATTTATTTATTTATCTATCTATCTATTTATTTTTGGTGAGGCAATTGGGGTTAAGTGATTTGCCCAGGGTCACACAGCTAGTGAGTGTTATGTGTCTGAGGCCAGATTTGAACTCAGGTCCTCCTGACTCCTGGGCCAGTGCTCTGTCCACTGCACCACCTAGATGCCCCTCTTTCTTTTATTTTTTGTTTTGTTTCTTCTTTCTCGTAGTTCCTCTCATTGGTTCTGATTCTTTACAATATGACTAATGTGAAAATAAAAAATAAAATAAAATCTCCAAAAAAAGAAAGAAATGATGAGCATGATGGTCTTAGAAAAACATGGAAAAACTTACATGAAGTGATGCAAAGTGAAATGACCAGAACCAGCAGAGCACTGTACACAGTAATAGCACTATTATACGATGATCTACTATGAGTAACTTAGCTATTCTCTGCAGTACAATGATTCAAGTCAGTTCTGTAGTACTTATGATGAAAGGAGCTGTCCATCTCCAGAGAAAGAACTGGTAGAGCCTGAATACAGATTAAAGGTGCTTTTTCTTTACTTTCCTTGTTTGTTTATTTTGTCTGGGTTTTCTTTTACAGAATGACTTACATGGAAATGTGTTTTGCGTGACTACACATGTATAAGCTATGTCAAATTGCTTATCTTCTCAATGAAGAGAGAAGGGGAGGGAATGAGAGCATTTGGAACTCAAAATTTGAAAAAAAAAGAATGTTAAAATTGTTTTTACATGTAATTGGGAATAATAAAATATTAAATAAATTTAAAAGGTAAATAAGTTCTCACCTGTTTAAAGTTTAAAGTTGAGAGAGGTGATCATTTCCAAGGAGACAGGCCTTGTTCATACCTAATTCATATTTCTAACTGACTCATATTATTGAAATCTCTTGGTGATCCCTGTCTTTACATGAGAAAAGTACTTTACAAGGTTTAAGGTGTTATAAAAACAATATTTTTACTGGGAAGAGAAATTTTACCAGAAAAGAAAAATTAGCATTAAATTAGGAACTTTAGATGATTGTTGTAGTATAGAATGCCACTTCTTGGAAAGTAGAAATTTTGAAGGACAATGGAACCTTTCTAGAAAGGACACTCTCTTTTTAGAGAAGGGATAAGAAAATTGGAAAATAAATCATTAGTTTCATTTTAATTAAGTGTTCTTTTTTCTCAACATCAGAAATAAATGTTATTTCTATAAGCATGTAGGATTGAAGTTCCAAACATAGTAACAAGAAGAAACAAAACTGAAATTTAAGATAAAAAAAATGTCTAATAATTGAACCAAACTGCATGTTACAAGAGAGAATTATACAGGGAGTTGAGACCTAGATTTTAGTCTTGCCTCTGCTGTTCACTAGCTGAATATCCTGGAGAAATTAGCCACACTCTTGAGACCTTGGTTTCCTCATCTATAAAATAAGTGTACCAAGCCCTCTGGGCTACTATGCTAACTTTCACTTGCAGTTTGGGCCATCAGAGAGGCAACTCCCACCTTCAAGATCCTATGGGTAACCACATAGTTACTACTGCTACTATGATAACTACTATAGCTCAAAAGCCCCCATCATTGTGCTTCCTATTAAAAATCAGTCATTAGACTTTTAATTCATTTTCAGCAAAGATACAAACTTATTTACAAAAACAGTATAGTATGAACAGTTGGTACAAAAACATCCCCTCACATCCCCACCCCCTCAACCTACAATTACACAAAGAATCTATGGGGAAAGTGGGTTCAAACAGAGTACAATAGTAGTGAGGTATACATGTAAAGAATACACACAAGTGAGGTATTATAGTGCCTGGAAGTTCTTTATTTCTTTATAGAGTTCTCGTGTTGTTCTTCTTGTGTACTACACCTTTACTGGGTAAGCTGCTTAGCAGTGGTCCCAAGGTTTGCCCTTTTCTTGAGTCCATAGCTGGCACTCCTCTTTGCCATGAGAAATAATGCTCCTTAGAGATTTCTCTTCCCTAGAATGACCATCTGAATCCATGTTTGTCTTCATGTTTATGCTTCTATTCCTTCTGGGTACATTGGCTCCTACTGGTCCAGTAGCTCCAATAACATAATTGATGGGGAAAGGAAGGATTCCCTTTTCCTCCTAAAGTATTCTCTCCCACAAAGCTCTCTAGAGTGTAGACTCCTCAAATAGAGTTCATCCTATACTTCATCTAGATATTTAATGTCCCCAGAGGAAGGGATAGCTTGTTTTCAGTCTTGCTGTAATTGACCCAACCATAGTGGCTCACTTATCATTAAGTGAAACAGGGCAACTTGTTTACACAATAAAACCCATAATGTGTGTATAATTTCTGTAAGCTAATTTTCATCAACTAAACTAGAAGAGAGGAGGAAGGAATCATATCCTCCCCTCACCACAGGTGGTGTGTTAGTGTATATTTCACAATTGTCAAAATAAAGGAATTGGATGATTTAATCTGTATTATGAACATTTTATCCATCACTTTCTTAAGTCTAGGCAACAAAATAATAATTCAAGGCCTGAACTGTAGAATTTGACATTTCTGAGGTGTAATTGCTTGCCCTGAAAATTTGACAATCAGTTAGCTTAGCGCCATACATTTCCTGGCCTCCCCTCACTCCATAAGGAAAAAAAAAAGATCTCTAATACCCCTTCCAGTTTTGAAATTCTATCATTCTTTGTCTTTTTATTGTTTATAACAGATTACAAAATTTTGGGGTGTAAATTTGCAGGGTGCAGCCAACACAGTATTTGGGGGAAAACTTATGTCTCTAAATGTGTACATCAATAAAGGAGAGAAAGTACAGATCAATTAATTGGGCATGTAACTAAAAAAAAGAACAAATTAAAAATCCCAAATTAAACACCAAAATAGAAATTCTGAAAAATCAAAGAAAAGATTAATAAAATTAAAAGTTAAAAAAGTGATTGCCTTAATAAAATAAAATTAGGCACTGGTTTTATGAAAAAAACTAATAAAACAGACAAACCTTTGGTTCATTTACATTTTTTTTTGTTTTTGAATAGTATTTTATTTTTCCCAATTATATATCAGAACAATTTTTAGCATTGATTTTTACAAGATTTTGAGTTCCAAATTTTTCTCCCTCCTCCTCTTCCCTTTTCCAAAAAGGGTAGGCAATTTGATATAGATTATACATGTATTATAATGTAAAACATATTTCCATATTAGTCAGAGTTGTGAAAGAAGAAACAGATCAAAAGGGAAAAAAAAACATGAAAAAGAATAAAGTAAGTGAAAAAAATGTGTGCTGCAATTTGCATTCAGAGCCCATCAGTTCTTTATATGGATGCAGACAGCATTTTCCTTCCAGAGTCCTTTGTACTTGTCTTGGATGGTTGTATTGATGAGAAGAGCTGAGTCATTCATAGCTGATTACCACACAGTGTTGCTAATACTGTGTACAATGTTTTCCTGGTTCTGTTCATTTCATTTTGCATCAGTTTGTACAAGTCTTTCCAGGTTTTTCTGAAAAGTATCTGTTCATCATTTCTTATTGCACAACAGTATTCCATTACATTCATATACCACAGCCTATTCAGCCATTCCCCAGTTGATGGGCATCCTCTCAATTTCCAATATTTTACCACTGCAAAAAGGGCTGCTATAAGTATTTTTGCACATGTAGTCCTTTTGGCTTTTTTATGATCTCTTTGGGATGCAGACCTAGTAGCAGTATTGCTGGATCAAAGAGTATGCATAGTTTGGTTGCCCTTTGGGCATAGTTCCAAATTGCTCTACAGAATGATTGAGTCAGTTCAAAACTCCACCAACAGTGCATTAGTGTCCCAATTTATCCCCATCTTCTCCAACATTTATCATTTTGCATTTTTATCAGATTAGCCAATCTGATTGGTATGAAGTGGTACCTCTGAATTAGGTTTTTGTTTTTGTTTTTCAGCCAAAGACAAGGTTTATTAGAACATTGATTGGGGGTGAGTGAGATTTAAAGAATCTGCCATAGTGTCCAGACTCTTAAGGAATCTAAGCATTTGTATTGCTGATGCAAGAGAACCAGACCTTAAGAATCTGAACCCTTTGCTAGACTCTTAAAGAATCTAAGCACCTTTATGAAGGCCAGATGGACCTTATAAACAGAAAGGCTGTGGGAGGGACCTAAGAGTGGCCAAGTAGTGTGGAGTCACTGGGGGAGGGGTCTAAGGAGGATCTGGATGGGAGTGGCCAGTAAGCTGGGGTGACTATGAGGTAACAGAATGCCAAGGACCTGGACCATGTGGCCAAGGGAGAATGGAGCCTAGATATGATTAAGGATGGAAAGTGGCCAGGGGTCTTAGGGAGGTAAGACAATGGAGGGCTAGGCTAGGTTAAGGGTAACAGAGAATTGGGACATGGGGCGTGGATAATGAAAGGCCAGTTGATAGGTTTATAGCCTCAGGTAAATGTGGTTAAGTGGGAAAAGATTTGGCCATGTGCGAAAGTCCAGGACTTCTCCTTTCTGGGCTCTAGATCCCATCCCCATCATTCTCCTCTCAAATAAATGGGACCCAAATTCTTTTGAGGTAAGGAACAAAGGTCTTGGCTTCTGAAATTGCTTCCTGCTGGCAAGGGACATAGAACTCTCCCTTCCTCAAGGAGGTCCCAAAAAGGAAGTTGACTGGAACTAAGCACAGGCTGCATCCAGGGGATGGTGGGGGGACATCGACTGGTACCCAGTGTTTGCTACCAATGGTAGGTGAGTGGCCTGTAGTCTGGAAGACATAAATCTGACTGAAAAGACTGCAGGGCCCAGATATTGAGAGAAGTAAAAGTGTAAGAGCCCCATTAAAATAATTTACATTTGACCTGCAGGATTATCTGATCTTGTTACTTTTTCAAAAGTTTAAATAACACTTTTGCAGGTATTCAATAGTTACACAAATGAATTTGCCAAGAGACTGACTTTCACTTCAATTATCACTGAAATTTTCCTCCCCAAACCAAACTGAAGATGTTTCTGACTTAATTTCACTTGTTTTGGGGTATTGAATGACTACACATTCATGTCAAAACAGTAAGAGCTCACACACTTGCATTGTACTTACATCTTTTGTTGTCTATTTGTTCTGACTATAGAAATTGTTAAAAAAGGATAAAACAGGGGCAAGATTTAGGACCCAAATATTTCAGGATAAAACATTCTTAGCTTTGCTTAAATTCAGATAATTCAGAGTTTCCCAACCATGCAGTATCAAATCCAACTCATAGCCAGACTCAGAAAATAGACAAGTGGGTAGCTTTCCTTTTCAAAGGAACATAATGGGGAAACTGAGCCAGGAGGATCCCATCTTAGACTGAGGCTAAAATTGTCCTTGCAGCTTTTCCTGATGCTGACTTCCCCTCAGTATCACATTCTCTCTGAGTAGTTTGTGACATTTCTCTCAGATGGTGGATTATTGATTATCAATGGATTATTATGGTCCATCAGACAACTCAAAATAAAATCATTTACAGTCCCATGAGCTTTTACCTCAAACAGCAAGTTTCACTAATCACAGTTTAGGAAAAAACTTTTCCTGGAGTTGCAAATTCTCAGCAAGCCATAACCCAAACAAGCTTTTTGGCAAGTATACACATTAAAATAATAACCAACAATAGCCAAATTGTTTTAGCTGTAACCAAATTATGAAAAAGTTGTATGACACAACTGATACAAAAAGTTTACCAATTTGAAATTTGAAATAAACCCATTACCAATCAAGTGACTTCAGGTTTGTTAAATACATTTCCAAATTATTTTACACAGAGAATCAACATCTCATCATTAACAGTTAAAACTACAACTTTAAAAGAGTGGGCTTATGCAAATTTAAAGGCTAGCTAGCTTCTTTACTTTGACCCATCCCCCTTCCCTCTCTCCCCAGGGCTGCTGGGGGTTGAGGTTGGGGTGGAGGATTGAGCAGGATGTGCTGGACCTGAGTGGTGCTTCCAGGCAAAGGTTGCCCCAGGGCTCAAGGCCATTGCCAGTGGGGCCCATGCTGTAGCTGCTGCCCCTCCCCCCTCCTTTCTTTTGCCAGGTGGAGGACAGCGAATTCCAAGGTGAAGGGGGAAGGGTGAAACTGTCTTCTCCTCTGAGAGAGGTTAGCAAAGAGATACCCTCTTGACTCAAGGGAAGGAAGTGGGAGAAGGAGTGACCAGGGTTGTAAGGAGGTGTTTCAAAACTCGTTAATGATTGATCACAAAACCTCCAGAACCTGCTAAGATGTTTTTAGTTGTTCTAACTTTTCCCTGTAGCCTCCTTGATGGAGGATCCAGAGGTGTAGAGGGAAGGGAGTAAATAAGCCTCAGGGAACCAAAAAGCACCTGCAGTTTTCCCAATTACCTAGTGCTGAGAGAATTGACAGAATTGGGCATATGTTTCCAGATAGGGCACCCATCTTTGTCCTCTATACTGCAGAAGGTGTATCCAGGTCTATGGCCTTGAACCGAACCAGTAGATGGAGAGCCTGAGGGCATCAGGCTGAGTGCAAGACAGTCTCATAACTGTCTGCTCAAAAAAGCACCTCCAAGCCTTCCTAGGTGTTTGGAGAGCCACTTCAACTATAAAACAAGAAAGAGGGGAGAGGCTTACATACCTTTCAGTCTTGGCTGGAGAAGAGCTTGGGGTTAGGCAGCTTCTCAGTATGGGCCACCAAAATGTTGAGGTTTAGAGGTTTAAGGGTGCTGGAACCCCAGAGTCATGACAGGCGGGTCCTGCTTAAATGAATTTGAACCAAGCCTTCTTTCAGCCAAAGACAAGGTTTATTAAAACATCAGGGGTGGGTGAGATTTAAAGAATCTGCCCTATTGACCAGACTCTTAAGGAATCTAAGCATTTGTATCACTAATGCAAGCAGGCCAGATCTTAAGACTCTGAAGCCTTGGCTAGACTCAAAAAATCTGAGCCTCCAAGTTGTTTTAACTTGTATTTCTCTAACCAAAAGTGATTTCGAACACTTCTTCCTATGCTTATAGGTAGCTTTGATTTCTTCCTCTGAAAACTGCCTGTTCATATCCTTTGACCATTTATCAATTAGGGAATGGCTTGCATTCTTATAAATGCGACTCAGTTATCTATATATTTGAGAAATGAGGCCTTTATCAGAGACACTGGCTGTAAAGATTGTTTCCCAGCTTTCTGCTTCCCTTCTAATCTTGGTTGCTTTGATTTTGTTTGTGCAAAAGCTTTTTAATTTAATATAATCAAAATTATCTATTTTACATTTTGTAATGCTCTCTATCTTTTGTTTGGTTATGAATCTGTAACTCACTTAACTTCTCCTTCAAGAATCTGGATGCTATATCACTTGGCGCATATATGTTTAGTATTGATATTACTTAATTGTCTATGGTATCTTTTAGCAAGATGTAGTTTCCTTCCTTATCTCTTTTAGTTAGGTCTATGTTTGCTTTTGCTTTGTCTGAGATCAGGATTGCTACTCCTGCTTTTTTTACTTCAGCTGAAGCATAATATATTATCCTCCAGCCCCTTACCTTTACTCTGTGTGTGTGTCTCTGCTTCAAGTGTGTTTCTTGTAAACAACATATTGTAGGATTCTGGTTTTTTATCCACTCTGCTATTCATTTCTGTTTTATGGGAAAATTCATCTGATTCATATTTACAGTTATGATTGCTCACTGTGTATTTCCCTCCATCCTATTTTTCCTCCTTTTTGTCCTCTCTCTCCTTTCACCCTTTCCCTCCTCAACAGTGGTTTGCTCCTGTCTACCTCCTCCCCAAGTCTGCCCTCTCTTTTGTCAGTCACCTCCCAAACCCAGCCACTTCACTTAACCTCCCCTCCTATTTTCCTCTTGGGTAAGTTAGATTTCTATATTCAACTGATTGTGTATATTATTCCCTCTTTCAGCCAATACTGATGAGAATAAGATTCAGGCAATGTCCATCACCCAAGCTCCCATTTTCCCCTCCATTATAATAGGTTTTTCTTGCGTCTTCATGTGAAATAATTTACCCTATTCTACCTCTCCCTTCCTTCTGTACCCAGTGTATTCCTCTTTCTCATTCCTTAGTTATTGAACAAGTCATCAATCATTTCCCCAAGAAAAAATCCCCAGGACCAGATGGATTTACAAGTGAATTCTATTATACATTTAAGAGACAGTTAATCCAAATACTATATAAGCTATTTGAAAAAATAAGTAAAGAAGGAGTTCTACAAAAGTCCTTTTATGTCACAAATATGGTTTTGATATTTAAACCAGGAAAAGAACAAATAAAGAAAACTATAGACCAATTTCCCTAATAATATCACTATAAAAATTTTAAATAAAATGTTAGCAAGGAGATTACAGTAATATATCACAAAGATCATACACTATTACCAGGTGAGATTTATACCACAAAATGCAGGGCTGGTTCAATATTAGGAAAACTATCAGCATAATTGTCCATATAAATAATGAAACAATTAAAAAAACATATAATTCTAACAATAGGTACAGGAAAAGGCATTTGACAAAGAAGAGCTATCCACTCCGGTTAAAAACCTTGGAAATCATAGGAAGCAATGAATGACAATCTAATGGCAATGTGACAATCTAATGACAAAATGACAATCTAAAATCTATCTAAAATCAAGATCTTACATGATCTGTAATGTAATAAAAGTGAAGCCTTCCCAATAAGACCGGAGGTGACACAGGGATACCTGATATCACCACTATTAATCAACATTGTACTGGAAATGCTAGCTCTAGCAATAAAACAAGAAAAAGAAATAGAAGGAATAAAAAAAGGCAACAAGGAAACAAAACTGTCACTTTTTATAGATGATATGATGGTATACTTAGTAAATGCTAGAAAATCAACTAAAAACTAGTTGAAACAATTAACAACTTTAGCAAAGTTGCATGATATAAAATAAACCCATATATTTCATCTGCATTCTCTATACTACTAACAAAACCCCAAAGCAAAAAATAGAAAGAGAAATTCCATTTAAAATAACTGCAGACAAAATAAAACACTTGGGAGTCTACCTGCCAAGACAAACCCAGGGACTTTATGAACACAATTACAAAATATTTTTACACAAATAAAGACTGATCTAAATAATTGGAGAAATATTAGTTGCTTGTGGATAAGCTGAGTCAATATAATAAAAATGACAGTTCTACCTGTAAATTTACTTATTCAGTGCCATGCCAATCAAATTACCAAAGAATTACTTTAGACAGCTAAAAAAAAAACCATAGCAAAATTCATCTAGAAGAACAAAAGGTAAAAAATAATGAGGGAATCAATTTTTTAAAATGGGAAGAAAGGCAGCCCAGCAGTATTAGATTTCAAACTATATTACAAAGCTTTAATCATCAAAACAATCTAGTACTGGCTAAGAAATAAAGGGGTAGATCAGTGGAATACATTAGGTACACAATACACAGTAGCAAATGATCATAGTAATCTAGGGTTTGATAAATCCAAAGATCCAAAATTTGGAGATGAGTAGTCACCATCTGACAAAAATTGCTGGGAAAGCTGAAGATCAATTTGGCAGAAACTAGCATAGACCAACGCCTCATACCAGATACCAAGACAAGGTCAAAATGGATAAATGATTTAGACATAAAGAGTAATATCACAAATAAATTAAGGAAGCATGCAAAAATGTACCTGTCAGATCTACAGATAAGGTGAGATTTTGTTAACAAATAAGAGCTACAGAGGATCACAGGAAGAAAAATGGATAATTTTGATTATATGAAATTAAAAAGCTGTTGCACAAACAAAACAAAAGCAGCCCAAATTAGAAGGAAAACAGGAAACTGGAAAAATTTTATAACAAGTCTTTCTGATAAAGGCCTCATTTCTCAAATACATAGAACATATAAATATGTTCACTAAATTTATAAAAAAAAATAAGAATCATTCCTCAATTGACAAAAGGTCAAAGGATGTGAATAGGAAATTTTCAGAAGTCACAATTATCAATAGTAATATGAAAAATGCTCTAAATCACTACTGATTAGAAAAATGCAAATTAAAATAATTCTGAGGTACCACCTCACACTTATAAGATTGACTAACATGATAGAAAAGAAAAATAACAAATGCTGAAGGGATATGAAACATTGGGATACTATTGCACCATTGGTGGAATTGTGAACTTGTCCAACCATTCTGGAGAACAATTTGGAACTACATCAAAAGGGCCATAAAACTTGCATATCCATAATACAGCAATACTACTACTAGGTCTGTATCCCAAAGAGATCAAAGAGAGGGAGAGAAAGAGACAGAGACAGAGAGACAGACAGACAGAGAGAGAGACAGAGGGAGGGAGGGAGGGAGAGAGACCTATTTCTACAAAAATATTTATAGCAGCTCTTTTTGGTGGTTGCAAAGAACTGAAAATTGAGGGGATGTTCATCCTTTGGGAAATGGCAGTTGAGGTATATGTTTGATAGAATACTACTGTGCTATAAGAAATAATGAGCAAGATGGTTTCAGAAAAAACTGGGAAGATTTATATGAACTAATGCAAAGTGAAGTGAGCAAAACCAGGAGACCATCGTACACAGTAACAAATAATATAATGATGATCAACTGTGAAAGACTTAGTTACTGTAATCTAGACAATGATCTGAGACAATTCCAAAGGAACCGTGATGAAAATTGATATCCACTTCCAGATAGAGAACTGATGAGCTCTGAATGCAGATTAAAACATACATTATTTTTACTCTATTTTTCTTTTTTTGTGACTGCTTTCTTTTGTGACAAAGCTCATTTGGAATTATATTTTGTATGATTTCACATGAATAATTGATATCAAATTGTTTGCATTTTCAAGAAGGAGGACAAAGCAGGAGGGAGAGAACTAAGAATTCAATTTTTTTTAAATTAATGTTAAAAAAATTTTACATGTAACTGAGAAATATCTAATGAAATAAATAGAAATATATTAAAAACAAGTCCAGGAATTACAAATGAAAATTGGACAATTAAGGACTTATTGCTACTGTTATTGATAACATCAGAGGAGGTACAAATAAGGGGAGCTAACTGAGGGTGATCACCTAGGGACTTCACATAGGGTTAATACCACTTCTTCCAGATAGGAAGTGAAACTGTTTAGCAGATAATTATGTGGGAAGACCTGAGAAATCAAAACTTTTTTGAGGGAAGTGGATAGGAAATCCATGAACAAAGAAAAAATTATAACTGATATTTATGTTGCACTTTGCAAAGCACTTTGTATACACATATAAAGTATAATGTAAGCCCCCTAAAGGAAGACACCCATTTCATTTTGTAGAGTGCCTAAGAGGCAGTGTGAGGTAATGGGTAGAGGGCCAGTCTTGAAGTCAGGAAGATGCCTCAGGTCAAGTCCTATCTCTTACACACAGGAGTTTTGTTTTGCATTTCTGACTGGATATCCCTTAGACATCTTAAGCTCAACATGTCCAAGATTAAATTCATTATTTTCCCCAAAAGAATATACGACTCATTGGTAAAGACCTTGATGTTGGGATAGATTGAAGGAAAAGGGGAAAGGGGAAAGGGTAGTGCAGAAGAGAAGATGGATAGATACTATCATGGAAATAATGAACAAGAACTTAGACTTTGAGAGACCAGACCCTTCTATCCTCCACTACTCTCCCAACATCAGAGTCTATGGAGTCACAAAGAGTTGTACATGACTGCATGCCTGAACAACAACACAGCATATGTGTATATGTACATATACACAAACATATATGTGTTTGTATGTACATGTATACACATGCATGTTTATATATGTATGCGTGTATGTGTGACACATGTTGTATCTGCTATTATAATGTAAGTCCTCAGGAGTAGAAGTTTTTTCATTCATTCCATTTGGATCCCTAGCACCTACCACAGTCCCTGGCATCTGGTGTTTAATAAATGTTCTTTCATTCATTCATAGTTTTTTGCTCATATCTAGAAATCCCCAAATTAAATAGTAAAAACACACTCAATATGATATATATATGTATATATAATTATTTACATGATGTCCCCCCCATTCAAATGTAAGTTCCTTGAATACAAGGATTATTTTTTATAATATTTCTTTTAATCCTCAGAACATAAACATTTGGTGCCTCCCTCCTTTTCAGGTATCTTGAGAATGAATCCATTCATGGCCCCATTACTGAGTCATTTCTAGTACAGACTTTCTCTGTGTGCTTAGTTTGGTCCCACTGTTTTCCCCATCTTTGTTATCTTTAGTGCCATCTTCCTCCCTCATATGGGTCATCAGGAATGTAAGTCCAAATACAGTGAATGTACTACTATTGATAGAAAGCAATTTGTTAGAGAAATCTTCACAATTTTTTTCCATTTTTCATCTTTGTCTATCCTCCTTCCAATTTCTGCTTTAAGATGCTCTTGAAAGTATCTCTCATCAAGCTTTTGGTAAACTTCCCCCCAACCCCTCTGCTTCTCACTATTTTATGGGGAAAAAAAAACTTCTCGTAATCTCTCACTATTCTTCTTTATGATATTTGACCAAAGTATTTATATTCTAAATTTATTCTAAACAGTTATTGCCTTTGGCTGCCATATGTCAACACTTGGCAAGAAGATCAAGCCTTTGCTGGTGGAGTTGATTTTTGAGATCTTTTGTTCTTCTCATTCTGCTGATTGATTTACATTGGTTAAAGTTCCTTAGAACATGATGACAGTGTGTGTTGTTTTCTTTTATCTATTTCACATTTTTATCATTAATTCAACAAAACAAACATTTATAAAAATCCCTGCTTGTGTGCAAAGCTTATTCAGATAGGTCAGATTGGATTTGTTTCAATTGCATATTGTGTGTCCTTCTCACCTTTATTCTTTTTTCTAAGATTCTTGGATCAATATTTCAAGTTGGAAGAGATGTTGGAGGTCATCTACTCCAACTTCGTAAATTTGTATTTTCATATTGATAATTATTTTTTGCTCAAACAAGTTAGTGGTATTACTGCACAAAGATAACTGATTCAGTAAATGGTCAGTTCCCATCCTCTAGAAAATAATCAAATTCATTTTTTATGACGTGATGTGATGTGATGTGATGTGATGTGATGTGATGTGATGTGATGTGAT
>NW_020954562.1:9221737-9253670 GCF_900497805.2 Vombatus ursinus | reverse complement strand
ATGTGATGTGATGTGATGTGATGTGATGTGATGTGATGTGATGTGATTTGGCACTCACCATGTCATACTGTTTAACACTCTTCTTGACTTTATTCATGAAAGATAGGTGTGAGATTTCTGTATAGTCTAAAACCCTTTGATTTCTTTCATTTCTTTCTCCTAAATTATATTTTCCAACATATTCTCCTGTCCTCCTCAATCCTTTCCCCCACCTTGAATTCAAGTCAAGTCAAATAAACAAGCATCTACTAAGCACTTACTATGTCCCAGGCATTGTGCTAAGCACTGGTGTAGAAAGAAAGACAACAAACAGTTCCTGCCCCCAAGCAGCTCACATTCTAATGGAGGAGACAGCATGCAGACAACTGTATACAGCAAGATATACATGGGATAAACTTGGGGTAAATATGGGATAAAATGGGATAAAGTGTCACAAAGAAGGCACTGATGTTAAGGAGGTGAAGGAAAGGCTTCTTGTAGATGGTAAGACTTTAGCTGAGACTTAAAGAAAGCCAGGGAAATGAGGAATGGAAGACAAGAAGGGGGAGCATTCCATGAATGGAAGAAGCTGGTGAAAATGCTCAGTCAAAATGGGGTGTACACACTCCATACACATATATGTAGAGAGAGACGTGTTTTGATTTCAATTACATGAGATTAAAAACCTTTTTATGAGTGAAATTAATAAATCTAAAATAAGCAGGAAGATTTAAGGGGGTAAAATCCATCAAACATCTCAAATAAAAGTCTAATATTCAAAACATAGAGGTAATTGATGTAAATGTGTGACAGAACCAATAGATAAGTGATAAAATGAGATGAATAGTTTTGTAAAGTTGTACAAACTATTCACAATCATATGAAAAAGTTCTCCATCTCACTAATAGTAAATGAAACATAAAATAAAAGAGCTCTAAGATTTCATCTAATTTTCATAAAATTGGAAAAAATAAAAAATATAGTCAACATCGGAGGAGTTGTGTAAATTTGAACACATGAATACATTGTTGGTGGAGCTACGAATTACTCCAACAGTTCTTGAAAACAATTTAAAATTTGTGAGAAAAGTTAATAAAGTGTTTATACTTTTTCACCCTGTGATCCCACTACTAAGGATATACCCCAAACACCAAAGCATCCAGCACAAATCTATTTGAATTAGCAAAAATCTGGGGATATGTGTGTTAATTGAAACATGGTTGAACAGAGTGTCAGTGTAATAAATATTACTATATGTGAGTATAATAAAATATCATTGACCATAGTGAATGACAAACTAAAGGAATTAATAGAAACGTGGGAAAATCTATATATACTAATACAAAATTAGTCAAGCAGATCAAGGAGAAGCCATTACAACAACAATAATATAAATAAAAGCATAAGAAATTAGATGAAATGTAGCGTCCAATCTTGATTCTACCAGAGATGAAACACTTCTCTCTTCTTGGTGAAGAGATGGTAGGAGGCAAGTATGGGATTTTGCATATATTGTCAGATTTGACTATTTGTTTTATTTAAATGTTTTTCTTTCTTATGAGTAAGGATTCTCTTGGGAATGGGGAGGAGGAAATGTGTTTTGGGTTTTTTTTGCAAATACTCAAAATGTGCACCGCAAGACAAGATAGCCAAATGGCCTATGAAATAACATTTCCTGTTATCTTGGCCTCACAATTAAATGAACTCTTTCAATTCCATTATTTACACTTTCAAGGATAACATATCAAGCACTTTTCCATTTAGTTAGAGTTTCTTTTTTGCATTCTATTTTCCTTAAGACTAGAACTAGAATGCCAAAATTGATATAATTCCATTTCTTTAGTATTATGCCTATTCATTCAACATAGGACAAGGTTCTCATATTTAGAGTACCAATAGATGGTAATGTTGATAAATGCCCAAAAAACTTTGATTCTTAGCTCCACTTTTTGTTTCCTACATCACTATAGGAGGAAAAGAAGATGGTATTGGATCAAACATCATTTTGTATTTTTCTTTGTTTCATGGGTTGACATGACCAAATAATTTATCACTAAGTGGCTGGCCTACTGGAATTGGGCCTTTCCATACAAAGCTAGGCAAGTACCTGGAAAATAGACATTGGCTATTGCCAAGACCATACTCAAAACTGCTAAAGTTTGCATTTCTTGGCATAGCCATTAAGAATTCATAATATCTAAACCACAATGAGACATTAGAGTAGGATTTTATTGAGGTCTATTTTGAGGAGGATTATTTTAATTTAACTAATCAAATTAAATCTGGCCTTTCATGACAAAATGAAGCAGTAGTTTTACTTTAATTTTTTTTTTTTTGCTATTTTGGACATTTATCCATACAATTTTTAACACAGATCATGTAGTTCTTTATATATCTTGTGACAAAAAAAGAGAAAGGAGGTAACCAATAATGCCTTTGTTTATGTTGTGTCCTTATATACCAAGAAGTCTTTAGGGGACATTGTGCTATATACTTTTACTACAGCTGTAGACAAAATACAAAACTACCAAATTCCAACCACTGTAATTAGACTGAATGTGACAGCCTAGGTTGGAATAATGCATTGTCTTCGTTACCTCCAAGGATTGTCAGAGTCAGAGTTGACGCCCTTGAGCAAATGGGGCTTCTGCTTAGCAAATAGGATGACTTAGAATATTCATTGGGATCCAAGATTGTCTCTGATCTGAAGAATCCTAAGAAAAAAGGATCAATCATCTTCAGATCCAAGCCCCAAACATGTGGTATCATATTAACACTTCAAACTCAGCATGTCCAAAACTGAGCTAATGATTTTTCCCCTAAGTCATTTCTGTGGCAACACCATTCATCTGGTCTCCCATGTGTGTAATCTTGGGGTTATCTTTGACTCCTTTCTTTACTTAATTTAAGGAATTGTGTATATATAGTTTGGAGAAGGTAAGACTTAGTAAGGAGAAGATAACTGTCTTGAACCATTTGAAGGGTTGCCATGGAGAAGTGGCCTTAGACTTGCTCTGTGTGGCCCCAGAAGATATAAAGAAGGACCAGGTTCTAGAAAATAAGGCAGAAGGAGAATTTGTAGGGAAGGTTTATATTATGGTGTCTCTGAAGCCAATTCATGAGAGGATATCTGCGAAAGAGGGAATGGTCAACTGAATCAAATACTGCAAAGTTGATAACAAAGATGAGCACAGGAAAAACAAAAACAAAACAAAATATCATTGATTTTGGCCTGGCCCATTTAGGTCATTATGAATTGGCAAAATTTGATAGAAAAATTTCAAGGGATCAGAGAGACAACAATAAAGCATTGACTTTTTTTGGAATATTAACAAATCACACTTTTTCTCGACTGTCTTTCCCTAGGAGGGAATAAACAACTTCACGAGTTTCATTGAATTCAATGATTTTGTTTGATTTCATCATTCAAATTTAATCTAGAGATATAATTTATGTTTTAATCAGATTAAAAACTCATCCATTCCTCATTTCTGAAATGTTGATATTCATATTAGTACATTTAAGAAAGATATTTGAGGGGAGAATTCAGATACATTTCCTTTCTTTCTTTTTTTTGGGGGGGGAAATGGGGGAGCACCCTGCGGGTGACTTGCCCAGGGTCACACAGCTAGTAAGTGTTATGTGTTTGAGGCCATATTTGAACTCGGGTCCTCCTGAATCCAGGGCCAGTGCTCTATCCACTGCTCCATCTAGCTGCCCATAGATGCATTTTTCATGGAACTCCAACAGACCTCAGAGAATATCTGGTTAGTTCAATAGCTTATTAGCCACCTTAAAGTGAGCCCAAGGTTACAGTTTGTCTAGAAGTTGGGTTTATCCTAAAATGGATATGAATATCTCTTCAGGATCATCCTATTTGTTAAGCAGACTCCAATGACTAGGGGAACAAAATGCCACTTGTCTGGTCAAATTCTGTTGTTTTATGGATGGTCTATGTGTAAGCACTTAAGATAGAGTATGGCCCACTGGCTGTGAAATTGGTGCATCTGAGGTTGAAGTTGATCATTTCTACTAGACTGTCCGAGCCACTTTTTTTTACACTTCCACTACATGCAGTAGACCAAAAAGCAAAATCTATTTTAAAGTGGAAGTAATATTACTATCAAATGTGTGACTTTGGGCAAGTCACTTAACCCCTACAAGCTTCAATTCTTTCATTTGTGAAATAACTAGATTTTGCTATAGCTAGAATCTTTGATTTTATTTCCTATCAAATAAAGGTCAAAATTATTTTGCCCAACATTCAAGACATTCTATCACAAAATACATTTCAAAAAGCATGTTAAACATCTACTCTGTGGCATTATGTTGGGTCTTGAGGATTATACCATTGCCAGTGAATCTGAGATCTTACAAATATGAGCATCTCCTGCGACAATGCAAATCATAACCCACTCATGACTGCCTATCCTACTCTTGTCCACAGAGAAAAATGGAAAGAATCCCTATACTCAAGAAACTTACATCTACAGAGGAATACCCACAGATAAGCAGAGGTGTGCTGGAGCCAGATTGAACTGGCTCACTGAGCTGATTGTTAAATTTTCAGTATGAGCATTAATACCTCAAAAATCAGCAAATTCCATAAATCAGGGCTTGATTTATTGTTTTGTTGATCTTCTAAACTTAAGAAAGTGATGGGGGAGATGTTCCTAGTGCAGATTAAACTTTAAAATATGTCATGAATATGTTATTTTTTCAGATAGCTGGTTATTAAACAGGCACACCTACAGGCCACTGCAGGTAAATAAATACAAAGTATATAGAAAGAAATCCAAAGTAATATCAAGAATTAGAGTACTAACAGCTGGAGGGATGGAGAAAGTCCTCATGTAGAAGGGAGCACCTGAGTTGTACTTGGAAGGAACCTAAGGATTCTAAGAAGCAAAGGTGGGAAGGGAGTGTTTCAGGCATGGGGGATGGATAGGCTTATCTGATATCACTTCACACTCTAAACCCTACCTAAATTTGATTTCTTTCTCTTCTTGCATCCATCAAACATGTTCCAAACTTTCCCGCCTCCATAGCTTTGTTCGCACTATCTCTAGAACATCCTTCCTTCCTCCCCCATCCACCTGTTGAATTCTTACCTATCATTTAAATACCATCCCATATGCAACTTCCTCCATGAAATCTTCCCTGATCCCTCTTACCAGGAACCTGGATAACCACCATCCATCTCTTCCTCCTCCCCCAACATAACTGAGGACTTCATTTTGTCCCTCTAATGCAGTTATGTGTTGTTGCAAATTACAATTATTCCTTCCACATTATGGGGGTTAAGGGAGTGATGCCCCCCACACCCTTTTCCATTGATCTGTAAAATCCTCTTAAAATTTTTTGATCCTCCCTTCACACCAGAGAAGAAGTCTGAATTTTTTTTTCTTTTTCTTTTATGGTGTATTTACAGTACCTTATTATAAAATTTGGGTTAAGTATATTTGGTCATAGGCTCTGTGTTGTCTGCTGGCCTTCATTTTTCCTCCCCAAAAATCTCCACTTAATTTCTTATGCCTACCCAGAATATATCAAAGTTCATGATGTGGAAAGGATAACTGCATAGTTATCTGCCTATGTGTCAATCTATTTGTAACTTATAAGCTGTAAGAGGGCAAGAACTATGCGTTATCTGCCCCAGTGCCTGGTACAGTGTTCTGTACTTAGTAAATGCCTGTTGGATTGAGTGTCTTAGAGCTTGATAAGAATTAGGTTAAAAAGCTTTCTAACTAGTCCTAGATCTTACTTATAGGAATAGTGAGGCTCTCCTCAGAAAGATGTAATGAACTTCATTCTAAATAGGCACTTAGATCTTTAAGGAACAAGGGCTATAAAGCATTTGGGAACATTCTACAACCAGAAAAACTGAGCTTTCTTCTGGGATATGCAATGAATTAGAGCAAAGTGCTTTTCCTAATGCAGTCATATAAATTCACATTGACCTAAAGGCCCAGATCCTGAAAGAAATTAAGCCAGGCCTGAGGGAATTTGGGCAATGGGCAAAACCACAATGCCACCTGCCTTGAAGCCAATACTACTGAATGTAGGAAAGGAAGGGAGGAGATTAAAATAACCTCTTAGGAATCCCTCCCTGTTATGAAAAGATAGCAGGAGTATCCTAGCAAAGATGACTGTAAAATGATTATCTATAAAGAAGATTCTATTTGTATTCATTATTATTATACAATTAGAGACATGTTCCCACAAATAGATGAGAGAGGGAGGGAGGGAGGGAGAGAGAGAGAGAGAGAGAGAGAGAGAGAGAGAGAGAGAGAGAGAGAGAGAGGGAGAAATGTCTCTCAGTCAGTATACTGTCACCTCCACTATATTGTAGACATGATTGTGGACAGCTCCAGTCATGAGAGACTGGATTTGAAAGATGGGAGGAGGGGTAATTATAAGGGGAGATAGTGGAAAGAAATCCCCTCTGCTGCCTTGATAGGATATGGAAGTAATCCAGAGTTCTTGAACCCCATTTTGCAGGTGAGAAAATTGATGCTGAGAGATCCTACGATTTGGCCGACATCATACATCTAGCAAATGTCAGAGGCAGAATTTAAGCCCTACTCCTCTGACTCCAGAGCCAAATTTTCTTTCATTTCTCTTCTCTCACCATCTTCCTTAGTCCAATCAATCAAATCCACCCTCTAATGACTGGGGATATCTACAGTAATGTCTTCAAACTCCCAACTTCAAAAATATTCCTAGAATTTTACTTGATGAAGGAAATCTCAGACAGCATATCTGTCCTGTGCACAAATTGGACATATATGAGGCATGTAGGTGGCATGGTGGACTTGAAATGAGGCAACCCTGAGCTCAGATCCTTCCTCAGATATTTATTAGGTGTGTAACCTTAAGCAAGTCACCTAACCTCTCTGAGCCTCAATTCTCTCATCTTTAAAAAAAGAGGGATAAAAATAATCATTGCCTCATAGGATTGTTGTGAGAATCAAATAAGATAACATAAAATAGCTTTGTAAACTTAAAGCACTATATAAAGGCTTATAATTGTTATTATACTATGAGCAAGGACCATGTCTTTCATTTTTTATGACTCATAATACAGTCCCTTACATTCTAGTAGGAGAAACAGCGGTGATATAGCTATAGAGATAGAGGTAAAGATAGATGTTATAGAGTTGCTAATGCTGATATTGATGTTGTACACATGATACGCATAGGATAGATGGAAGGTAAATTTAGAGGGAAGACCTCCTGCCAAAGGGAGAGCTTGAGCTGAATCTTGAAGGAAGCCTAGGATTCCAGGACACTTAGGAGAGAGGAAAGCAATTCAAGCATGCAGGACAGCCAGTGAAAAAGCACAGAAATGGGAGATGGGGTGTATAATGTGGCAGGATCTGCAAGTATGCCAGTATGGTTGGATTGTAGAGCGTGTGGAGTGGAGTAAAGTGAAGAAAGACTGGAAAGGTAGGAAGGTGCCAGGTTGTGGAGAGCTTCAGATGCTGAGTATAGATAAGAAGTAGCCACTGGAATTAACTGAATAGGGAGTGACAGGGTCAGACCTTCACTTGGGGAAAATCACTTTGGCAGCTGAATGGATGCATGAACTGAAGCGGGATAGGCTTAAGGACAGGAAGAAGTTATTAGAGAGAGATGATGAAAGTCTAAGTAGGGTGGTGACTCTGAGTAGAAAGAAGGTAACATATCTGAGAAAGGTTGAGAAAGAAATGATGAGATTTGGCAACTGATTGTATATAAGGGATGAGTAAGAAAGAGTAGTCCAGGATGACACTTAGATTGTGAACTCGGGTGACTGGGAGGACTGTAACACCTTCAACCATAATAAAGAAAGTTCAGAAGAGAGGCAGAGTTAGGAGGAAAGATAATGAGTTCTGTGATGAACATGCTGAGTTTGAGATGCTTATAAGGCATCTAGTTTGAAATGTCTGAAAGGCTATTTGAAATGTCCAAAAGTCCCTCAGAAAGGGCCTACAGTTGGTTATATAGATCTGGGAATCATCTGCATAGAGATGATAACTGAACCCATGGGAACCGATGAGCTTAGCAGGCAAAAGAGCATAGAGAGGAAAGAGAAGTGGATCCGTGTTTGATTTTTGGCATATACATGAAGGAGTGTTATGGATAAAGACCCAGAAAAGGAGACTGAGAAGGATTGATCAATCAATCAGTTGTCCAACAAACATTTATTATATACCTGTTGTGTGCCAGACATTGCCCTGCATGCTATAGATACAAAGAAGGGGCAGTAAGAGAACCAGGAGACTGGTATCAAGAAAATCCAAAGAGGAGAAACTATATTGGAGGATAAGGGGGTCAACAAGGTTAAATGCTACAAAGAGGTCAAGAAAGGTGAAGACTGAGAAGAGACTATTAGATATGGCAATTAAGAGATTGCTGGTAACTTCGTCAGGTGCCAGGACATAACAATGTTGTGTGGGTCATCTGGAAACCAGCCTAATGGCATATGGTGCTGTTTCCACTTCAAATGCTGCCTCTGATACTTCCTAGCCATGTGACTATGGGCCAGTTGCAACCTCTCTGAACCTCAGTTTCCTCATCTGTAAAATGAGGGTAATAATACCAATGCCTACCTTACAGGCTTGCCGTGAGACTGAAACAAGATAATATGTATAAAGCTCTTTAATGATTAATTAAACATTAATCAAATGAAATCTACGTAAAGCACTTTAAAGCACTATATAAATGCTAGCTGTTATCATTTTAATGATCATTATTAATGTCAATTATTGTTATTTTTTGGTCCAAATTATCATTTTTTCAATAAAAATTTTTATTCATTTATTTATTTTTAGTCTTCAACATTCACTTTTATAAGATTTTGAGCTCTGAATTTCTCCCCCTCCCTTGATCCAGATTATTAGAAGGGCAATGTGGTATCAGGTGCTAGACTTGAAACCAGGAGAAATCTCTATTCATATCCCATCTCTGACACTAGTCCAGTTTGAGGGTAACCAACAGGCCTTGAACCCATCAGTGAGTTAGGGGATGTCTACCCCATTTGCCTCAAGCATGTGAAGACTTCCCCTGGTGAAAGGAGTAGATGAGAACAATGTGTTCCAATGGCCATGAAGGTAGCTGAAACAGAAGCTGTGGAGCACTTAGCTTAGTCAGGCATCAAAGATGCCAAGGTCATCCACTGCCTCTTCTGACATCACCAGTCATCCAGACTTTTGTTCTGCCACTGGACTTTGATGACTTTGTAAGAGAAGAATGAGGCTGATGCCTTTATGCTACTCTGCCTTACTTAAATCCAATTCACATGCAAGTTCAAGACATCACCCCTGGGCTGTCATTAGTCCTCTTCAAAAGTGAAGAAGGAACAATGACTATGGTCAAGGAACTCAACTTCTCAGAGACTCAGTTTCCTCATTTGAGAAAAGGGATAAGAATCTCTGTAGGGTTATTTTGGGGATCAAAAGAGATTACAGATTTCAAAGCCCTTTGCAAGCCTTAAAGGGTCACAAAAATGTCAGCTCTAGTTGTCTGAATCGAATCAAGATATTTGCTTGATTAACATCGCATTAGGCACTTAAAGCATCCTATAAATTGTGATGCATCACAGAGCAGAAGCTGCAACCATTGTATTACATCCAACAACCTTAATTTGGTTTGTTTTCTTTCTTTCATTTTAGTTGTACTAAAGGAAGGTGGAGTGGAGTTGGGGTGGAGAATCAGGATTATACTGTAAACTATGATTAAGGCCTTGTTATCAAAAGAGTTAGTATGAAATTGCTTTAAGCCTATTAGTTTATCCAAAGAGTCTAATCCCATTTTCTAGCTTTTAAGGAAAAGTGCAGCTATCTTCCTTAATTACTGTTTCATTGCTAGTACCCCCAGAGCAGGCTCAGTTACGCGTGCAATGTTCCAAAGTAATTGGCAAGGACTTAGTCGAACCAGGACATATAAATTTGCACTAACAACTTCAGCTAATTGGCAAAACTGGAAATAAATACAAGAATTTTGTGGTTCTCCCACACCAAAACAAAAGGAATGAATGGACAACAATGAGCAGGATCTGAGCACCCAGGTACCACTAAACCAAGAGGATTTAAAAGACAGCTTCATTGGGATTCCTCAAGAAACCGCAGGTTTAAGTGGGTATTGTTTAATCACTCAACAGACATCCCTGGAATTGAAAGATTCATACGTGCCAGGGACTGCCAGGCTAAGCAATGAGGCCCTGGATTTCTTGCTTTCAGGGGATATAAAGGAGCTGAAGGGGAGGGGGGAGAAAGGGCATTTTACTCTGAATGCAGGAAGAAAAAAAAAAAGACCTTCCAAACACATGCTACCTCACACCATGGCAGTGCTGTGACATGAGTTTTGAGAAGGTCCCCAAATCCACACAACATTAACTGAGTGATGAGGCATTATTTGCACCTGGAGGGTGACAAAACAGGAACACAGAAAACTAGGAGAGATCGTGGGCATAATTGTTAGCAACAACATTACTCATCCCCCAAACTCTTTCACTGCTCTTTATCCAACCAGATATGCCAAGTCTTGTTGATTTTACCTGCACAATATCTATGGCATCTGTCCCCTTCTCCACTCAGCAAATACTTTCATTAATACACTCATCACCTCTTACTTTGGCTATTCCAATAGCCTCCACTCTCCCCTATCCAACCTACCCCCTTCATAGCTGCTAAATTATCTCCTTAAAACATAGGTCTGACCACATCACTACCTTATTCAAAAATCTTTGGTGACTTTCTATTTCCTTAAGAACAAAATACAAATGCTTAGTATTTAGAGCTTCCCTCAGTCTGGTTCCAGTCTACCTGTATAGACTTATTTCATTTTACTTCCTTTAACAGATTCTATCTTCTGATTAAAATGAACTACTTGCTACTTATTTAATTTAATATCCCATCTCCCATCATTGCTCCTTAACTTAGACTGAACCCCATGCCTAGAATGTATGCCCTCTCTCCCTTAGAATCTTTAGCCTCCTTCAAGTCTCAGCTGCCATCTTAGAAAAACATCATGATCCTCCTACTTCTTAGAGCTATTTTTCTTTTTCAAATAATATTGTATTTGATTATTTATGTAAATACTGTATCCCCCTATAAAATATAATCTATATAATCTCCTTGAGGTCAGGGATAATGTTGTATCTTATACAGAGTAAGAACTTTAAAAATATTTACTCCATTATGTTGCATTATATCTCATTTTAAGATCTAATTTAGGACAATAGTTTTAATTTCCTTCCCAATAGTCTTTTAATTCTTTTTAAAATTTAAATATATTTCAGTGATACCTTTTGTTTTTACAGTTCCCAAATTTCTCCCACTGTCTTTCTCCTTCCACCTCCCAAATAGCCATCCTATATAACAAAGAATTTTTTTAAAGAGAAAGAAGAAAAAAATCAGAAAAAAATAATCGATGCATTGAACAAGTCTCAAAATATAGGCAATGTTCTACACCCTTGGAATTCCCATTTCTGCAAAATAATGACGGAAAGTATCTTCTCACATCTCTTCTTTGGGGCTCATTCTGAGTAATTCTTTAAGTTCATTTTCAATTGTTTTGTGGTCGTTCTTTCTATTCATATCGTCATAGTCAGTGTGTATATTGTTTTCTTGGCTCTGCTAACTTCTCTCTTTATCATGTCATGTAAGTTCCTTCAATCATTTTAAGCAAATTTCTAACAAGTAGGAAACTGAACTGTTTAGTTGAGCATTTTGGGAACCATGATAAGACTTCACAGTGGTCATTGTGAATAATTTTTTTAATATATTGCTACAGTCTTTTGCTAAGATTTTAATATTAGTGCATTAATAATCATAAATGAAATTGCTCTGTGGTTCTCTGCTTTATTCCTCTCTGGTTGGATTAGCAAAACAATATTTGTCTCATAGAAAGAGTTTGACGAATGTTTTCTTTCTCAATTATAGAAAATAATTTTTTGCAACAGGTACTAATCATTTCTTTAATGTTGGAATAGAATTCATTTGTAAATCGAACTAGTTTGAAATCCTTTCATTTTTCTCATCTACTATCTGGCAAAAGTGATAACATTCATTAAAATGATAAAAACAGGTGGAGAGGAAGAAGAGTAAAGGAAAACCTACAAACTGGGTAATCAGTCATCTAGTAACCAAGGTTTCCTCATTTTTATTCAGTTGTTAAGCATCCTACCATATTGTGTACTATGAAGAACTATACCTCAATTAACAAAGAATTTTTCTTAAGAAAAATGTATTTAGAAGGAGTTTTTGTGAAGCAAACCATGTATCTATAGATTTAGAATTTCAGACATGCATTATTAGGGAGAGCATTTTGGCCTTAAGCAAAATATATTCATAGTATCATAGATTTAGAGCTGGATATTGGCTGCTGTCCCAATGTCCCTGATCTATGACAGGCAGTGAAAAGTCTCACCATCTGTCAGATTTAGGGGGGAATCTTTTGCATGCAAGGGAGTGGGACTTTAAGAGTCCCTGATGAGCCCAGGAGTTGTCCCAGGGAAAGTTCTCTGGCATAGCTCTGGGCCAGGGGATGAGCAACTTAAGCTCTATTGCTCAGGAGGGAGGGGTTAATGTCTCTTAGTAAAACGTTGACTCCTCAACCAGTGAAAGGTCATGTTGCACTGGAGGGACAGGGCACATATTAGGTACATATGCAGCCCAGATTCCATGCCATATGAACCACTCATACCAGGTCCCTCTATGCAACATATGTTCCCTCATGTCTGATGGATGATGTGGACACACAGCACATTAACACATCAGTTTAGAGGTCCATACAGTGGGTCTTCCCAGAATTCGGATCGATATTTCAAAAGTCCATAACTTCATCAACATAGGTTCTCCCACTGACAGAGATCATGGTTCTATTATGATTTATTAGATGACCTTTCAGAGTTACTGTGCTTCACAAAAAAAAAAAGTCATCTCCTGGGGTCAACCTTTACTTTTTTATTTTGTGTGTACTTTTATCTCATTGTCTTACTATATTTTGTATCCCCCAATAGAATATAAATATAATTGTTTATTGATATCTTTTTATCCCCAACATCTAATAAAGTATCTCTTACATGTAGTAATTTTTGTTTGTTTGTTTGTTTGTGAGCTAGGATCTCTCTCACCCAGATCAGAAGTTCAGTGGCCACCACTCATGGCCCTGCTGATTGGCATGAAAGTTTTGTCCTACTGTGTTTCTGACCTGGGCCAGTTTGTCCCTTCTTAAGCAGCCTGGTGGCCTTCTGCTTCAGGGGACTCACCATATTGGTGCCAAATTTAGTTCAGACATCCATTCAGGTCGGCCCTACTAAAAAGCTCAGAATTCCCAAGCTCAAGTGATCCACCAGCATTCAGCCTCTCCAGGAGCACAGATTACAGGCTTATATCACCATGCCATGACATAGTTGTCTAATAAATGCTTCTTAAATTGAATGAAATTGAACCTGGTCCCTCTGAGACTAGCAAGATAGGTGTTGAGACAACAGGCCTAAAATGTGTCACTGGCCTAGAATCTTCTTATGGTGGGTTTCAAACCAGGATTCACCCTGAGAAGTAAATTTTACTTAACACAATGGTAAAAGAAAGTCATTTTTCCTATACTGCCTCAAATACTTATGATAACAATAATAACATTTTTTGAATGTTTAAGGTTTGTAAAATGCTTTACAGACATTATCTCATTTGACTTTTAAAAGAACCTGGGGAAGAGGCTGCTGTTTTACATACTGAACCTGTGATTTCATAGCTTAGGTTTAGGGGATTCCCAGTGAGGGAACTTCCTCTTATCTAGGCAGATTATCGCCTGCTCTGCTTCTTAGAGTTTGAAGAGTTGTCTGAGCCACTGAGAGGTTAAAGAACTTGCCCAGGGTCCCAGATCCGGGATGTATCTTAGGAAGGACTTGAACCCAGGTATATCTTGGTTCTAAGGCTGCCTCTGTCTGTCCATTAGGAAGCATTACTTCTCACAGAGAGGTTCTCATTGTCCTCTATGTTATAGAAGAGGAAATGTAAACTCGGAAAGACTAAGCAACCTTTGCCCAGAGTCATTCAATTAGTAGATTCCAAGGCTGTGTTCAAGAAATCCAGGTCTTCCTCATTCCAAGTCCAGCCCGCTACCCGCTATGCCACACAGAGGTCAGCCTGAATATCATGGGGGGAACTAGGGAGATAAGTGGAGTGTCTTCTAAAAAGAACCTATTGCTTTTTTAAAAATATCCTTTTGCTTCAGTTTCAGAAATCTTTTGACCTGAGGTCAATGGTGCACTTTGGTAATTCTCTGGGCCTGAAAACTAGGAGGGAGCAATGTGTGTCTATTGTTGAAATAGGACACTCATACTTTACCACACCAGGAAAAAGGTGCCTAAATAAGCTCAATGCTGGGTACCGCAGCTGACCTCATTTGCTCTAAGGCAGGGCAAGGAAAAAAAAAAAAAAGCTCTCTCAGTTACATGAGAGGTAACAATTACGACCACAAAACATCATTAAAAGGATCCCTTCAGCTTTATGACACTCAATTTACTGCATTTATATCATTCAAATCCATGCAAAAAACACCTTTATGTGTAAGATGCCGTACTGGGCATTGAAGATGCAAACGCAAAGACATAGACAATTCCCCTGCTTCAAGATCTTCCGTTCTACGGAGAGGACATCGAAGTACAAATATATACAAGGTAAATAGGAAGTGATTTTAAGATGAGGGGAAAACTAATTTCTAGGGGAAAAGGGAATGGGGAGGGATCTGGGAAGGATTTGTGTAGAAGGCATCACCACACCTCAACTTTGAAGGGAACATGGAGCTCTAAAAGGCATACGAGGAGAGAGTACATTCCAGACTTGAGAGACAGACTGGACAAAGGCACAGAGGGGAATGATGGGATGTCATGTATTGGGAGCAGCAAGAATTCTCTTTTGGCTAGGACATTGAGAATATGTGGCAGAATAATATAAAGTCAATCTGGAAGGGTAGGTTGGAGTCAGAATTGTTTAAATAAATCAATACAATTTTGGAAAACATATGCCCTAGCTATGAAACCGAAATGATAATCAAATCCATTCACATATCTATTCCAATAAAGAGGGTTCACTTACAGTTCTCCATTTAAACAACTGCTCATAATTAAAAAAAAAAAAAAGAAAATTAGTTGTCAGTGTCCATTAACCTCTTTCTCCATTGATGACTTCACTGAAAGGCATGAGTTTTGCTTGGCTTACCCTGGAACAGCCCTCTCAAAGTTCAGAGATATTTATAAAATCCAAGTATTTCACATCTCTGGACATCCTACATTAGAAATACCCATTATCATTTTCTTTTAGAAATTATTGCCATACTTTGAACAAGATACTAACATAAATTTTATTCTAAAATTTCCCATCATCAGTAAAATGATGGAGTTCAGCTAGGTGACCTCTAGGATGCCTTCCATCTCTACACTTATTATCCTATGAATGGCCACAGGCCCACAGAGACAGGAAAAGGATGGAGGGAAGCCTAGAAACCATTTGGATTCCTAGAGCAGTTCTACCTAGAGATACATGTATTATCTCATCCATGTTGATTGTTGTGTCAATGATACCACATTCAACACCTGCCAAGTTAATGCAAATATATTTATTTTAGTCAAGATCATTGAGATTGGCATATTTCTATCCATCAAAAATTATTTACGTTTAACCTATTTCAAGCATTGAAAAATTCATGATTTCAGATGTGTGATACCCTCTCTAATGGTGAAAACTGCAATTTCATTTGCCTCAGATGATCTTCGTGAGTTGTTGGGATCAAAATAAAATTGTCACCTTCTAGCCAACCTGGTGAGGAGCTCCTCTGAATTTAGCCAGATTGGCCCTCAGAAGACAAAAAGACAAAGTACATATGTCAAGAGGCAGCTAGCATGGTTAAGTGGGAAGAGTCAGGAGATATGAGTTGGAATCCACTCTGCTACTCACTACCTGTGTGACTTTAGACAAACGTCCTTTCTGGGTCTCCGTTTCCTCAGCTTTAAAATGAAGGAATTAGACTGGAAATTCTCAAAGTACTCTTCTAATTCTACATGTATAATTCTACGACCATTAGAATATAAGCTCATTTCATTCTTTGTACTTGTATCCTCAGTACAAATCAGAACAATATCTAGCACATAGTAGGTGTCTAATAAATATTTGTTGATTGATTTGGTTGACCAGGACCATTCTTGAAACTTCTGTGGCTATCTAGGTCCTGCCAGAGGTCATGCTCCTCAGCACAGACTTTGACACCTTGGTATAATTCATGTACCATTGCAGTAAAATTGTCATGATAGCTAACTTTGTTTAGACCAACTCTATATAAAGGTAGCATGTGTATGACCATGGTAATTCATTTAACAAGTCAGTGACCCAGGGAGCTATCTAAGACCATAAACTACAGACAAATTACATCAATGGAGGGAGTTTCCACATCAGGAGTTCCCTACACTGATGAAATCATAGCTTCAGACAAAATGTCAAAGGATATTTATATTAACTTCAACAGATCCTTTTCTACACATGCTCATGAGCGCACACACACACACACACACACACACACACACACACACACACACACACACACACCCCTAGAAAGCCCATCTCACAGAAGAAGAGACCAAGCAGGGATATGGCCCAGCAAAGTATCAGGAGGTAAAAGGTACAAGTGTCCAGTGAGCCAGGTTGAAGAAACAGGAAGGGAGGGTTTGGACTGGCTGGAGAAGGTTCTGGGGTAAATAAAGCCCTGGGGGAGGAAGGGCAGGATCTGAATAGCTATAAAACAACTCAGAGCAACATTAGCACATATAGTAAAGCAAAGTGACAAAGCAAAAAGCTGGCTGTTGTCCAGGCAGCTCAGTCATTGGCTCTGAGTCGCCCTGGAGTCCAAGCTTCTGGAAGGATTTCCTGGTTACTAGACAGATCAGGGATGGAGGCCACATACTCCGCCTCTAAGGAGGTGGCACAGTTCATGTGGCCACATCCTGTCTGATACTACTTACAGAACCACGTATACTGTATTGTCCATAAATATCCCCTTGACAATACAGAGTGAGGACAAGAAGCATTGGCAGAGAGGGGCATGAGTGTCCAACAGGAAGAAGGCTATCTAAGGCTACAAGTTAGAAAGCTGAAAAGAATTTTACATTTGCCAGCTGGGAGTGCCCCACCTAAGGTCAATGGCAGGAGCTACCACTATCAACTTCAAGCCATGCCCAACTTGAGTACTGGAGTGGAGTCGTAACTGAGTTAATACCACCCTATGTTCATGTGACATTTTTATGGTTGCTATCAGTTTTTATAGTTATGAGTCCCCATAAGGTAGGTTGGGACAGATGCAATTAGCTCCATTTTACAACTGGAGTGACTGAGGCACCCAGAAGTGAAGTCCTCTATTTGTCCAAGGTCATAGAAGTAGTAATAGAATCAGGATAGGAATAAAAGCAAAATTGTCTGAGTCACAGACTAACATTTTTCTTTGTTCTTCACCTCATTAGTGGCTGTTTTCACAGCTAAGCTCAGAGAGTCTCTACAAGTGATCTTTATTTACAGGGACATCTGGAGGCAATGCATAGATTCAAAGCTGCCCAAAGATAGACGGATAGACTATACAAGTTAAGAAAATGTGATCCAAGTCCTAGAACGAGGGAGAGGAGATCCGTGGCCTATTCCCCTGATCAACTTGAGTGTCTTGCTCCCTCTATAGAGAATGAGCAATCACATTTGCATCTTTTTAAAAGGAGAATTGATGACTCCTGATTAGTTTCCAGTGACTAGAGCTGCCCCCAAGATGGCTAAATGGCAGGGAATCAGGATGAATTCTTATTGCAGGAGCAGAGCAACAGGATGCCTTACAGAGGGGAGGAACAACAGCATGCCCCCAAGCCTATGGACTTCTTGCCTCTTCATTTTTCCACGTTCATAAGACAGAAGAAAGGGCAGCAAATCATACCTGTGTTCTGGGAAAGGGGGAGGAAGGCTGTACATTCTCAAAGTTTCTTCTCTCCAAGAACTGGCGATGGTTACTTTGGAAGGAAAAAGTGTATGAAGGCCCACAGTTTTCTCAGTCATTCAACATGAGAAGAGAGTTCCTTGGAATGGACTTTCTGAGTCCAAGAGATGGCTGCAGTTGGGTCAATAATAGAGTTACTGCAGAAGCACATGGCAGAAGCTCATATGGACTAATCAATGAGGCCGACTCCTATCACTAACCTTAATACATGTGATCTTGTTCAAGTCACTTTAACTGCCTTACGTCTCAGTTTGCACATCTGTAAAAATAAGGGCGTGGACTAGGATGGTCCATGAAGCCTTTTTCAGCTTTGATCCTATGAACTCCAAACTCCTGTGTGGAAAACTGACAATGATAACTTCATTAGACACTGGGATCCCAGAATCCAACCTCCTAACTAGAGAAGGGAGATTTGATGGGCAACTAGCCTTCGGGGTTGCCAAGTACTAGAGTTTGGGTGTCAGACCTTCGAATTCATAGATTGGTTATGAACTGCTGCCATGGAGATAATTCCCACATCAGGCATTGATGAAATGCCTGAGAAAACCATAAGATCATAGAATTAGACCTATAAGGATTCTTAGAGGTCATGGAATCTAACCTCTTTATTTTACCGAGAGAAAAGAGAATTTTCTGAGCATCATTGCCTCTAGGAAAAAAGAAGATCAACTACGTGGTCCCCAAGGTAGGAGGGTTAGCAGAAAGATCCTATGATAAGCAAGCTTGGGATCTGATCTTACTGCCATCCTCATTCCCTAATTCAGGAAGTAATTCAGACTGTCCACATACAATGGAAAAATATGCTGGTTTTTTTTTTCAACAGCTCTGCCTTCTTGGAGGAGTTTGTAGCTATTTGAATGCTATATGTATTTCCCATAATAGCCAAATGGTTGCTGTGAATTCTTTGCATCATCTGCATTCTATGGAGTGAAATAATTCATTCTCATTGTCCCATCCATGATGGTTATCTATCTACATTACATATGTATGTACGTATGTATGTATGTGTGTATATATGTATGTATACATATATACACATATATATGTGTGTGTGTATATATATATATATATATTTACCCTCAGGGACCCCTCTTATCCATCTCTTTGTTTTTGTTTTACCTTTATGTTATAACTAATTCATTCTTCACTAAACTCTTCCTCTGATGCCTTATCATGCTGGAAAGGGGACTCCAAGTTCTTGAAAGCTATACCAGCAAAACATAAGTTCTGGAAGGACATATTAGGCTGTGAAGTATCTAAGCATGGGCCCAGAAATGGATTATGTATCTTTCTGACATCTAAAAACAAGCCTAGCTAAGTCCAGAGAGCTTTATAACCAAGTTGACTACATTGTGATTAATTTTTCAGTCACCAGAACCAAAAAAACCATCCACTAAGTTCCTCAATCTGAGTCAGTGGAAGGAATACCCACATGAAAGAAAATACAGGTCCTGGGAGTCCCCATCATAATTTACAGCTGAGCCAGCTGTGAATCAATCAACAGGCATTTCTTTAAGCAGTTGGGTGGTGGAGTGGATACAGTGTTGTACTTGGAGCCAAAAAGACAAGTTCAAGTGATGTCTCAGGCACTCACCCAGTATGACCCTGGATAAGTCACTTAATTTCTCCGTACCTCAGTTTCCTCATACATAAAACAGGGATAATATCACCAACCTCATAGGGTCATTGTGAGGATTCAGTGAGATAATATGCATAAAGTGCTTCGCAAACCTTAATGAGTTATAGTAATACTAGCTATTGATAAATATGTTTGCCAGGTCCTGTTCCAGGGATGCAAGTACAAGGAATGAAATGAAACAAGGAAACAATTTTTGTTCATGAAGAGTTTACTCTCTAATAGTGTATTACATAAACATAATAAATATGGTGGTTTGGGATGGAGGACCCTAGTTGTTGTGGATATTAGGAAAGGCTTCACGTGAACATGGCACATAAACTATACCTTGAACAAAGAGGGAAACTATGAGGTCAGAGTGAAGAGGGGATGGATTCTTATTTAACTTATGAAATAGTGAACTAACTATAACTTTCTACATGCCACTGGGTCACAAAGAGGTGAACTTGAGAAAACTATGGTGGGTGAAAGATGAAATGACCTAGGAAAGAGAGGTTCAATCTTCCAAGCATATTGATTTATTAAGCAATGTGTGCCAATTGTCTAACAAAGAGGGAACAGACTTCCTCAGGTTGGCACTGGACCCCAAATACAGGGGAAAGCAAACTTTTATACATTATACAAAATCAAATGAGGCCAATTAATTAAAGAAAACAATACAATTAATCAAAGGAAACAACATTAGGTAATATGATTTCTAATCAGACAAAAGATTAAGGACTTTCCAAGTTGGGATGGGAAGAGCATACTGGTTCAAATCCCTGAAATCTGAAAAAGAGGTGTCCCACTCCCCCCAAGTGTATGTAAACAATCACAAGAATATGGAAACAATAACTGATTGATCAGTATGGAGCCAGTTTTCAAATAGGACCTATGGGTTGCTTGGGATATACAATCATGAGAATACTCCTTGCATCAATCTTTGGATATGACTGAGCTTCTGGTCAATATAACCTAGGTCCTTGATTAAGGGTCTCTAAGCAGCAGGTGGAGGTTATTCAGCTTCCCAGCCACATAGGACTAGGTTGAAACAATACAATGAGATTGTCTCCCAATTCCCACAGTAGAATAGTTTTCTCACAAGACAGAAATTGGACTAAGCTCATAATTGAATAGAAATGGAATTGAGCTAGCTTCAGAATTGACTCACAAGATGGAGTCAGTGTGGTTCCCTCAAGTCTCACAGTTGACCACTTACTTTCCTAAACCCCTCAATTCCCTCTAAAGCTAAATGTTAAATAAATTCCTCCACCTTGTGTACTTCAGCATTCATCCTACACAAGACATTCTACCAGTCTCATCTGTCAGGAATTGGAGGCACACAGTGCATGACAACATTAAAGGCAAAAACTATGAGACATTGAATGAGAGAAGAAAAAAAAAACCTAGGAGTAGAATATAAGGGCAAAGAAGGCCAGGGAGAAGCACCTGGGGGCCACCAGGATCCAGTAAGGCTTCAAAGCAAGACAAAGAAGCTGATACAAAACTAAACAGGGGATGTCTAGAGGGTCAAGCAATAGTGATGATAGGAGGCTGTCAACATCCTGAAAAATGGACCCAGGAAGTGGTACCAACTCTATGTTTTTCTTATAACATAAATTTTGGAATAGGGTAATAGAAAATTTAGAATATTTTTTAAAATTTCACTTGAGCCCAATTTTAAATCTTTCTAGGAACATTTAGGCATTGCTGGATAGAAATCGTTCATGGTTCTTTTACTTTCTTGAGTTATTTTCACAGAGAGGCAAGGCCACCATGCTCCAGGGTGAAATTCAATTCAATTGAGATGTTTATTAAATGCCTACTACGTACTCGGCACTATGCAGAAAACATATTAACCAATTGATGATATAATAAATAAATAAAAAAGCAACTTGGTACAACAGATAAAAGGTCAAATTTGTATTCCAGAATACCAAGGTTCTAATTACTACTCAAAAGTATAGTTAACTATGCATTTGGTCCTAGGTAATGCAGTAGATAGAGTACTGGGCCTGAAGTCAGGAAGTAAGGAAGATTCATTTTCCTGTGTTCAAATACAACCTCAGACACTTATTAGCTCTGTGACCATGAGCAAGTCACTTAAGCCTGCTTGCCTCAGTTTCCTCATTTGTAAAATGAAGTAGAGAAGGAAATGGCAAACTATGCCAATATCTTGGCCAAGAAAACCCCAAATAAGGGGCACAAAGAATCAGACTCCACTGAAATGACTGAACAACAACAGCAAAAATTGCTCCTGGACAATGCTGAATCTGTGCCTCAGGCAACTCCCAAGGACTACAGATACAGAAACAGAGGCTTGGAGAGACTAAGTGACTTGACCAGGGTCACACAACTTTTACATGGCAGGACTAGGAATTGAACCCAGGTCCTTAGAGTCCAAATCCAATACTCTCTCCTCTGTACCACATTACCACCTCAATCATTCACCATATTCATAGAGTAAAACAAAATCTTCCTTCAAATGGAAAGGATCTTAACTTTTCCTTTACTATTAATCTGACCGTAAATGAGCATATTCTTACATTAGCACCAAATTGTTGCAAGGAAAGCAGGTGTAGAGTCCTCTATTTGAATTATAAAGTGGAGAGAATGGCCTGGATGATCTCTTAGGACCCTTCCCACTCTTAAGATTCTAGAATTTCTATAAAATCACAAACAGGGAGGAAAAGATTGATTTGGGGATTCCCCTCCCCTTTTCTGTGTTCTATTATCTGCCTCTACAATGTCAAAATGATTGCATTTCAGAGAGCACTCCAAACGCAGCCATCAACTTTCACTTATTTTATTTTTCTTTTTTGTCTGAAGAAAAACGTAACCTTTCTGCTCCTTGGGGTGCTTGGGAAATCCAAATAAAGGGATTGAACGAGGTAGTCTCAAGGGTCGTTTTGGTTCTAAAATTCTATTGTTTCCTTCCCCCTTTTAAAAACAAATAAATAAATATTTCATCTTTCCTCTAGCATGTATTTCCTTAGGGAAAATAATCCTTTCTCCTTTCTAGTTCCCATAACCTGACGTAAGTAATTGGGCGTTTCAGTAGGCCATCACTCCTCCCCTCTGGCTCTTGGGTAAATGTATGTGTGCATGTCTTCACTTTTCCAATTGAAAAGGAAAAAAGAAATCAAATATTAAATTTGCATAATGAATGTACTATTTCTATTTCATCCAACCCTACTCAAGTTTCTTTTCCAATCAATAGCCTAGCTGTATGGTGAAAATGGACAATTGTATACCAGTAATGTCAAGACCCAGACCAGTTCAAGGAAAACCAAAACCCCCAAACCTTCCAAACTTGGTCCAACTCTTTAGCTAGAAGATGGCAAAATGTCATGGAATGAGCACTAGATTTGGATTCAGAAGAGATGCATTAGAATCTCAGCCCTACTATACCACCTGTGAGATCTCAGAGAAGCCACTTGCTTTCTCTAGGCCTCAGTCTTCTCATTTGTAAAATGAGGGGAAGGAAGAGCCTAGATTTCTAAGGTCCCTCATGACCCTAGGATAACCAGAAATCAAGGTCTGCTTCCCAAGTATCCTGAGGGAATCAGCTAGAATCAAGATAGAGTTCTAGCTATACTGATAGTAACTCCTGATTTTGACCTTGGGCCTGGACAATAAACACATGGAGAGCTTAGCACTCAAACTAAAAAACAGAATGTCATACCAGACAAAAATTGTCATTTTTGTTGTTATTCAGCCATTCAGTCACATCCGACTCCTCATGACTCTATTTGGGTTTTTTTTGGCAAAAATACTGCAGTGGTTTGCCATTTCCTTCTCCAGGTCATTTTACAGATAAGGAAACTGAGGCAAATGGAGTCAAGTGACTTGCCCAGTATCACTCAGCTAGGAAGTATCTGAGGCCTGCTTTGAACTCAGGTCCTCCTGAATCCAGGTTCAGCACTTCATACACTGCAGCATTCAGTTGCTCACATCTATACATATACCTATAAATACATATGCGCATAATATACTATGAATATGAATAAACATATACATATAGTGCTCATATATACATATTAATAATGTATACACACGTGTACTACATAAGGCATATGTTTATATGCACATACATATAAATAAATATAGTGTGCACATGCATGTGCATGTGTGCATATATGTCTATCTGTACCTGTGTGCCTGCACGTATATAGGCATGTGTTTCTGTGTAGTCGTATGTTTATGTGATTGTGCATACGTAACATATACCTGTGAACTAATGGGTCCCTTCATGTGGTAAGAGTGAAAGAAGACAGTTTACCCAGGACATTCACTTCAGATGGAGTCAAGGGACCCTAGGGTATAGATTCCCCGGAAGGATTAATGAGGAGAAAAGGCCAAAGAGGAAAACATAATCACACAGGATAATAAAAAGATCTGTGCAATTATCCCTTTTGCCCAATGGCCAGATGATTATAACCCTAATTTAGGATAATAGCATGATATAGTTAAGAGGCAACTATGTAGCTCATTGAGTAGATTACTGGGCCTGGAGTCAGGAAAATCTGAGTTCAGATCTGACCCTAGACTCTTCTAGCCATATGATTCTGGGCAAGCCACTTAATCCTGTTTGCCTCAGTTTCCTCATCTGTAAGATGAGCTGGAGAAGAAGATGGCAAACCATTCTAGTATCTTTGCCAAGAAAACCTCAAATGGGGTCAGACAGACTGAAAAACAACTGAACTGATATTTAAAGCTGAAAGGACATGAAGAGGCCATCTAGTCTAATCCCTTTATTTTACAGGTGAGGAAACTAACCACCAGAGAGGTTGTGACTTGCCCAAGGACACTCAGGTTGTAAGTGGAAAAATTGGAACTTGAATCCACATCCTCTAACTCTAAACTCAGAGCCCTTTCCACTTTGCCAAACTATCTCTGGATAATTTCAGTCTCTTGGTCTTTTATTAACCATAAACATGACATGGTGATGAGTCCAACCCAGGAGTTCTATAGTGAAATTATGGCAGAAACAAAGCCTACCACCTGCAATTTAACAATGTTACAGTAAAATCATCTGGATAGAGACATGTCACCTTAAGGGGCCTTCTGACCCTATTTAAGGGGTCAGGTCCCCTCTACTGCCTCTGCAGTGGTTTGAATGACTTTTCACCAAACACAAAGACCACTCAATCTTCTAAGGTGGCTGAGAGAAGCAGACAGCCAGAACAGGAAGAGGAACTGAATTCTCCACCATAGAATGGAAGCTTCTTGTTGCAGTCATTTTAGTCTTTGCATCTACAAAGCCTAGCAAGATGCCTGGCACACAGTAGGTGCTTAAAAACATGCTTGTTAACTTGAATGAGTGAATGAATTGATACAAGATTTATTAAGCACTTAATGAATGCCAAGCAATGTAGATACAAATACAAAAATGAGACAGTCACTACCCTCACAGATTTATGTATTTTAGTAAGTGGGTCCAAGATAGTGAGAGAGGGGAAAAGAGAAGAGAGAGAGAGACAGAGACAGAGACAGGCAGACAGACAGAGACAGAGACACAGAGAGATAAAGAGAGAAACAGAGAGATAAAGAGAGAGACAGACAGAGAGACAGACAAAGAGACAGAGAGTTAGTAGCCATAGAAAGACATGCCTAGAGAGTCATAGGGATGCTGAGTTGATCCATAGGGCAATAAATTGGTGTGCGTTTTCTAGGAACAATGGTAGTATTGTAGTATTGATTTGATTACTGAGCCCAGAGCAAAAGGTAGGAGTGGGGAGGGGGTTAGTGTACAGGCCAGGAGCAGGAAGAATGGCTTGAAGGTCAGGGAGGATGTCAGGATGGAATATGAAGTGTGGTGTGGTCAGGTGGTCTGGGTCTTGATAGACATAGAAGGCTAATTGAGTTTCCTTTATTCACTAGTACAGCTCAACCCAGGGACAGAATTCAAATGAATTTAACTGAATTTAGTGTTAATTTAGGATTAGAACACAAAAAAGAACTGGGCAGGACAAGGGACAAGCTCAAGCCACCTCACCTTACCTACAAACTGCCGCTCACTGGAATTCCTCAAACAGAAACTGGATCACCAGTTCTAGGGTGTTATGCTGTAGTGAGGATTCTAGAGGCTTCTGAAGTCCTTTCCAATTCTGAAATTCCATGATTTTATGGTAAATATACCTCATTTTTTTTTCTAATTTATATGTAATCCTCTTCAGCCCAAGCCTGAGGAATCTGGAAGAGGGACAGCCCTGGCCTTATTACTGCCGCTTACCTGGAGGGAAACATGACTCCTGAATGGCTGAGAGAATGTTGAGCATGAGACTGAGTACCTGCAGAAGGGACTCCATTTTTTTGCAGAGACTTGGAAGAAAGACTTCTCACCTTCAAACAGAGAAGCAACAGGTCCATGTGCTCATGGTTTTATGTCTAGCTTGGTGAATAGAATAGTTTGCTGGTGTTAGGTCTCTCTCCTCAAAGAGAAGGGAATATGCATTTATTACTAAATGCTTAAATGACAAGCAACATATATACAAATTTAAAAATGAGATGGTTGCTGTGGTAAATGGAGCTTCTGTAGCCGGAGAAACCTATTCACTCATTAACCCATTAAACCCTAATGGGATTATAGATGAGTCGGAAGGCATGACCCATCACAGATAAGAAAATGAGGTTGCCCAAGGTCACACAAGTAGCAAGTATCAGAGGAAGGATTGGAATTTGGTAAGAAGGGGTCACAGCAGCCAGAGGTTCAAAGGGACTCATTGGAACTAAGTCAAAAATCTCTTTAGAGAGCCATAATACCAAGGGATTGATCGATCTTATATGCGTTAGGCACTGTGCTAAGCATTTTACAAATATTATCCCATTTGATCCTCACAACTATAAGAGGTAGTGTTCATTTTTTACAGTTGAGCTTGAGATCTCACAGCTAAGAAATGTCTGAGCCTGGTTTTGAACTCAAGTTTTCCTGACTACAGGCCCAGTGCTCTATGCATTATGCCTCCCAGCCATCTATGTAATTCTTTCTTCCTTACTCAAAAAGCAACCAGAGAGAAGAGAGGGAGAATTGAGGGAAATACAGCTGTAAGCCTCTAGATAGAGAGAGAAACCCCGCATCAGCGGTCTATCTTCCAAGCAGGCCAATACAGAGCTGGAAGCATATGGTCCTGCTTCTGTTTCTCTCTCCATACGTGTCTCTGAAGACCTTCTCCCAAGTCTCTACAACAAATTGAAGTAAGTCTCTTACATATAAGCACAGCATTGAGTTCAGCAGTCTGAGAGCCAAACAGAAGTCATGTCTCCCTCTGGGAAAATAGCAAGAAGCTCAAGACTGTCCCACTGCAAAACCTTCCTAGGTTTGGACAGAAGCAGGGTTACACACACACACACACACACACACTCACATATGCACGCATGTGCATGTGTATACATATGTATACATACGTGTATATATGTATATACATATACATAAGTATATATGAATATACTAAAAAAGTATGATATATATTTCTAATAGTGTATGTTATATTTAGTGGGTGTGTATAATTTTTAAAAGTGTTTTTATTGAGGAAAGATAGGGGAAAAAAATCTACTGGGGGAGAGGACTTATGGGGTTGATGATGAAGAGAAACTCTGAAATATCTCCCTCCTCCCCTCCCCCGCCACAACCTAGAGCCACTGTGGGGAACAGAACCCCCCAGGATAGTGAAGGACACCCCCACTCCCCAGCCTTTCCCAGAAGCCCCACCGCCTACCTCCAAACATCAAGCCCTAGCAGCTTCCAAAAGAAAAGGGGCAGAGTGGAGGGGATCCCAACAGTCTAAAAAGCTCCTCCCCCAGCCCATTATGCCCTAAAAGAGGATGCATAGCCCATGTGACTGAGAAACCTTCACTGACTCACTAGAGATAGTGGGATCATCATCGCTGAGTCGGAAAGCATGACCTAATCCAGCCCCCTCCTTTCACAGATGAGGAAATGAGGCTGCCCAAGGTCACACAGGTAGCAAGCATCAGAGGCAGGATTGGAATTTGGTAAGAAGGGGTCAAGGCAGCCAGAGGTTCAAAGGGACTCATTGGAACTAGGTCAAGAACCTCCTTAGAGAACCATCACACAAAGCTTTCCCTCACCGCAATCCTTCCCAAACAATGGCTATCTTTGCCCATTCCAGCAAGCATAACAGCTGCTAAAAAATAAAGTTTAACGTAATTGCAAGTCAAACAATAGCCTCACCCTTTTCCTGGCTGCACGGATGTTTTCACGTAATTGATTCCCTGTAGAGCAGCCTTTAGACGTAATATAAAACGCTGCCCTTCTTAGCATGGGTTGCTCATGTGAACTCCTGTTTGGGGCATCAACCTGCACAGACACAGGAATTGTGCCCTTTCAAATGTCTGTGTGTCAGAACCTTTCAACGGAAAGAATGAACTTTCCATTTATTGAATGGAAAAATGGCAGTAGACTTTCCACCTGTCAAGCCCGGGATCTGCTGTGTGATGGATTAACACATGTTTGCTACAGAAATTCAGTTGTTCACCCTCCTACTGTACGTAAAAAATTCCTCAAGGGGTGCTTCGGAAATTAATACAGCCATTAAAAGAATATTGTTCTCTCTGGGAGACGATGCATTGAGTAACTCTCTCCTCCTAGCCGTGCAGAATTCCCAGACAAAGCAGGCATTCTTTTTAGGCACACTTGATATAGAAGTGTATCTGAGGAGGATTTGGATGTTTTTATTTCCCCAGAACTCCTTTTTAACGCACTGCTTCTGGATTCCTATATCAAGAGGCTGAGCTAACAGTCGTATTCTATGTTACAGAATAAAATCAACCTTCCGTAATTTAATCAATTCAATTCAGCAGACATTTATTCAGCACCCACTTTGTACAAAACATTGCCCATGAGTACATATCCACATCCTCATTTTAAGATGAGGACTTAAGATAAGGCTCAAAAAAGCAAGCGACTTGACCAAGGCCCCTGGATTGTGCGGCACAGGCAGGATCAGACTCCAGTGGTAACTGCATTACAAATAAACTTATTTTTGGTCAGTAAACAGGCATTTATGAGGCACTTGCCAGGCAGTGTGCTGAGCACTGGGGATACAAAGAAAGGCAAAAATAATCTTTGTCCTCAAGAAGTTTACATTCTACTCAGGGAGATGATATGTAAAGAACCAAGGACAGAGGAGATGGATGATAATCTCAGAAGCGAAGGTACTAGTAATTGGGAGGGACTAGGAAGGGCTTTGTGCAGTAGGTAGGATTTCAGTTTTCTCTTTTTTTATTAAATTTTTTTTCAAAGGAAGATCTGCCTTCTCTTCTTCCTCCGTCCCATTTTGAGAAAGCAAAAATGTTTAAATCCCATTATAAATATATCTAGTTAAAGCAATTGGCCCACATTGGCCATATCCAAATAGAGAAAGATAATAGTTAGACACACAAACAAATGCACATATACACACATATACACACATATTATATATGTTTACTGTGTATGTGTATGTGTGAATGAATGTGAAATTGTATGTGAATACATATATATGGATATATATGGATATATGTCTCACTCTGCACTCTAATCCCTCACCTCTCTGCATGAAATGGTAGCTTATTTCATCATGAGCCAACTGGAATTGTGATTGGTCACTGTGTTGGTCAGTATTCCTGAGACTTTCAAAATTAATTATCTTTACAATATTATTAATATTGTACAAATTGTTCTCTTGGTACTTCTTACTTCTCTTTGCATCAGGTCATACAAGTCTTCCCAGGTTTCTCTGAAAATCATCCCTTTCATCATTTCTTATAGAACAATAGTATTCCAGCACATTCACATACCATAACTTATTCAGCCATTCGCCAGTTGATGGTCTCTCCTTCAGTTCTTTTGTACCCCAAATCCTTTGCCACAACAATAGGAACTTCTGTAACTATTTGTGTAGATATGGGTCTTTTTCCTTTTTCTTTGATCTCTTCAGGGCATGGACCTCATAATGGTATCACTGAGCAATGTTCTATCCATTGCACCACATGTATCCCTCCACATATTTCAGAAGTTTTATAAAGAATTTCAAGACTAGATCCATATATGTACAAATATTAAATCAGTATTTCATTTAGACTTTAAAACTCAGAAATTTCATAATTTGCATTATAACTACTATATGGTATACAAATATACTGAGCCTTATTGGAATCAAGATGGAGTAGGGGAAAAAAAAACCACTGGTCTGGGTATCAAAAGATGACAGAGAAAGTCCCTTGAGAAAGTCTCTTAAATTTTCTGTGTCTCGGCTTCTCTTTAGGTCATACTAGGTGATCTCTAAAGTCTCTTGAAACTCTGAAATTATTTTTATTTAGGATTTAAGGCTGAAAGAAACCCAAGGTTGCTCTGTTATTCATCCTTCATTATGAAACAGGACCAGCATCATCAGTTGAAGGTAACCAAAAGGCCTCAAACCTATCAGTGAGTTAGGGGGATGTCTATCCCAAGCATCCGAAGACATCCCCCTGCAGGAAGAAACCTCAGAGATGATGTAATCCAACTGCTTTATTTTACATATGAAGAAACTGAGGCCCAAAGAACTTACCCAAGATGACCTAGTAAACAGAAAAGGTAGGATTCTAACTCACTTCACCTGACTCCAAAGCCATTCTCCAAAGCCATGATAAACTAATTCCCACTTGGGTCTTCATGTTTCAGAGTATTAATTCTCGCAAAAGAGAAAAAAAAAATCATGACTCTCACCATACCAGCCAAGAATATTTTCCCTAGCTCCTTCTACTTGAGGGATTCTAGGATGAAAATCTTATCTAATATAAGCCCAGTGAAAATTTAGCAATACCAGACTTCCATTACTTGTGCATCAATCAAACAGAATCTTTATCAGAGTTTCCCTATTGGCAGAAAGGCAACTTCAGCAGCAGAATATAAACGCTGAGGTCCTAGAAAGTTAGTATAGAACTAACTATAAACTTAGTTAAACTTCAAGTTCCAGCTCAATGTGCAGCCAGTGACCATGGCAGAGCCTAGTCCAGTCAGTCCTAGGTAAATACCTTGGGCAGTACCCTCAAAACCAAATCTAAGCACACTTCTCTTTTCCCCTTCAGGCATGCTTCCCTAATCCCTACTTCTCATTACCTGCTGTCTTCCCTTATTTGAACATAATCCTCTTCAAGTCAGGAACTCTTTTTAAAAATATTTATATCCTCAGTACTTGGCATATAACAAGTGCTAAATAAATACTTTTTCATCCACCCATTCATTCACAGGGCTATTATTTATGACTGGTACAACAGGACTATTACTTCCCTTCTGAATACTGCTTCTCAATGCAATCTAAGACTGCTAGATTATTTTTTTAATTGTTGTTTTGGTTTAGTTTGATTTGGTTTCCATTTTAGGCTGTCAACCTTTAAGGAGCCTGTGAAAGAGGAAATTTCCTAGATCTTTGTCACATAAAATATTTTCTGGAATAATATGATAACTCAAATGTAAAGTTTGCAAAGCTCTTTATATATATCTCATCTCATTTTTCTTACAACAAGCTTTTGAGGTTGGTATTACAGGCATTATTTTTCCATTTTACAGATGAGAAAACTGAGTCTCAGAGAGATTAATTATACCTGGTTGTCAGAGGCAACATTCAAACCCAAGTTTCCTTGATTACAATTCTACCATTGCATCTACTATGCCATGCTGTAGCTCTGGCTATACATCTCCCTTCTTGTACTTTCATGACTGATTCTTTTTTAACCCAAGTAAAAGATTTTGCATTTATCTCTATTACATTTCACTATACTAGCCTTAGCCCATTATTTTACCTCTCAATATCTTTTTGCACCCTGACTTGGTCATTCAGTGTATGTTATCTCTCCCAGGTTAATAGATAGGAATAGGTACTGGACCTGTGATTTCATTGATATGGGAACTCTGGGGCGGGGGAGGGGGGCAACTCAACACCTTCTCTGCCATTTCAAGGCCTAGACAGTGGCCTAGATACAGAGGTGCCAAACACACAGCATTTTAGCCTGGAGGACTATAGTCAGAGGGCAGAGGAGCCACATTAAAATGTAATTGGGAAATATTTAGCAAAATAAATAAAAATGCAAGAGAAAATAGATAATGTTAATACGTGATCTTAGATATGGTTTAGAGGTCCTCCTTTCCATCTGACTGTGACACTGTTGGCCTAGATCAGTGAAGTTAAGTGACTTGCCCAGTGTTACATGGCTAGTGTGTCAGAAGCAGGACTTAAAGAAATAAAGAAAAAGAGGAAGGGAGAAAGAAAGAGAAAAAGAAAGGAAGGAAGGAAAAAAGGAAGGAAGGAAGGAAGGAAGGAAGGAAGGAAGGAAGGAAGGAAG
>NW_020954562.1:9221282-9221727 GCF_900497805.2 Vombatus ursinus | reverse complement strand
GAAGGAAGGAAGGAAGGAAGGAAGGAAGGAAGGAAGGAAGGAAGGAAAAAATACATGTATGTAAGTATCACAGAAACACCGGTAAGCAAAAGATATTCTCACATTGGTCATATCTAAAAATCTATTTCTTATTCTTCATCTATGTCCATTATCTATGAAGTGAGTAGTCTTCTTCTTTACCTGAGCTCTGAATTCATGATTGACCATTTAGTTGATCAAGGTTCTGTAGTCTTTGTAAGTATTCAATAAATGCCTTATCTACTACCACCACTAATACCATAACCACCTTCAGTTCATTCTGAGATTTAGTATTCAAGACAGTATTATGGATTCATATGATACTTTGGTACTCATCCTTTGTTAATTGCCATAGATAGGTAGATAGATAGATAGGTAGGTAGATAGATAGATAGATAGATAGATAGATAGATAGATAGATAGATAG
>NW_020954562.1:9128258-9221272 GCF_900497805.2 Vombatus ursinus | reverse complement strand
TAGATAGATAGATAGATAGATAGATAGATAGATAGATAGATAGATAGATAGATAGATGGATGTGCATATTTATCTGCCTGTATCTTTTTTAAAATCCAAGTTGATAAATTCTCTACTAAGCCATTTCAGTCTCTCTAAACAGGTCCCCATTTTTCTTCTCAATAAAATTGTTTTGGTCTTCATGTTGTTAAAATAATATCTGTTGTACCTCCTTCTTAGGATTGTTGTGAGACTCAAATGAAAGAATTTATTTAGAGTGCTTTGTAGACTTTAAAAGCATTTTATAAATACTAGCTGATTTGCTTTTTGTAAGCTTCCCATCCCTCCAAGATTCATTTAGGCTTTTAAGCCATGAGATTCTACCTTTCTCTATCCTCTTTCAATACTTTGAAACTCACTCTCCCAAAATCTAGGGAGTCTTCCAGACTATACTCAGCTTTCCCCTTCTTTTTCATAACATATTAAGAAATTAAATGGTCCCTTCTCCTCTAATTGCCACAATTTCTATGTCACCAATCATTTCTTGTTCTTTATTATTCAGAATCAGGTCCATAGTAGAGGCTCACCTTATCACTTCCTCCACTTTTATTTTATGTTTTTAATGAACAAAAGTATTCTCTGTCTCTGTCTCTGTCTCTGTCTCTGTCTCTGTCTCTCTCTCTCTCTCTCTCTCTCTCTCTCTCTGTCTCTCTCTCTCTCTCCCTCTTTCTTCTTTACCACCACATTGAAAAGAAAAGAAAGAAAAATTCCTTATAACAAATAAACATAGTCAAGCAAAACCAATTTCCTCCTTGGTCATGTTTAAACATATGTATGTTTCATTCTGCTCCCTAAATATACCACTTCTTTCGGAAGGTAGAGAGTATGTTTGCCTAATCATTAGCCCTCTAGAATCATAGATGGTCATTTATTTGATCATAGTTCTTAGAGCTTTCAAAGTGGTTTGTCTTTATAATGTTGTTATTAAATAATTTATTCTCCTGGGTCTGCTTATTTCATTCTTCATCAGTCTGTATAACTCTTTTCCATTTGTCTTTGAAGTCACCTATTTCTTCATATCTTACAGCACAGTAGGGATGCCATCGCTGTCGTCCTGATCTGTATCTTGCCATTGGACCTAGAAGGCTCTGGAAGGAGAAAGTGAGGCTGGTGACTTTGCACAGCCCTCTCTCACTTAAATCTAATTCACTCACAAGTCATGGCATCACCTTCCTGATGTCATGGTCCCCTTCAAGAATAAAGGACAAACAATACTCTGTAACTAGTCCAAGCTGTCCCACTGGTGACCCAACTGGCCAGTTTCAGTTGGGCAACACAGCTCCTTTTTTCCTTCCTTCCTTCTTTCTTTACTTCCTTCCTTCCTCTCTCCCTCCTTCCTCCCTTTCTTCTCTTCCTTTCCCTCCTCTCCTTCCTCTTCCTCTGTCCATATGAGGTATCATATCTTTACCTGGGGGTGCTCTGCCCAAAGGAATGTAGATTTTGATGGCTGAAACCTAGCAAGATATCTTGGAGTTTATGGGCTAGATTTCTTTCTTAAAAACCATGCATTAAACCCAATTCACTCTGGTTCTCATTGACTGGCCAACAACAAGTCCCAGCCCAAGCCCCACTTAGTGGTCATTGTTTGGGCCCTGATAGCTCAGATCAAATGTAAAGAGTAATTGTTTCTGTTTTGGCCAGAAACCCTGAAAGTCTTCCTCTTCCAGATTGCCTTTTTTTTATTAGGTAAAATAGGCCATTCCTTGCCTCATCTCTTACCTAACCTTAATCATTGAATGGATATTGCTTCAGTCAAAATGAGAACTCTGAAAGACCTTAGCTTAAAAAGGCCCAAGGCTCCCACTGCATCCAGGGCCATCTCCAGTCATCCTGATCTGTATTTTGCCCCTGGACCCAGATGGCTACAGAGGAAAAAGGGAGGCTGGTGACTTTGCATAGCCCTCCCTCTCTTAAATTCAATTCACTTGCAAGTCATGGCATCACCTTCCTGATGTCATGGTTCTCTTTAAGAATGAAGGACAAACAGCAATAATAACAACAGCACAATAGTATTCCATCACATTTTATAATGTGATTGTTCTCTACTTTTTGAAAAATTAAATTATCCTTACAGAGAATCAATGACTTCTCCAAAGAGAGTTCCAGAAGATTCCAGACCATTAAAGCCCTCTCCCCATCATTGTTGTAATCATTCAATATAATCAATCAACAAGCATTTCTCAGTGTCTACTATGTGCTACATTTGGGGGATATAGAGGGGAAAATGGAACAACTGCCCCTTACATTCTATTAAGGGAAACATATGTACATATAAGTAAACATAAGATATATACAAAGTAAATGTGAAATCATTTCCAAGGAGAAACACTAGCCACTAAGGGGAGTAATAATAAAAATAAAAACAACAACATTGATATAGCACTTACTCTGTGCCAGATACTGTGCTAAATGGTTTACAAATATTCTCTCATGTGATCCTCACAATAATCCTGAGAGGTAGGTGCTATTATTGTTCCCATTTTACAGATCAGGAAACTGAGGCAAACAAAAGTTAAGCGACTTTCCTAGAGACTCACAGCCAGTAAGTGTATGAGGCCATATTTGAATTCAAGTCTTAACGCAAATAGGAAGTAATTTCCAGGGAGAGGCACCAGCTGCTCACAGGGCTGAAAAGGGTCCTATAGATGATGGCACCTGCGCTGAGCCTGAAAGGAAGCTAAGGATTCAAAGAAGGCTATGGAATTAGAATAAGAAATCTTAGCCAGGAGAATAAATAAGAAATGTACCTCCCTGGTTCTAGAATCAGAGAAACTGGGTTCCAGTCCTGCCTCTGACACTTAAAAGCCTGTGTGACTTTTTTCAGGTGCTTGACCTCAGTTTCCTCATCTATAAAACACAGAGGTTGGACTAAAAGGTCTTGATGTCCTCGCAGCTCTTGATCTAAGATCATGTCATAAAGGTGGGGTCAAAACCACCCCCACTCCATTGGAGTCTGATACCTTAACTAAGTGAAACTAAGTCTCAATCGATCAGAAACCTTAGATTAAGTGCCTTTCAAAAGTCTTTGAAAGTCCTTTGAAGCGAAATGACACTCAATAAGAAGTCAGTTTCAATGCACTATGGTCCTGTATCAATGCATCAAGTTAGCTGACATGAGAAGCTTCTCCCCAAATTGGAGCAAGTGTTGCTTTTTTAGCACATCCAAGAGGAGATCCTGCCTAAGGGGAGGCTTCAGCCCATAGCCAAGTCTTCGACCTGTTCTTTCTTTGACTGGTAGAGATCCTTCAAAGTTCTTCAAAGAGTCTGAGAACACTGGGCTTCACTTCTTCTCAATGGTATCCTAAGGAGAGTCCCTGGATCAGCTGCTGGCAATGTATGCATCATCAAGCCAAGGATAGACTGAACTCACAATTATGCAAGTTGTTTGGCAAAGGGATGATGTCATGCTTAGGAGCTGCTTCTTGAGTTCTGCCTAAATGGAAGAAAAGGACTTTCAGTAACCAAGAAATGTGAGCTATATCTTTCCCATATTCAGTCTCTAAGCTAGAGCCCACTTTCCCCTGGACTTTATGTGCACTTGTGGGAGAATGTGTCACAGATTTGGTGGGGATGTGTTTTCTACCATTTGTGTTTATTGTGCCACCTTAGTAAACACTCCATTTTAAAAAGGCTGTGTAGGGCTGGCTGACTAAATGAGTCTCAACTGATATTATTGGGGGAAGCACATTGGTGAGACCTTGAATTAGTGGCATTAGAGAATCATCCCTGACCCCTCCTGAGGGGGAGATGTAACCAAGCTCTGAGGACCCAACTCATCAGTGGGAATAGTGTTGAGATAAGAATCCTAAGAGCTTTTGTGGGCTGCACTATAAACTTTTTACAGAAAAATTAAGAGGTATGGGTTTAGCATATTACCTAAGTAATAAGTTTTCTGTGTTGGTTGGGTTTAGTCAATCATTTTACAGTTGTGTCCAACACTTCAGGACCCCATCTGGGAATTTTTGGCAGAGATACGGGAACAGTTTGCCATTTTCTTCTTGAAGCTCATTTTACTAATGAGAAAACTGAGGCAAACAGGGTTAAGTGACTTGCCCAAGATCACACAGCTAGTAAATGTTTTAGGCTAGATTTGAACTCAGGAAGTTGAGTCTTCCTGACTCCGGACCCAGCACTCTATCCACTGCCAACTCACTCACTCAGGGTTGATTGGGTTTTTCTTTGTTACAAAAGACGGTCACTGTGAGGAGTAGGCATAAACACAGAAATGAATGTGATATAAATCAAAAAGGATCTGTAAATTTTTTTTCAAAATTAATTCTGTAAAAGATGATTGAAAAGGACCTCAGGATGTGGGCAAGCAAAGGGAGGAACATGTTCCCCACAACTTGATAATTCCTACCTGGCATTGTAGAGTTGAGCTCAGGGTAGAACTGGGCATGAAAGCCAGATTCCCCTGACAGCTGCCTGCATGCCCAACTTCCCTGGCCAGCAGCCAACAGAGCTTTGGGTCTGCATGCCAGCAGGTGCCTGGGATGGAGAGAGTGAGGGGTAGCAAGACAGCTGCTAAGAGGACCCCACCTCCTAAACCCTGCAATCCCTGCTTTCCCAGGTCCTATTGCCTGCCTGCTTTTAGGAACTCAGTCTCAAAAGGCAGCTTATGGGAGAGAATGGTAAACATGCTATCACCAGGGGTCAGTGGAGGACCCTCAACCCTCAGAGTCCAGAAGGAAAACTGTGCCATGATGGTAACTTTGTGCATATGCATTGGTCAAATGACCCAGATTCACTTGGTCTTTTATTCCTCTCTATTCTATCTCAACCAGATTTATTAATAATGATAAATATTCACAATTCCAAATTATTTTAAGGTTTACAAAGAGCTTACCTCACAACAAACTAGGAGGTAGGGAATACTCACTGAGCTATTTTATTTCTCCCCTGGACTAGTCTAAGAACCTTCTTACTGGTCACGCTGCTTCCAGTCTCTATCCTCAAGCATTTCTTCTCCAAACAACAATCAAACTGATATTCTTAAAGTTTAAATCTGACCAGCCATTCCCTTGCTCAAGGACCTTCAGGGACTCCTTGTCGCCTCCAGGATAAATACAAAGTTTGGCATTTAAGGCCTTTCAGAATCTGGCTCTAGCCTGTCTTTTCAAGTTGACTTCACATTTCTCCCCCTTCATGCTGTTCATTCCACATGTAACATCCTATTTCCTGCCCCTGTGACTTTGTAAATGCTGTAGCTTTCCCTTCTCACCTCCACCTTTTTATATCTCTAATATCCTCCAAGATTCAGCTCAGTCACCATAATAATAATAATAACAATAATAATAATAATAATAATAACAAATACCTTTTATATAGTATTTTAAGGTTTGCAAAGCCCTTTACATATTCAACCATTACAACAACCAGTAAGGGAAATGCTATTATTATTTTAATTTTACAGATGAGGAAACTGAGGCTGAGAGACGTTAAATGATTTGCCCAGGTGTCACAGCTAGTTATTGTCAGAGATGGGATTTCAGCTTAGACCTTCCTGCCTGCAAGTCCTATGTTCTAACCACTGCCACCTAGCTGCCTCCCTAACCCCAGTAATGCTCTCTACACCCTGTTATTAATTTTAATGTTACCTTGCTTTGCCTGTACATTGTATTTGCTTGTTTGTACACAGTTTGTGATTCCAATACACACATACACACAGAATATAAGCTTGTTGATGGCAGGTCTGTTTTTGTTTTTGGTTGTATGTTCCAAGCACCTAGGACTGTGCCTGACACCTAAGAGGTATTTAATAAATGCTTTGGTGACTTGAGTTGAATAGCCCTGAATTAGATGGAATTGAATTGAATTAAATTGAATCAGAGAAACTAAGAGGGGTGAAGTCTTATGCAGTATCACACAGAACAAAAATATTGAACCCAGATCTTCCACTTCCTGATTCAGTTCTTTTTTATCCATTCATCACACTCAGTCTTTTTTTTTTTTTGGATATTGACAGAATAGTGATAATACCACTTGTGTTAGTAACTATGAAAGTAGTTACCGCAGTCTTGGAGTAATGTATAATAAATGAATTGAATCCTCACTCTGACTTTATCTTGAGATTCTATATTGTGAACCTGGATTAAACGTGAACTTGTGGCATAATGAAGCATTTTAAGAATATGTGGTAATAATTATTGTGAATTAATTTAATAATTATATAAATAACATTGATTAGTGTAGGCAATCTTTTATAATGAAAAGAAATCTAGACAGAAAGGCCAGATACAACTAGGTGGCATATAGATACAGAAAAATAGATAGATACACATACATACATACACACACATATATATGTATATACAAGTGTATAGAACACTGTACCAAATAAAGAAGACCTCTTCCCCATTTAATAGTAAGCTCCCTGAGGGCAGAGATCATCTTTTGCCTCTTTGTATCCCCAGTGTTTTGCATAGTGCATGGCACATAGTAGGCACTTAATAACTGTTTATTGAATTGAATTGACTTGAACCTGAGTTCAAATTCTGCATATATCACTTACTAACTAGATAAACCTGGGTGAGTCATGTAACTTCTCTGAGTTTCTTCATCTGTAAAATAGGAGTAATAATAGTATCTAACTCAGAGGATTGTAGTGAGGCTCAAATGACATAACATATAAAGTGCTTGGCAAATCTGTGAATTATATGTACATAAACATGCACATATATATATGGGAGGTATTATTAACCCCATTGTAGAGATGAGAAACTGAATCTAATAAATAAAATAATATGCCCACAGTCCTGCACAGTATGAATAAGCCTTAGTCTCCTGACTCCAAATGCAATGCATTTTTTTTTGTAATAGCAAACCATTTTAAAAAGTAGGAACAGCAAAGTAAATAATAAAGGAAACTCAAGTAGTAGTATACACACTCAGTTGTGTATAGAAATGTAACTTACCTAATAGGGAAATAAGCAGGGAAGGGGATAAGAGAAAAGAGGGGGAAAAATAAAAGGGAGAACAGATTAAGGGAGGCAGTGGTTAGAAGCAAAATTGACTTTTGAGGAGGAACAAGATAAAAAGAGAATCAGAAGAAGAAACAGAAGAAAATGGAATAGAGGGAAATATACAGCAAGTAATTAACAATGTGAATGTGAATGGGATGAGCTCACCCATAAAATGGAAGCAGCCAGTAGAATGGATTAGAAACCAGAATTTTAACAATATGTTGTTTATAAGAGACACGCTTGAAACAGAAAGACACACACAGAGCTAAAATGAAGGGCTGGGGGCCAGCGAGGTGGCACAGTAGATAGAGCACCAGCCCTGAAGTCAGGAGATCCTGAGTTCAAATCCAGCCTCAGACCAAACACTTGACACTTACTAGCTGTGTGATCTGGAGCAAGTCACTTAACACCAATTACCTAAAAATTAAAATAAAATAAAATAAAGTGCTGGAGCAGAATCTAATATGCTCCAATGGAACTAAAAAAAGACAAGGGTAGCAGTCATGATCTCAGACAAAGCAAAGGCAAAAATGAACCTAATTAAAAGGAATAATCAGAGAAACTACATTTTGCTAAAAGGAACCATAGAAAATGAAGTAACATAAAAATTTTTACAAAGGAATACAAAGAGAATATAGTCTCCCAGACTCCTGCACTGATGGAAAAATTCCCCAGACAAGTCATGATATTATTTGGGAAAGGTTTTCTTTTTTTAATTTTCTAATTTATTATTATTTTCAACATTCTTTTCTTTTGAAATTTTGAATTCCAAATTCCCTCCCTTTATCCCTCCCATCCCCTCACACACCCACTGAGAAGGCAAGCAGTATGGTATCAATTATACAAGTGAAATCATGCAAAACATATTTCCACATTAGCCAAATTGCAAAAAAAAAAAAAAAAAGAAAAAAAAATAAAGCGAAAAAATTATACTTCAATTTGCACTCAGAGTCATCAGTTCTCTCTCTGGAGACAGAGAGTATTTTTTTTTTTATCATAAGTGCTTGGAAATTGTCTTGGATAATTGTATGGATCAGAGTAGCCAAGTCTTTAATAGCTGATCATCATTACAACATTGCTGTTACTGTATACAATGGTCTGCCAGCTCTTCTCACTTCTCTTTGTATCATTTCACACAGGTCTTGCCGTGTTGGTGGGGGTTTTTTCTGAAACCACCACCCTTGTCATTTCCCACAGCTCAATAGTACTTCATCTAATCATATGCCACAACTTGTTCAGCCATTCCCCAATTGATGAGCATCTCTTGGATTTCTAATTCTTTGACATCACAAAAAGAGCTGCTATAAATAATCTTTGTACATGTAGGTCCTTTTCCTTTTTCTTTGATCTGTACATTGCCTCAAAGAGAGTAAGGGGGCTAAACAACTGGTCAGAAAGACATCACAGGGGACCCTTTGGTTGCACTGCATACAACTTGCACTGACTGGCAACTCTATTGCCCACATGCAGATCCTGGTGGCAGTTCCAGGGTAGAGAAGACCACTGATGGTCAGTCACAAGGAAGCAGAAGGCCTGGACACAATTCCAAGGCAAAGAGAACACTAGCATTTGTGGATGCAGACCTACTAGTGGTGTTACTGGGTCAAAGTGTCTACACAATTTTACAGCCCTTTGAGCCTAGTTCCAAATTGTTAACCAGAATGGTTGGACCAGTACTAATTTTTTTTTCATCTCCTCCAGCATTTGTCATTTCTGATAGGTGTGAGGTAATAGTGTTTTAATTTGCCTTTCTCTAATCAATAGTAATTTAGAGCATTTTTATGTGATTATAAATAGCTTCAATTTTCTTCTTCTGAAAACTGCCTATTTATATCCTTTAACCATTTATCAATTGGGGAATGAATCTTATTTTTATATTTTTGACTCAGTTCTAGATTCAGTATATATTTGAGAAATGAGGCCTTTATCAGAGAAACTTACTATAAAAATTTTTATGTTACTTCATTTTCTATGGTTCCTTTTAGCAAAATGTAGTTTCCCTGATTATCCCTTTTAATTAGGTTCATTTTTGCCTTTGCTTTGTCTAAGATCATGACTGCTACCCTTGTCTTTTTTTAGTTCCATTGGAGCATATTAGATTCTGCTCCAGCACTTTATTTTATTTTATTTTATTTATTTTAATTTTTAGGCAATTGGGGTTAGGTGACTTGCCCAGGATCACACAGCTAGTAAGTGTCAAGTGTTTGGTCTGAGGCTGGATTTGAACTCAGGATCTCCTGACTTCAGGGCTGGTGCTCTATCTACGGTGCCACCTCGCTGCCCCCCAGCCCTTCATTTTAGCTCTGTGTGTGTCTTTCTGTTTCAAGCGTGTCTCTTATAAACAACATATTGTTAAAATTCTGGTTTCTAATCCATTCTACTGGCTGCTTCCACTTTATGGGTGAGCTCATTCCATTCACATTCACATTGTTAATTACTTGCTATATATTTCCCTCTATTCCATTTTCTTGTTTCTTCTTCTGATTCTCTTTTTATCTTGTTCCTCCTCAAAAGTCAATTTTGCTTCTAACCACTGCCTCCCTTAATCTGTTCTCCCTTTTATTTTTCCCCCTCCTTTCTCTTATTCCCTTCCCTGCTTATTTCCCTATTAGGTAAGTTACATTTCTATACACAACTGAGCGTGTATATATATATATATATATATATTCTTCCCTCTTTGAACCAATTCTAATGAGAATTGTCTGCCAAGCATTGCCTGCCACTCCCCCCCCATTATCCCCTCCATTGTAAAGACTCTTCCTTATGTGCCTATTTTATGAGATAACTTACCCCCATTCTACCTCTCTCTTCCCCCTTCTCCCGGTACATTCCTCTTTTTCACTCCTTAATCTCATCATATTAAACTCACACCTATGCCCTCTATGTATCCTCCTTTAAACTGCCCTAATAATGAAAAATTTCTTAGGAGTTATATGTATTATCTTTCCCCAAAAGGTATGTAAGCTGTTTAACTTTATTGAGACCCTGTGAATATTCTTTCATGTTTACCTTTAAATGCTTCTGTTGAGTCTTGCATTTGAGTGTCAGATTTTCTATTCAGCTCTGGTCTTTTCATCAGGAATGCTTGAAAGTCCTCTATTTTGTTAAATATCCATTTTTCCACTGAAGGATTATATTCAGTTTTGCTTGGTAGGTAATTCTTGGTTGTAATTCGAGTTCCTTTGCCCTCTGTAATAACATATTCTAAGCTCTCCACTCAATTAAAGTGGAAACCACTAAATCTTGTATGATCCTAACAGTGGCTCCATGATATTCGAAATGTTTCTTTCTGGCTGCTTTGAGTATTTTCTCTTTGACATAGGAGTTCTGGAATTTGAATACAAAATTCCCAGGAGTTTTCATTTTGGAATCTCTTTTCAAAGCTGATTTGTTTCAATTTCTAATTTACCTTCTGCATCCAAGATATTAGAACAGCTTTGCCCAATGAGTTCTTGAAATGTGATGATTAGGCTCTTTTTTTGATCATGGCTTTCAAGTAGTACAATAATTCTCTAATTATCTCTTCTTGATCTATTTTCCTGGTCAGTTGTCTTTCCACTGAAGTATTTAACATTTTCTTCTTTTTTTTTGTCATTCTTTCGACTTTGTTTTATTGTTTCCTGATATCTCATGGAATCATTAGTTTCTATTTGCCTAATTCTAATTTATAAAGAATTATTTTCTTCATTGAGCTTCTGTACTTCTCTTCCCATTTCCCCAATTCTGTTTTTTAAGAAGTCCTTTTCTTTGGTGAATTTTTGTACCTCCTTTTCTATGTGACTTACACTGCTTTTTGAGAAGTTATTTTCTTCAGTGAATTTTTGTTCCTCTTTTGTTCCTCTTTTACCATTAGGGAGATTGTGTTTGCTTTAAGATGTTATCTTCTTCAGTATTTTTGTGCCTCTTTTACCAAGCTGTTAATTCTCTTTCATAAATTCTTTGTATCTTTCTCATTTCTTTTCCCAATTTTTCCTCTACCACTCTTATCTCTTTCTTTAACCCTTCCAGGAATTCTTGTTAGGTTTGGGTACAATTGGCATTTTTCTTTGAGACTTTTTTGTAGCTGTTTTCACATTGTTGTCTTTTTCTGAGCTTATGTCTTGGTCTTCCCTGACGTTGTTGCTTTTCATGTTCAAGTTTTTGTTGTTGTTGTATGCTCATTTTTCCAGCCTTTTTCTGGATTGAATTTCTGGATTTGAATTTTATGTTAAAGTTAGGTTCTGTTCACCTAAGGATGGGGAGGCACTGTCTCAAGTTTCAATCTTTTTTGTGCTACTGTTTTCAGAGAAATTTCTGGGGGTCTGCAATTTTTTGGTGCTTTCTAGGTGGTGTGATCCTGGGAGAGATGTAGTCACTGTTCTCCCGGTCTCCTCTCTGGTCTTTACCCAGGAAGGGCCTCTGATCCCCTGCAACCACAAATGCTAGTGTTCTCTTTGCCTTGGAACTGTATGCAGGCCTTCTGCTTCCTTGTGACTGACCATCAGTGGTCTTCTCTACGCTGGAACTGCCACCAGGATCTGCATGTGGGCAATAGAGTTGCCAGTCAGTGCAAGTTGTATGCAGTGCAACCAAAGGGTCCCCTGTGATGTCTTTCTGACCAGTTGTTTAGCCCCCTTACTCTCTTTAGGCTCCTGAATTTGCTGCTGCTGTGGCAGCTACTATTGCTGCCACAATATAGGTAAGTTCTGGACAGACTTCCATTCTGGCGTTACAAACTTCTGCCTCCTAAGTGTTCGTGGGACAGAAAAAGTCTCACCCTGACCTTTTGTTAGCTCTGCTGCTTCAAAAGTTGATTTGAGGCATTATTTTCAAGTTGTTTGTATGGAGATATTGAAAGAGTTTAAATGGGTTGCTTCTGATCCATCATCTTGACTCTGTCTGCACTTTCTAATATATCCCAGTCTTGGTTAAATATGTAACTATTTTGAAGTGCAAATTTAACACAAAAAGAGGCAAAAGTAAACATTTTAGGCTTCTCGTGCTAAAGTAGTCCTAACCATATGTGTGTATGTATTGAGAAAAAATGAATAACCAGGGGCAGCCAGGTGGCACAATGGATAGAGCACTAGCCCTTGAGTCAGGAGGACCTGAGTCAAATCTGACCTCAGACACATGAGACTTACTAGCTATGTGACCTGAGGCAAGTCACTTAACCCTGATTGCCTCACACACACACACACACACACACACACACACACACACACACACACACAAAGAATAACCAATGTCTTTCACCAAGGAAGATCAAACTGACTTGATGATAATAACAGGCTGTTATATTAGTTACCAGAGGCAGCTACTATGTACCAGGCACTGTGCTAAGTGCTTTACAATATTATCTGATCCTCACAACAACCCTATGAGGTAGCTGCTATTATTACAACCATTTTTGATTTGAAGAAACTGAGGCAGACAGAGGTTAAGTGACTTCCCCAGGGTCATATGACTATTATATGTCTGAGACTGGATTTGAACTCAGTTGTTCCTAACTCCTGACCCAGCATTCTATCTATTGCATGACCTAGCTGTCCATAACTAAGAATATAAAATCCTTGAAGGAAAGGATTGCTTCATTTTTGTCTTTGTATCATCAGTACCTAGCATAGTGCCTGTCATATGGTAAGTACTGAATAAATTCTGGTTCAGTTACATTCTTGCACTAGTGGTAAATTCGAGGTTGGGTAGACAGTCCAGGGAACAGTCCAAAATAAGTGCCACATTATGGTGGCCCATTCCTGTGACAGTCTAGGTCATGCCCCCGCACCCTACCCAATTGTCCCTAATGCCTTCCCACAGGAGGAGGTAGAAGACAACAATGGAGAAGGGGAGGAGGGTCCCAGATGATGAATACAATGGTGACAAAATCCCAGGGGTGGCATTCTGGAGCCAGGTGAGGGAATAAGGGACCACCACAAAGAAGTGTTCTCTCTCTCTCATACACACACACACACTACACTCATACACACACTCATCCCAGATGTTAGCACCTGAGGATAGAGTTCCAGTTGTACCCACCCTAGTGACACAATTCTGGTTATTGCTGCAAAAAAATTGGTTGTGTTTGGGGTTTCTTTTTGTTTTTTGTTTTTTTGATTTCTTTTCCCCTGTAGTGACTGACTCAATCCTATAGAAAACCTTCTTCTCCTGTGCTTGTTCATAGACACAGTGCAGTGGCTGACATCTTGAAGTATTTAACTGTTTCTTGATATTCTTTCAACAAATGATGGATTTAATTTAGCCAAAGTTTAATGTTATAAATTCAGCAGATTTGGAGTTAAATAAGGACTAAGAGGAGCTGCAGAAATAGGTTTTCTACCAGATATTTTTTTTCTTAACTTCACACTAATCCAAAGCAGCTGAAAAGATTCTGTCAAATTTTGCAAAAGAAAATCACCTCTGGGCTGAGACCACACATTTTTCAAGCATGGACAATTTAAATCTAAAAGGAATTATTTAAGAAGGTTGAGCTACTCAAAAAGAAGAATAATAATGGAAATGACTTGCTCCTTATAATATAGAATTATATTATAACATAAAACCTGTCCTTTCCTACTCATATGTAGCTAAAACTCAGATGCAAAATTGAACCCAGGCAGGAGGGTAGCAAGGTATCCTAAAAACAGCCCAAGCCTGGGAGATCTGAGTTCTAGTTCCCTATATGGCTACCAGGTAACAGAGTGATCCTGAGCAAGTGATTTTACTCTTCTAAGTACCAGATTCCTCTTCTATAAGTTAAGGGTCCCTAAGCTTTTTGAGAGGGACTGCCACTTTTACATTTCCCCTAAGTTAACCCCTTAGCCCTAGTTTTCTGTGGTGTGGAAGAGGGAGGTGAAGAAAGAAAAGTGATGATGGCAATCCCTAAATGAGGCATAGGGGTGGGAGTGGGGAGGTGTAGTGCTCATGGTAAGATCTCTGAACAGAACAGGAAAGGGGATAGTGCTTGGAAGCCAATGCTGCCAAGTTCTCCACAGGGAATTCTAGCACAACATAGAGAGGGAGGGGTGGGCGTAGCAATAGACTTCTTAGATCTCTTCATCATCAAATGTTATTGAAATTCTAAATTAAATTGTGGAGGGTAGCATGATACAATGGGAAAGAGTGATGGATTTAGAGTCAGAAGGACTGTATTCAAACGTTGATTCTGCTACTTCAAATTCATGTGATTTGACCAAATCACTGCATCTCTCTGGGTCTCAGCTTCCTCACTATAAAATGAGGATATTGAACTGTTACCTCTAAGTTCCCTTCAGCTCTGAATGCCTGATCCTGCACCCTGTGGAAAATATAGAAGGATTAGCCTTGCACCCATCAAGTTTATTTGAAAATAAGTCAATTAAAAGAAGGAAGAAGAGAAGGATGAAGAGGAGAAGGATGAGGAGGAGGAGAATTAGGAGAAGGAAGAAGATGAGGAGAAGGAGAAGAAGGAGGAGGAGAAGGAGAAGAAGAAGGGGGAGGAGGAGAAGGACAAGGAGAAGAAGGAGAAGAAGAAGTACCTTGTTGACCATTGGAAAGAGCACTGGACCTATGTGTCAGGAAAACAGTAGAATCTTCTTTGGAGGAATTGAGTCATCACAGAGCAAAAAAGAGGTGTCTTAACTCTTGGGTACTTGACTTGGGTAAAAGTGTTTTGTGGGGTTTGTTGTTATTGTGTGGGGTTTGTCATGGGGCCGGGTTGCTGTTGGTATAAATAAAGCCTGTTGTGTTGGCTTGAGTGTTTACATGAGGTAAAAAGAAGAGAGATCATTGGATCTGAAATCAGAGGACCTGCATTTAAATCTTGGCTGGGAGACTTACTACCTGTGTGATCTTGACCAAGCCTTTGAATAACTATGGGCCTCAGTTTTCTCCTTGGTAAAATGAGGAAGTGGATTAGATCAGCCCCGACTAAGATCCTTTTCAATTCTAAGTCCTATGATCCTAAAATAAAAGCTAGAATTTGTAAATTACTGCTCTTGCATGGACTTCAAAACATGTCCCATCCCAGCATTTCATTTCCATTAAATCCAATAAATATTATTAAGTACTTACTATGTGTAAGGCATAGTGCCAGGCCCTGCAGATAAAATTACAAAAACCTCAAAATAAGTAGATGTGGAAATTTCAGTAGAGAGATGGGGGCTATGGATGTAGAATGCAACATACACTGGCAGAGGCCTACGTTACGTCAGTTGCCTTTGCTTAAATGCTTTTTTTTTTTCATGGTTATGAGGAAGGAGGCAACAATTTCAGAGGGAAATTATTATAATGTAAAAAAAAATCAATAGAATATTTCTGGGTAAGACGGCAACAAGAAAGGTGCAAGAGGAGCCCAGTTCTCCCACAAACACTCCAGCAAAGCAATGAAAATGCATCAGAAGGAAGAATAAAAAAAGAGAGAGAGAAAGAGAAATAAGAATAAACTCTCCCATCTAGTCTGGGACTGCACAAAATGATTGCCAGAATCCTGAAGGCATGTTGAGCAGAGACAAGAGAGGTGAGGCAGAAGCCAGTGCTAGGAACAAGGGACTAAAGCCAGAGGTCTCTCAGCCCTGGCTTGTCAGAGAAAGAGGGGACAGAGACAGCACAAAAAGACAGGGCCAGGCATGGTGCTCACCTGGGTCATTCCAAGAGGCCTGAAGCCAGCACCCAAGCAACCCACACTGGAGTTGCAACAAGAGAATGAGCCAGAGTGGCACCCAGACAGCCCTAGCATCATGGAACCCACAAGAGGCTTGCAACCAGGGCAGTGATTGGGCTGTGCCAGTACCAGAGGCTTTGTGCAAGTTCTACAACCAGCACAATAGAATTGGTCTGTCAGAACCAAAGCAATCAATGGAACCAGTTCCTATTTGTGATTTGTGGAAGGAGGAGACAAAGAATAGCTGGGGCAAAACCCATGTTGGCCCAGAAGGAAATAAAATCAGAAGCCAGGGATTCTGGCAGAGGGTAGGATCTTGCTGCCTAATCCAGATTTGCAGAGGTGGAGGCAACCTGACCACAGAGGAAACAGAAGCAAGCAGGTCTGTATGCCTCATCCAAGAGTGTGGGAGTGAGTGGAGTCTGGCCTTCATACCAAGTCCCAACCCAGAAACTGAGACAGAAGATATGAGTAAATAGTAGAAAATGCTAGGCACAAATTAAAAAGAAAATATCTTGGGTTAAGACAAGCACCTGAGATAAACTCAGAGGTAGATAATAATTCCACACTAAATTCAAGTGGAGCCTCCCAGAAAAGTATAGCTGGGCCACAGGTACTCCAAGAGTGGCTAGAAGGAAATGAAGTGATATTATAGGTTAGAGCTCTTGACAAGGAGAAAGAATTGGAAGGAGAATAAATAACTTAGAATAGAAAGTGGAAAACCTTACACAAGTAATTAGGCAATTGAACAATGGAATGGAGCAAACAGAACTCAATGTTTCCATGAAATATTAGAAACAAAGAATAACAAGAAATATTAGAACAAAGTAAAAAAATTTGAAAAGTAGAAGAAAATGTAAGGTATATACTCTAAAAAGATAACTGACCTGGAAAATGGGTTGGTGGAAAAATAATTTAAGAATCATTAGATCACCTCAAAACTATAACAAACGAAAAAATATCCTAGTACCATGTTTCAAGAAATCATTTTTTCAAATGTCCAGATTAGAACTGGAGAGAAAAGTAAAAATAGAATCAACTGTCACCTCCTGAAAGAAACCCCTGATTGAAATCCAGAGCTTCCAATTCAAAAGAAAAATATACTGCAGACAGAAAGAATTGAAGTACCAAAGAGTCATAATCAGGATTATAGAAGGCTATGCTACAACTACTAAAAAGAGAGAGAAAAATCTTGCAATGTGGCATTCCAAAAGGCAAAAGAAAAATCTTTATAACCAAAAATAACTTATCCTAAAACTTAAAAAAAAAACATATAATCCTACAGGGAGCAGGGGAAGTATAGAACTTCTTAAGGAAAGAAATTTAAGCTATCAACAACCATATAGCAAAGCTCCCAAATCACTATTAAGAGAACTACACATTTGAAATAGTTCTGAGATTCTACCTTACACCCATCAAACTAATAAATATAACACAAAGTGAAAATTACAATTATTGGAGAGCATATAAGAGGATAAGAACAATAATACACTTCTGGTGGGACTATGAATTGTTTTAAACATTCTGGAAAGCAATTTGGAATTATACTCAAAAAGTCACTAAACTGTATATAATTTTTAACCCAATGATGGTTCTCCTGGGCATATACCCCCAAAGTATTCAAAGAGAGAGGGAAATGACTCATATATACAAGAATATTTATAGCAGCACTTTTTGTTGTAGCAAAGAACTGGAAACAAGTTCATCAGTTGGGGAATTAATTAAGTTATTGAAATATAATGGAATAGTTATGCCAAAAGAAATGATGAAAGGGACAGTTTTCAGAGAAACCTGCAAAGAGATGTATGAATTGATACAAAGTTCTATGTCATCAGAATCAGGAGAATTATCTATATAATTGCCACAACATTGTAAAGAAAAACAACTTTGAAAGATGTAAGACTCCTGGTCTGTAACCAATTTCCTCATCTGTAAAGTGAGCTGGAGAAGGAAATGGCAAACCACTCCAATATCTTTGCCAGGAAAACCCCAAATGGGGTCATGAAGTGTTGGACACCACTGAAAAATGACTGAACGGGAATGTGTAGCACTTGTACTGAGTTCTACAGGAGAGTCTAAGGTTACATCACATGCAGACTCTACCCTTATGGAACATATAGTCTAGCTAACTATAAATGACACAAAGACAGTGAATTGTCTAGTAGGACATTGTCTAGTGAATTGTCTAGAAAACTAAAATGACTTCAAGTCTGCTTGCTTCCTCTGGGACTATTTGCATTTCTTTTGTTTTCTTTTTGCTTTTTTATATAAGTTGTCTTTTATTTTTACATAATTACAGTTTCCTCCATCTCTCTTGCTCTCCCTCTCTGAGAGGCATCCAACATAACAAATAATATTTAAAAAGGGGGGGGAAGAAGAGTAAAAAAAAATCAGCCTAAAATTCATCAATACATCAAAAAAAGAAAAATCTGATATACCATACTTGCGAACCTCCTACCTCTGCAAGGGAAAGGGTTGAGAGTATCTTCTGATATTTCTTTCTTCCCTTCCACAAGTCACCTCCTGAAAGAGATCCCAAAAGGAAAACTCCTAGGAATATTATATCCAAATTCCAGAGTTCCCAGGTCAAGGAGAAAATATTGCAAGCAGCCAGAAAGAAACAATTCAAGTATTGTGAAAACACAAAAATAAGATAAGATTTAGCAGCTTCTACATGAAGGGATCAGAGGGCTTGGAATATGATATTCTGGAGGTCAAAGGAGCTAGGATTAAAACCAAGAATCACCTACCCAGCAAAACTGAGTATAATCCTTCAGGGGGAAAAAATCAACATTCAATGAAATAGAGGACTTTCAAGAATTCTTCATGAAAAGACCAGAGCTGAATAGGAAATTTGACTTTCAAATACAAGACTCAAGAGAAGCATGAAAAGGTAAACAGGAAAGACAAATCATAAGGGACTTATTAAAGTTGAACTGTTTACATTTCTACATGGAAAGATGATATTTGTAACTCATGAGACCTTTCTCAATATTAGAGTAGTTGAAGGGAATATATATATAGACAGAGGGCCCAGGGTGAGATCAATATGAAGCAATGATATCTAAAAAATAAAATTAAGAGGTGAGAGAGGAATGTACTAGGAGAGGGAGAAAGGTAGAGGTAGAATGGGGATAAATTATCTCACATAAAAGAGGCAAGAAAAAGCTTATACAGTGGAAGGGAAGGCGGGGGGAGGTGAGTGGGAATGAGTGAACCTTACTGTCATTGGATTTGACTTAAGGAGGGAATAACATACACACTCAATTGGGTATGGAAATCTATCTTACCCTACAGGGAAATAGGGGGTAAGGGGATAAGAGAGGGGGAATGATAGAAGGGAGGGCAGATTGGAGGAGGGAGTAATCAGAAGCAAACACTTTTGAGGAGGGACAGGGTCAGGGAAAGAATAGAATAAATGGGGGGGGTTGGGGTAGGATGGAGGGAAATATAGTTAGTCCTTCACAACATGACTATTATGGAAGTGTTTTGCATGACTGCACATGTATAACCTATATCAAATTGCTTGCTTTCTCAGTGAGGGTGGGTGGGGAGGGAGGAAGGGAAAGAATTTGGAACTCAAAGTTTTAAAAATGGATGTTAAAAATTGCTTATACACGCAACTGGGAAATCAGATATATAGACAAAGGGTTATAGAAATCTATCCTACCCTATAGGAAAATATAAGGGGAAGGGGATAAGAGAAGGAGGGGAGTGATAGAAAGGAAGGCAGATTGGAGGGAGTGGTTTTCAGAATGCACACTGTCTTGGGGTAGGGGGATGGTGAGAAAATTTGGAACTCAAAATCTTGTGGAAATGAATGTTGAAAACTAAAAATTAATTAATTAATTAATTTTTAAAAAAATATATGTGTCTTGGGGTTTATAGGCTCAATTTCTTTCTTAAAGACCATGTCTTAAACCCAATTCACTCTGGCTCTCACTGACTGGCCAACAAGATGTCCAACCCAAGCCCCACTTAGTAGTCATTGGTTGTGCCCTGGTGACTCAGAGTGAATGTAAATAGTAATTGTTTCTATTTTGGCCAGAAACCTGAGGGTCTTCCCCTCCCAAATTGATTTTTTTAATTAGGTAAAAGGGGCCATTCCTTGGGTCTTTTCTCACCTAGCCTTAATCACTGAATGGACATTGTCTCAGTCAAAGTGAGAACTCTGAAAGACCTTAGCTTAAAAAGGCCGAGGTTTGGCATTGCATCCAGGGCCATCTCCAATCATCCTGACCTATATTTTGCCACTGGACCCCCATGGTTCCAGAGGAGAAAGTGAGGCTAGTGACTTTGCGCAGTACTCCCTCATTTAAATCCAATTCACTTGTAAGTCATGGCATCACTTTTCTGACATCATGGTTCTCTTCAAGAACAAAGGACAAACAACAACAGGAACAATTCTTTATAATTTTGAAACACTGATTTTTTTCCCTATGGTTGTTCATGCCATCTTCACTGGGTATATCGTTAATGCATATATTGTTCTCCTGATTCTGCTTGTTTCACTTTGCATCAGTTCATGTGTATTCTTTCCAGGCTTCTCTGTATTCATCATATCATTGTTTCTTACAACATAGTGATATTCCATTACATTAATGTACCTTTCCCCAATCTATGGACATCTACTTTATTTAGAATTTTCTATCATAAAAAATACTATCGTAAGTATTTTAGTGGACATTTCATCTGTGATCCAGACATTCCTCCAAAGGTTTCCTGGATCCCATCAGTTTTTCACCACTCTGGCCCAAATAAAAAACTGAGTAGGATAGAAAAGGTTGGGAAGAGAGTAGTTGCAAGAAGTTGTTAGAATTTGGAAAGAAAAAGGACAGAGTTGGCAGGAGCAAGCAGGGTTGGGTTCTACCCATTGGCTCTGCATCCTGGGAATTTCTTGTTAGATTTGCTGGGTCAAATTATTCAATACTGAGGGCAAGTAGGGAGAAAATAAAAACAAAGCCAATGTCATCTGTGTTTTCTTGGTTGCTTTGTCAGAACCCCCTCTAACTCCTGTCACTTGACTAATAGCTTCTAGTAACTAAGAAACATTTCATGTCTGGAGATGAATCTGTGTGCTTTCTCTAGTAAGGAAATGAAAATTCTGTAACCCAAATGTGTTTCCCTTTCTGCCTTAACTTCCACTTATCTTAGAGCTAAATTCAGTGCCCAAGTGCAATAATACAGGTAGCTACTGGCAGGAATGTTGGACTGAGAGTCAGGAAACCTGAGCTCTGTTGTAATGACCCTGCCACTAACTCTTGGTCACATAAGTAAATCTCATAGACTTTCTGATCTTCAGTGGCCTCATCAATGAAATGAGCGACCTGAGATTCCTTCAAGATTTAAGGTTCATGGCCTTGAATATTTTGAATTCTTCCTCATATTTCACCCATATTTTGAATTCTTAAACCTCTAAGCTTCCTTATTTCCAAAAGAATTTGAGGAAAGTAAAATTCTTATTTTTTTTTTGGAAAATTTTACTTCTCTTGAAAACTAGCAATGAATTACAAAAATTTGGCTGTTGATAGTGAGAGAGAAAATACTACTTGGGAGTGAGAAAAGAGTAGGAGTAGGAACTTTATTAATTTCCATTCAACAAGTATTTATTAGTCACCTACTAATAAAGACACTGTGTTAAACCTTGGAGATTATTTTTTAAAAAAATAAATAAGGCAGAGTCCTTAACTTCAAGTAGCATATAGTTGGGCAATAAAAAGATGTACAAATTACAATAAAAAGGGGAAAGGACCTACTTGTACAAAATATTTATAGCAGCTCTTTTTGTGGTGGCAAAGAATTAGATATTGAGGGGATGTCCATCAATTGGGGAATGACTAAACAAGTTACGATGTATGATTGTAATGAAGTATTACTCTAATATAAGAAATGATGAGCAGGCAAATTTCAGAAAAACCTGGAAAGACTTATATGAACTGATACAAAGCGAAGTGACCAGAACCAAGAGAACATTGTGCCTAGTAACAGCAATACTGTACAATGATCACCTGTGAATGCAAGTATTCTCAGCAATACAATGATCCAAGACAACTTCAAAGATTCATAATGAAAAATGCTATCTGCCTCTAGAGAGAGAACTGATGGATCTTGAATGCTGATCAAGGATGCTATTTTTCACTTTCTATATTTTTTGTGTCTATTTTCCCTTTAGGTCTGTGTCTTCTTTTACAATATGACTAATATGGTAATATGTTTTGTATAATTGAACATGTATAACTTATATCAAACTGCCTACCATCTCAGGGAGAAGGGAGGAGAGAGAGGGAGGGAGAAAATTGGAACTCAAAATTTTGTTAAAATGAATGACAAAAATTGTCTTTACATGTAACTGAGGAAAAAATAAAATAAAATAAAAAATAAAATAAACAAGGTTAAAAAATTCAAAAGTTAAAATTAAAAAACATATTACTATATGAGGCGAAATGTGATATATGTAAAGAAGACACTAGAATGATGTGCTAAAATAAATTTGGGTAAGAAATCTGACCTCTTTTATTTGGCAGCATCCAATAAGACTCTGGAAGAAGTGGCACCTGAGTTGAACTTTAAAGAAAGAAAGAATTCCACAAGGCAAAGATAAAGGCAAGACCAAAAAAGAAACATAAAAATGATGGAGGCCTAAAACACCATGATGGAATCTCATGGTCACTGACTAAAAGATATCAAAACCTCTGATATACACATGCCAGGAAGAATTGGAAAGGTCCAGAAGATCATAGATTTAATTCTGGAAGAGACCTTAGATGTCATCAAGCCCAACCCTCTGATTTTTCCAGATGGGGTAATTGAGGTCTGGAAAGACTAAGTGACTCCCTCAACCACACAGAGCTGGTAAGTTTCTGAGGCAGGATTTGAACCAAGATTTTCCTGACTCAAAGTCTAGTGCCCTATGCACTAAGTCATACTGCTTGTTGGTTCAGAGGGTATAATCAAAGAAGCAACTTTTGCTGATGTTGTAACATGAAGTTCTAAATAATAATATTAATAATAGCTTCTATATAGCACTTTAAGGTTTATAAAGCATTTTTCAAATATTGTCTCATTTTATCCTCACAACAATCCTGAGAGGTGAATGCTATTATTTTTAATAATATTTTATATTTTTCCTTGATTGTATGTAACAATTTTTAACATTTTTCTAAATTTTTAGTTCAAAATTCTCTCCCTCCTCCCTTCTCCCCTCCCTGAGACGGTAAGCAGTCTAATATAAGTTACACATGTGCAATTACATAAAACATCTTTCCATATTAGTCATTTTGTGGAAGAAAACTCAACCAAAAAATAAAAAGGAAAAGAAAGTGAAAACAGCATCCTTCAGTCTGTATTCAGATTCCATCAGTTCTTTCTCTGGAGGTAGGTAGCATTTTTCATCATAACTCTTTTGGGATTGTCTTGAATCCTGATATTGCTGAGAATAGCTCAGTACAATATTACTGTTACTGTTTACAATGTAATCGTGGTTCTGCTCACTTCACTCTGTATCAGTTCATATAAATCTCTCCAGGTTTTGGTGAATGCTATTATTTTCTCCATTGTCTGTCACTGGAGGAGGAGAAGAGGAAGAAAAGGCTCCCTCATGGTCATGGATAGTCAGAAAATGAACTTTTTAAGAGCTCCCTAGAAGCATAAAGGTAGCACAGTAGATGGAGCAATGGGCTTAGAGTCAGGAAGATCCGAGTGGAAATCCGGCTTCAGATATTTACTAGCTGTGTGACCTTGGGTAAGTCACTTAACCTCTGTTTGCCTCAGTTTCCTCAACTATAAAATAGGGATTAATAATAATACCTATCTTCCACAGTTGTTGTGAGGCTCAAACGACATTTGTAAAACACTTAGCACAGTGTCAAGTAGGCACTTAATAAATGCTTGTTCACTGTCTTTCTTCCCCCATGGAGAAGGAAACACAAGAACCACTAATATTGCTACCTTGACAATGACGAGATGCAGGCCAGAACTTTTAGACCAATTAAATTGTCATACTACAAGGTGGAGAAATTAGTACACCAACAACTGTTTTGTAGTGTTGTTGAACCAAAATCCAGACATGTCAATACCCATGACTTTACAACTTTAATAAAGTTAACAAAATAGCCTCATCTTACAAAGAAAAGGAACATGATCATTGATGTACGAAGTCTTCTCTGGGATTGGAAAATATCTCCACTGGGTAAAAGGGAATAGGAAACTCTTGGTAAAAGAATGTTAGCCAAATAGCAGGCCTTCTTTTTCTCAAGAGAGAGGCCCTATCCATGGATGGGTTTGGTTTTATGCGGGGAAGTTTTGTCTCTTCGCTGTGTACCTTGGAAGTGGCATAAACCAGCAGTAATAGAGATCATAGCATTTAGACCTGAGAGGGACATTAAAGGTCATCTCTATTACCTAATCAGTATAATGAATGAAGAAACTGAGGCCCAGAGAGGAAAAGACTTCAATTTAGTGAGCACTGATTAAGCATCCGATATATGCAAAGCAGTGTGATGGGCAATGAAGATACATAAAAAAAAAAAAAGAAACACTCCCAGTCTTCAAGGAATGTATGTTCTGCTATGTATATAAGTAAATATAAAGTATGTACAAAGTACATGCTTCATTTTGTTAGGAGAAGGAGGGGAGTATAGACCTGTAACAGGTTTATTTATGTTGGGAATTTCTAGTGTGGAGAATCCTCCCACTGATGAAGATCCAAAAATTGTCTCTAATTTATAATCTTAGAGAGTTGCTTGGGGCCCTTGGTATTAGAGGATTTGCCCATAGCCATAAAGTTAGCATATGCCACGTCTTCCTGATATCGAGACCTACCTTCTGTTGATTAAGCCATCTGTTGTTGTTCAGTCTTCTTTCAGTCATGTCCAACTCTTCATGACCCCTTTTGGAGTTTTCTTGGTCAAGGCACAGGAGGGGTTTGTCATTTCCTTCCCCAGCTCATTTTACAGATGAGCAAACTGAGGCAAACAAGGTTATGTGACTTGCCCAGGGTCACCAGCTATTAAATGTCTGAGATTTGAACTCAGGAAGATGAGTCTTCCTGACTCCAGGCCTGTCTCTCTATCTATGCCACCTAGCTACCCCATGATTATGCCATACTGCCTTCTATACAGTTATTCCAAGAGTTTGAATACTAATACCTCTGGGGATGAGGAAAGGCTTCAGTTGGAAGCACCTTAGATGTGTTTTAAAGAAAGCTAGGGATTCCAAGAGGTGAGAGGGTAGAGGGAGGACCTTCCAGACATAGGGGACCACTTGTGCAGAGTCAAGGAGGTGGGAGGTAGAATCTCATATACAAGAAACAATCAAGAGGCCAGATAGGCTATAATGGAAAATATGTGAAAGGGGAAAATTAAAAATGACAGAAAAGATTGGTAGGAGCCAGATTTTGGAAGGCTTTAAGTGTCAACATTTGTATTTTAAGATGAAGGCAATAAGATGCTATACAAGGTTTTTGTGTGTTTGTTTGTTTTTTTAGTAAAATAGTGTTATGGTCAGATTTCTGTGTTAGGAATTTCGACGCGAAGGCTGTATGAAGAATGCATTGGACAGAGGAGAGCCTAAACCTGGGAGACAAATTAGGAGGCTGTTGGAAAAGTCAAGTAAGAGTTGTTGAGGGTCTAATACATAGCAGAAACTATGTGAATAGAGAAAAGTGGAGAAAAGTAGAAGTTGTTGATAAGTCAACAAGCATTTATAAAGTACCTACTATGTGCCAGAAAACACTGGAGTTACAGAAAAAGACAAAAGTAGTCCTTGCCTTCAAGGAGCAAACAATCTAAATGTTGGGGAGGTAGGATTAATAAAACTTGGCAACTGGTAGAATATGGAGGCAAAGGAAGAGTGGGACAGAAGAGAAAAGTGTCAAGGATGATTCCTAAGAAACAAAATTGGGTGACTACAAAGAAGACAGAACACTCTCCAACCAAAATAGGGAAGTTTGGAAGAAAGGTGGGTTTATGGGGCAAAACAATGAGTTCTGTTTTCGAATGTGGTAAATTGAATTTGCCAGATATCACACAGCAAGTAGCAGACTGAGGATTGAACCTGGAACTGAAACTCCAAATCCTTTGTCTTAGGAACTACACAGTGAATCTCTAAATATATCTCTACCTTCTCTTGTTTATAAAGAAAGCAGAAATAAAATTGAGCTTGGCAATGAATGTTACTACAAGCAGAGCCTGAGAAACCTCATTAATTAGAACTAATGGGGCAGAAGGCCTGTTTGAGTTAGTGAAAAGTCTTAATGTTTCCTAGAAATGCAGCTTTATTACTTTCAAGGCATAAAATAACTCAAATTAAGTGCTAACAAAGTGTATGTAAGTAAAGGGCCTTTTGCTGGCCTTGCTTTACTATGTAGATAAGAATCATCTGTAATTAGCAGTACTATTTGCATAGTAACAATTAATGTACTTTAAAACTGTTTATTCTCTTAATTAGCTTAAATATCTCTTGCCACCTTGTAAAGGCTAATAATTTGCTTATCAAACCTTCCGTTCCTGGGGAGTACTGAGGTAAACAGCAGCTTGATCCAGATTGGGGTTATCACAAATTCCAAATTAGAGGCATACATATTAATAAGCTTTTACCTTATTTTGATTCATTTTTTTTTCCATTGTGAAGATTTCCTTATTCAGAAAGACAGTTTAAAAGCAAATACCCCTTGAGGGACATTAAAAGGTTTTTCCAAATAACCTTTAGAAAGTCTTTTCAAGTCCCTTGAAAAAGATTTGATGACTTTAAATTAATATATTGGTTGATCAACTAATAGGATTTAATCCAGCTAGAAGGTAGACTATGAAAGTGTTAGGGGAAAGTCACGATAAATCAGAGACATTTTTTAATGAGTAGTAAATGTTTTTTGACCCACTTCCAACTCATTAAAATCTTTCTGAATCCTACCTAAGTCCTTTCCTCTCATACCTTAATAGTCTTTAGACTGAAAATTGAATTAACTTTTGAATTTAACTTGTAAAGGTCAAAAGGAACATACTTTTGATGACATAGGAAATTATGTGTATGATATTTCATCTTTCATTGTCTAATACTCAATAGACCATTTATTTCAAAATGATGAAAGGGGATAGTCTGTTTCAACCAGAATAATGCTTATTTCTTTAAATTAGGAAAAAATGATCATGCTCTATTAAAATTAATTGAGTCTTTTTTTTATTGGGAAACTAGAGAAGTGTTCGTATCTGTATGGGTTACATTCAGAATAATAAGTAGTCCTATGTACAACTGAGATTAAATTGTGGGATAGAAGCAGCGTGTGCTTGCCCAGAGTTGAGGCATCACCAAGGTTACTGAGCAAGGCCAGCTCAGTGCCCTACACCATAAGGATGTTCAATATTGATGATTTTTTTTTAATGGGAGAATGTGAATAATTAGGCTGCATTATGTTGCCAACAATGACTTGGTAATAAGAAGTAGTAGAAATGACATTACTGAGGACATGTATAACCAGAAAAAGAAGTGAGCCATTCATGTAGGGAGAACAAGGAACAACAAATAGTCTGAGATTTTCTGGTACCCATGGAATGTTAGAAGAAACAGAGGAAAACCCCAGAGGGATCCATGGATTCTCTGTGGAGAAGTTAGAGAAAGACATTGGGAAGGAAGAAGAGGAGACAAGAATAAGAGAAGAAAAGAAGGAATGGAGGGAGAGGAGGGAAGAAAAGAAGGAAGGAAGGAAGGAAAGACGGAAGGAAGTAAGGAAGTAAAGAAGGAAGGAAGGAAAGAAAGAAGGAAGGAAGGAATAAAGAGAAAAAATAGTATTTATTAAGCCTGTCAGGATCCTTTTGGATACTAACTCTTTCACCAATTTATTCACTATCCCTCCCCACTTTGTGTTATTTGTAAATTTGATAAGAATATCATGTATGCTTTTATCGCTCAGTCAATAAATATTTGTTAAGTACCTACTGTGTGCCCAGCACTATGTTATACTGTTATCCAAGTCATTAATAAAAAGGCACTAAGCCAAGAACAGGTGGTCCATTGGAAACTTCCTGTCGCTTTGACATTGAACCATTAACAAATTTGAGTCCAGCCATCCAATCAGTTCTAAATTCAGATGATTGTATTATTATCTAATTCACCTCTCTACATCTTCTCCACAAGAATTATAGGAGACACTTCATCAAAAATCTAGGTAAACCACATCCACAGCTTTTCGTTTACTTTCATTTACTAGTCTACCAATCCTAGACAAAAAAGGCAACAAAGTTAGTATGGGATGAACTGTTCTTGATGACGCCATGTTTGTTCCTTGTAATCACTACATCCCTATCTATACCAACCATCTCTTCAATGATACATTCTAGAATTTTCCCAGGAATCCAAGTCAAGCTCACTGGCCTATAGTTAGTAGTCTATTCTTTTCCCTTTTCTTGAAAACCAGGACAGTTGCCCTTCTCCAATATTATAATGCCTCCACCATTTTTCAAATATCACTTACAGCTTCTTCTTGTTTAGTTGTTTTCAGTTGTGTCCAACTCTTTGTGACCCCATCTGGGGTTTTCTTGACAAAGATACTGCAGTGATTTGCCATTCAGCTAATTTTACAGATGAAGAAACTGAGACTAACAAGGTTAAGTGACTTGCCCAGGGTCACACAGCTGATAAATGTCTGAGGCAAGATTTGAACTCAGGAAGAAAAGTCTTCCTGCTACAGGTGGGCACTCTATCCATTGCATTACCTAGCTACTCCTGGCATTAATGGTAGCTCAGCAATTACATCTACTGGTTCTTTCTGGATTGGATAGGATAGTTCTTCTAAGCATCCACCAAGAACAGCTCGTACCTCCTTAGTACATCTCCACAAGACTTTTTCTACTCTGTCACTTTGGATGGTAACTCCACCCCTGGACTACTGCCCCTGAGGCTTCACTTTCTGATTGGCTGGTTCCCCCCAGAACTTCCATTTTATAGAGGAGCCCCAGGCCAAAGGCAGCTTCATCCCTCTTCAGGTTGCACACCTGACTCTTTACTTTCAACCCTATACTGCCTTTTATGTATTGTTGTCCACCATTAGAATGTAAGATCTTTTGGCTGTCTTTTCTTTCTGCTTATATTCGTATTACCAGTGTTTAGTGCAGTGCCTAGCACATAGTAAGCTCTTTATAAATTTTTATCAACTGGACTCTTTACTTATCTTGCTTGTCAACTTCTAGTTAGTCATTTTTTCTTGGTCATTTCCACTGTAAATGTTATTCCCTTTGTAGAGAAAACAGAAAAATTAAAATTAAAAAGTTCTGCCTTCTTTCAGTTGTCAAGTTGTCCCATCCACCCCAGAAAAAGGCCCCATCCCTTTTTTGGTTCTCCCTTTTTTCTTTTTTTTCCCAAAATAGCTTTAGAAAACTTGATTGCTGTCCTTAGCTTCCTTTAGCCTTAGCTCATTCTGAGCTTTAGCATTCCAGACACTATTTTCTTCAGCACTGCACCAAACTCATATTCATCTTATTTGTCTGGCCTTGCTTCTATCTTCCATACACTTCTTTTAAACACCAAAGTGAGTATTGATTAGAGAAATGCAAATGGAAACAACTCTGAGGTACCACTTCACACCTATCAGACCAACTGACATGACAGAAAAGGAAAATGACAAATGCTGGAGAGGATGTGGAATAATTGGGACACTAATGAATTGTTGATATAGTAATGAACTGGTCCAACCATTCTGGAGAACAATTTGGAACTATGCCCAAAGGGCTATAAAACTATGCATACTCTTTAACTCAGCAATACTGTTATTAGTTCTGTATCCCAAAGAGATCATAGAAAAGGGAAAAGGACTTATTTGTACAAATAATATTTGTAGCAGTTCTTTTTGTGGTGGCAAAGAATTGGAAATTGATGGGATGCTTGTCAGTTGGGGAATGGTTGAACAAGTTGTGGCATATGATTGTGATGGAATACCATGATGCTATAAGAATGACAAGCAGGAGGGTTCCAGAAAAGCCTAGGAAGATTTACATGAACTGATGCAAAGTGAAGTGAGCAGAATCAGGAAAACACTGTACACAGTAACAGCAACATTGTAATGATGATCAACCATGAAAGACTTGGCCACTCTGATCAAGACAATGATCCAAGAAAATTCCAAGGGACCTATGATGAAAAATGCTGTCCACCTCCAAAGAGAGAATTGATGGACCCAGTGCAGATTGAAGCATTTGTCCTGAGACAAATCATTCCACTTCTCAGTGCTCAGGGCTAGAGGTATCAAACTCACTGTTGCAAGCATCAAGCAAAACTCCTCAGTAGAGCCAGAATCATCAATCAATAAACATTTATTAAGAAGAAGAGGAGGAGGAGAAGGTAGATGAGGAAGAGGAGGAGGAAGGCAAGGAGGAAGAGAACAATAATAACAATAACAACAATTACAAGAACAACAAGCATTTACTATGTGCCAGGTACTGTGCTAAGCATTGTAGATACAAAAAAAAAAGGCAAAAGTCAGTCCCTGCCCTTAAGGAGCTCACAATCTAATTGGGGAGACAACAAGCTAAAATATATATCAAAGTTATATCCAGGAGAAGCAGGGAATAATAAGAGAGGGAAAGCACTAGAATTAAGAGGGGTTGGGAAAAACTTCCTATAGAAAATGGGGTTTTAGTTGGAACTTAAAATAAGCCAGGGGAACCAGATTAAAATATAATTAGGAAGTATTTAACAGAATAAATAAAATTATAATACAACATAGATAACATTAGTTTGTGACTTTCTAGATCAATATTCAGCCTCAAGAATCTGTTTCTTTTTAAGTTTGACACCACTGCTCTAGTCAACTCTCCAAAGACTGTAAGTTATGGACAAGGTGCATTGGTAGAAGCTTCCTCACTTGGGAGTTCCCTCTTCTAAGGAAATCACAGATCCAGGACCGATCCCTTACATCTGCAAAGCCAGCAGGAGGGCTGCTGGTCTACTCTCCTGAAGGGTTGTAACCAACAAAGTAATCAGTGGTCTATGAACTAAACAATTGATGTGAAAGAAAAGATAAAATGTGAAAGAAGAAAAATAGAGCCCTTTCACAGTCCATCCACAAATTTAGGTATAACAGTCATTTCTACTCTAAAAGTTCTAAAAGAAATGGAAAAGAAGGAAGAACGGTGAACAATGCTTATTGGTTCCCCTTCACTACCTAATTCCACCAAACATCACGATTTGTGGGGAAGGGCCAGCAAACAGTATGGGCCCTTTAGACAAGGGACCCTGGTCTCAACCCTTTCTGCTCAGGAAAGAGCCAAGTTTCTGCTCCTCTCTCTGAAGAGAATGGTGTGAGGAAGGGTGGAATTGATTTCACCATGGTTGGGAGACAAATCCAGTGCTTTTTAAACTATAGGTCACCACCCTATATGGGGTCACAAAAAATTTGGCAACAGTAAAAGTTTTCTGAACACGCAACAACCAAAAATTAATTAAAAATCAAATGCGTAATGAATCCAAGGTGTTTCTGGATTCACATTGTATCCAGCAACTCCACTGCAACCTTGGTTCTGAACACAAAGCATGTGCACTTTGCACTGAACATGCCCTCAGGCCATGTAACAACAACTAATGTGGCTGAAACATGGAAAGGGGTTACCAGTGGAAAAAGTTTAAGGAGCCAATTAGGCAGCTAGCTAAACTACCATCTAGCTGAGTAGCCAAGTGAAAGCCAACACAAGAAACAGAGTTATATAGAGAACCTGGGTTCTCTATAGCAGCAGTTGCAGAGAAGGGAAAGAACCAGGAAGAGTGAAGGGAGAGAATTCAACAAGACCTCAGAAACTCACAGGATACTGACAGAGATGACTTTGTGAAGGGTTAGGGCATGAAAAGAAACAGAGGAAGAAAGGAAGGAAGTAATTCTCATAGGAAAGATTTTCTTTTGCTGACAGAGCAGTTATGGGAAAGAAATAGGAAAGAAAGAAAAGAAATTCAAGACTGAGAAAAAAGAAAAGGAAGTACTGTGTTCATTTCTGGACACCACACTTTAGTGAAAACATTGACATGATCTGGTGTGGCCAAGGTGGAATGACCAGTGAGGGAGCAGGAGACCTTCACATTAGAGAAGCTGATGAAAGAATGAGAGTTGTTTAGCCTGGAGAAGAGAAAACTTTAGAGAACATTTTAACCATCTTCATGCATTTGAAAGGCACAAAAGAAGGATTAGACTTGGCCCAAGAAAGCAGAACTAAGAGGAAGGGGTGGAGGTTTCAGAGAAATAAATATAAGCTCTGTGTCCAGGAAAACATCCTAGAAATTATCCAAAAGTGCAATGGGTTGCCTAGGGAACTAATAACTTCCTCTTCACTTGATGTTTTTAATGAAAGATTGGGCATCCACTATTGGGAGTGTTGTCAAAGAGAATCTTGGTCAGGTGTGGGTTGAGCTAGAGTGCCTTTGACGTCCTTTCCAACAGAGGTTCTATGACTGTGGAAATTCCTTGAACAGCTTCAGTGGAGAGCTGAGTTTCAGATTGGATTGGTCATTTATATATTGATACAAGTTTGGATGGTGTAGGTCAAGAACTGTCTATACACCAATGGAGGGGGCTCCATGAGGAGAACATATGATTCCTTTAGGTGATTATCATTTAAATTATTTATGCAAACTACATACAGAGAATCAAAATCTACATTGAGTCTTTTATCATGCTCTGATCCTTTCTAGCAACTTTTCCCCCTAGTACTAAACTCCAATTGCTCAAGTTAATTCTAAATAGACATGCCCATTTTTTATTATTTTCTCATAAAAAAAGATATGTCTACGAGTAAATTGATTGAATTTTCTCTATTACAGACTGGGAAACCTAAAAATCTTTATACTTTAGGGAGTGCTTATCACTAAATAGCATTAAAGAAGCCAACCGGACAGACGTCTACAGTATTTCATATGTTTAAACAGGAAACATTATGGATTTCCTGTTGGATCAATATCTTGTATTTCTAAAGTGATGTCAAGCAAATTTGTGGTCTTTTACTTGTACGACCTCAATTGTCCCTTATTTTTCTTTGGCATCTGCTAGTTTGAGTCAGCTAAATCTATGGCTCAGAGCACAAAGATTAAAAACAAAGTGGGATATGGTGAAACACAGAGTTATATCATAATGACCATTTTTTCTTGCTATTCTGTTTAGAAAAAAATTGTATTTATTTTGTAAATATTTACTTGTAAATAAATATTATCTATCACCCTCCTCCAGTAGACCATAAGCTCTGTGGGGGAAGGCAAATACTATTTTCATGTTTGTGGTTTATCCCCAGAACCTAGGACAGTGCCTGACACATAGTAGGACACTTAATAGATGCTTACAGAATTGAGTTGTTTAACCCAGAGGCTTAGACTCTCCATACAAGCAGACTTCTCTGTTTGTTAAAGAATTACCATTTCATTAAATATACCATGAACACATCTAATAACTTGTCTGCTAGAATCCCACAACTTGGGCAAGTGGATATTTAGGTCTGAAAATTCTATCACCTACTCGAGAAAAATACAGTAACAAATGCATACCAGAAATGTCAAAGTGACAAAACAATCCTCAACTCTCATCTTTTATAGGCAGCCTGTGTTGGAATAACAGCCAGCTTTAGATCAGGAAGACCTGGTCTCAAGACCTGCCTCTAACATATACTGGTTGTCTGACCAAGTGCAAATAATTTAAACTTTCAGTGCCCTAGTCAGCACTTTGTTACTGTTATAAGTGATTGAGCTGAACTACAGCAGAGAATAGAATTTTATATATTGGGAGTTTTTTATACTGGTAAGTCTAGACTAAAATGTGTAAGACACTAGGTGCTAGCAAAAACAATGGGATGGTGCCCAGGGAGAGTGATGCCTAAACAGATAAGTATTGCAACCTTAGTAAACTTCAATATGGCAAATAAATTACCATCTTCACATAGACCACCATAGAATGTTACAATTAAAGCTAGAAGGGACTTTGGAGATCATCTAATCCAACTCCATTTATTGATGGAGAAACTGATGGAGAAAAGTAGGATAAAGGTACTCAGCAATTAACAGAATCAGAATTTGAACCCAGATCCTGTCTCCAAATCTAGGAGAAAAGTCTTCTAAGCAAATTCATAAATGAAGCGAGGTTAGGGAGAACGTTCAGCTAGTTAAGATAACAAACTATCTTCCAGTGCTTTATCACCATCCCTTTGCAGACAATTCAATTCATTAATTACAAATGAATCTTACTTTTAAGATCACTCTGCTAAAAACTCTTTTTGGTCACATTCTGTTCAGTTCTTATTCATGTGTCATTTTTAAAAGTCACAAAATGCCATTTTTTTACAAAACATTCCACTATTTAGGTTATTTGTTCATAGTTTTCCCTTCCAGTTGGTGCATATTATGGATGTTTCCCTAGAATGAGCCAAAGTTTTATAACAAAGGGAAAATTTAGGAAGGGATCCTGTAATTCAACTTTCATTCTTTTTGGTTTCTTTTTTCTAGGGAAGTTCTGAAATCTCTCTTCATTTTTCTTAAAAAGAATTGGAAAATGAGTCTGTCATTTAGGATTAGTCCCAAACAAATTGATCCTATCTAGGCTAACTCTGCTTTTTAGCTAATTCTCCCAATTTGCCAGTTATCACACATGTGGCCAACAAAATCTAAATCCAAATTGATATGTTGAAAGTGGGCCTCAACATTATCCTAAAATCCAATTCTATGTTTCATCTATGAAACAGTCACATATGTAATAGCTTGCTGACCAGAAGAAACCAATCAGGCAAGCAGTGAGTCAGACAGTATTTATTAACTTTACTATGTGTCAGGCACTATGCTATGTGCCGGAGATACAAAGAAAGGCAAAAACCAAACATCACTTTCCAGTCAAATGAGGAAACAAATGAGTTCTGTAAGAAATAAGGCAGTAGACCTAAAAGAACTATGATTGACTCTGCATTGGGTCTCAAACTTTTTAATCTCAGGATGCCAGAGGGTTTTTGTTAATATGGGTTACATTTATCAATATTTACTGCATTAGAAATATAAACTGAAGATGACAGAGTAAAAATGTAGTCGCTCTCACCCTCCCTTATCAATCTCTGAAAACCCAGAAAATATCACCTCAGAAAAAAACCTGGAACAGCTGAACCAGAAGAAAGATGGGGTGCAGCACTGAAGTAGCCAGGTAGCTAGAGGGATTAATGGGAAAGGCCCCTCTTACCCTGGGGAAGGGGAGCAGTACAAAGCAGGAGTCACCCAGCCAGCTAGTGGAAAGACCCACTTTAGCACACCAGGAGGAGATTCTGGTGCCTTGGCATTCTACAGCAAACGAGTCTCCCGATGCCTCAGCAAAAATAAGGGAAACAGCACTGCAAAGGGCCCCAAGTGGATAAGCACCCGGCAGTATTGTCTGAAAGGAGCTGAAGAAAGCAACCTAGAGGTGCCAAAAAGTTCCAACCTTGTTGATTCCAGCCCAACACCAGGTAAGCTGTCAGAACCCTACAGCCTCCAACTACCAACCAGGAGGAGATCCCAAAGCCCAGGTGGTCGAGCAGGCAAACGCCTACAGCTGTATCTCTGAGTGCCTCCGTGAGGGTGGGGCAACCAGTGGAAACCAGTTCAAAAAACCACCAGGTGCCTCGGCATTCTAAAGCAAAGAAGTCTCCCAGTACTTCAACAGAAGTAAGGGAGGCAGCACTGCAAGGGGCCCCGGGCAGATAAACACCTGGCAGCACTTATCTAAAAGGAGCTAAACAAAGCTAAAGGAAAGGAAAAGCAGGCAACCTAGATTTACCTGAAAGTCCCAGCCTTGCTGATTCCGGCCCAACACCAGATAAGCTGCCGGAAACCTACAGCCTCCAATTGCCAACATAACAGGCCCCAGCACACAAAGCCAGTGACCAAGACCTAGGCTCCCAACACAAGAAGCTTGGGTCAGTGCCCTCTGCTCCCCAGCAGGAGAGCTTAATCTCTTTAAAGGCCAGGGAATAAAGAAACACCATGGGTAAAAAGAAATGTACTACAGACTCCTATTATGAGAAGAGTGACGATCAAGACAGAAATTCTGAAGAGGACAACACTGTCATCTAAACCCACATCTGCAACATCAAAAGGGAATATGAACTGGTCTGAAGCCCAAAAAGCCTTCTTAGAAGAACTCAAGGATTTTAAAAGTCAAATGAGAGAGGCAGAGGAGTCCTTTAAAAGTACAATTGGCCAAATGGAAAAAAAATACAATGAAGAAAATAAATCCCTTAAAAATGCAATTGACCAATTGGAGAAGAAAGTACAAAATCTAACAGAAAAAAACAATTAAAAATTAGAATTGAACAAACGGAAACTAATGACTCTATGAGAGAATAAGAATCAGTCAAACAGAAACAAAAAAAATGAAAAAATAAATGAAAACATAAATACCTCACGGGTAAAACAGCTGACCTGGAAAATCAATCCAGGAGAGACAATTTAAAAATTATAGACCTACCTAAAAGCCATGATGAAAAAAAGAGGCTGGACAACATCCTTCAGGAAATCATAAAGGAAAACTGCCCTGAAGTCCTAGAACCTGAAGGTAAAATAACTATAGAATGAATCCGTAGCTCCCCGCCTGAAAGAGATCCCAAATTGAAGATACCAAGAAATATAATAGCTAAATTCCAAAATTACTAGATAAAAGAGAAATTACTGCAAGTGCCAGAAAGAAACAATTTAAATATCATGGAACCACAGTCAGGATTACACAGGACCTTGCAGTCTCTACATTAAAAGACTGTAGGGCATGGAACATGATATTCTGTAAGGCAAAAGAGCTTGGAATGCAGCCAAGGATTAACTACCCAGCGAAAATAAGTGTGATTTTTCAGGGAAGGAGATGGATATTCAATGAAATAGGGGACTTCCAAACATTCCTGATAAAAAGAACAGAGCTCAACAAAAAATTTGATCTTCAAGTACTAGATTCAAGAGAAATATAAAAAGGTAAATGGGACAGAAAAATACAATATGTTGTCAATAAGGGCAAAATGTTTACATCCCTACAAGGGAAGATGACACTTGCAACTCTTGAGAACTGTATTGTTGTTATATCATGTTAAAGGAGTATACATAAAGGGGGTGGATATAAGTTGACTTTGATGTAATGATAAAAAAAAAATAATCAAGTGGGTTAAATGGATCCAAGTAAGTGGATTAGTCTGAGCTAAGAAAATATACTGAGAAAGGAGGAGGCAGACAAGGGTAAATTATATTACAAGAAAAGACACAAAAACCTATTAGAGCAGAGGTAAAGAAGGGAGGGGGATGAGCATTGTTTGAACCTTACTTTCATCAAATTTGGCTCAAGAAGGGAATAGCATAATCAGTTAGGTATAGAAATCTAACTTGTACTATAGGTAGTAGGAGGGAAAAGGTGAAAGAAAAGGGAGGGGGGATAGAAGGAAGGGAAGAAGCAATAAGGGTAAAGGGGAAGAAAAGGGAAAGGGATAATAGAAGGGAGGTTGGACCCAAGGAGACGCTGGTCAAAAGCAAAACACTAGTGGGGGGGGGAGAAAAAAGGAGAAAGAAAAGCATAAACAGGGGGGGAAAAGGAGGAGAAAAAGACACAGATAGTAATCATAACTGTAAATGTAAATGGGATGAACTCTCCCATAAAACAGAAGAATATAGCAGATTGGATTAAAAACCATAATCCTACAATATGTTGTTTACAGGAAACACATTTGAAAAAGAGTGACACATACAGGGTAAAGGTAAAAGGCTGGAGCAAAATATATTATGCTTCAGCTGAAGTAAAAAAAGGCAGGGGTAGCAATCCTGGTCTCAGACAAAGCAAAAGGAAAAATAGATCTTATCAAAAGAGATAAGGAAGGAAACTACATCCTGCTAAAAGGCACCATAGACAATGAAGTAATATCATTACTAAACATATATGCACCAAACGGTATAGCATCCAAATTCTTAGAGGAGAAGTTCAGGGAGTTACAGGAAGAAACAAAGGCAATGCAACTAAGATTAGAAGGAAGGTAGAAAATTGGGAAAGAATTTTTACAACCAGTTTCTCTGATAAGGGCCTCATTTCTAAAATATATAGAGAATTAAGTCAAATTTATAAGAATACAAGCCATTCCCCAATTGATAAGTGGTCAAAGGATATGAACAGACAGTTCTCAGATGAAGAAATTAAAGCCATCTATAGTCATATGAAAAAATGCTCTAAATAACTATTGATTAGAGAAATGCAAATCAAAACAACTCTGAGGTACCACATCACACCTATCAGAATGGCCAACATGACGAAACGGGAAAATGATAAATGTTGGAGAGGACGCGGTAAAATTGGAACACTAATGCATTGGTGGTGGAGTTGTGAAATGATCCAACCATTTTGGAGAGCAATTTGGAACTATGCCCAAAGGGCTATAAAAATGGGCATACTCTTTGACCCAGCAATAACACTTCTAGGGCTATATCCCAAAGAGATCACACAAATGGGAAAAGACCTACATGTACAAAAATATTACTAGCAGCTCTTTTTGTGGTGGCAAAGAATTGGAAATTGAGAGGATGCCCATCAATTGGGGAATGGCTGATCAAGTTGTGGTATATGAATGTGATGGAATACTATTGTGCTATAAGAAATGATGAACAGGCTGACTTCAGAAAAACCTGGAAAGACTTGTATGATCTGATGCTGAGTGAAGTGAGCAGAACCAAGAGAATGTTGTACACAATAACAGCCACGTTGTGTGATGACTAATATTGATAAACTTAACCCTTCCTGGCAATACAAGGATCTAAGACATCTCCAGAGGCCTTGTGATAGAAAACGCTATCCACACTCAAACAAAGAACTATGGAAGCTGAATTGTTATTTTTTTTCTCTTCTGTTGAGTTTTGTTTCCTCTTTCTGATGGTTCCTCCTATTGGTTTTAATTTCTACTTACAACATCACTAATGTGAAAATATGTTTAATATGAATGTAATTATTTAGCCTATATCAGATTGTGCACCTTCTTGGGGAGGGTGGTGGGGAGGAAGGGGGAGAAAAATTTTAAACTCAAAAGCATATGGAAGTGAATATTGATAAATCAAAATAAATTGATAAAAAATTTCAAAAAGAAATATAAACTGATCATTCTAAAATATTTATCACTTCATTGAAATAATAAATCCATCGTATATTAGCATAAATAACATGTTTTAATGAAAAATAACTATAGTTTCCAAAACTTTAAAACCTCAGGAAGAGTGGCATTGTTTTACACATTTTTACATGTCTCTTAAAAGAAGAGAGCTAAATTCTCATACTTGGTTCTGCTTTGAATCTGTTCCAATACATAATTTTGGTTGAAGCATATAAAGAAAATGTAGCCTCACACAGATATGTGGTTGGAAAAGGAAGACATATTTTACTAGACAAATAAGATGAAAACAGTTTTGACCTTGTGGACCTCCTAAAAGGATCTCAGGGACCCTTAGAGATCCACAGACAACAATATGAGAACAGCTGGTAGAGTCTGCATGATTTAAAATAAAAGGATCTAGGTATGAATCCCAGCTCTGCTACTCACTGCTCTGAGTGGGATGCCTTGGATAAGTCACTGCATCTCTTTAAGTCTCACTTTTCCACACCTATAAAATAAGGGGATGGACCAGATACCTCCTAAGGTTCCTTTCAGCTTTAAGACAATAATTGTCAACAGTACAGAGAAATGTACTAAACAGTTGAAAATAATAGAAGAAGAAATAAATATTTTCTGGTATTCCCAGACACATTATAATTAACCTGATCTCATACACTTTTTTTCTCATAGATCGTTATCTCTAAAACACTTTTAGAGTTCCTTGTCCTCCTTCCCTCAGAATGCTAAGATTTTTTATTTTTAAAATGGTATTTTATTTTTTCCCCAATTACATGTAAAAACAATTTTTAACATTCTTTTTTGAAAATATAGAGTTTGAGGACAATGCTACTTAGGTCCTTAGGAACCAATAGCTTTCAGTGACTACAGTTGCATTCTATTTATTATAATTCAAGTCTGGTGAGATGCTGCCATTATGAACCCTTTTAATGCATTGAGAAAGAATGTAGATCTGTCTGTCACAAGTGGTCTTATTGTACCTTTGCAGAGCATTTTTAAAATAGATTGTGTCTTGACTGCAGATCTAATGATCTTTATACTCTCACTACTTTAAGCTTGAGATTTCAAGTAGGTATTTTCTATTGTTCTTATATCCATGACATGGAACATATTTTAATGTGTCTGTCAGTTTTAAAGGATTTGTTAATACCAATGGCATCAGGAAAAATCATATATCAGGCTAGCTTTAGTCTTGGGGGCCTGATCCTTAAAGAGGTCATTTTCTCTCTTGGACTTGTTGCCCCTACCTGCAGTACTCCAGGAAAATCTCTGAATATATTCATGACATAGCTCACATGTAGATTTCTCCAAATATGGGTAACAGAGTCACTAATTCTTCTAAGAAACCTAAAGAGCTAAATGGATGCTGGGTATAGAACTGCTTTTATTTCATTTCACAGCAAAATCACAGGACACAAAGGACATGCAGGTACCAAGCACTAACTATAGAAACACATTAAGCCCTCGATAACCCTTTAGTACTCTGCCTCCCCCAGGTAAACTCATTTAAAAGGAGGAAGCTGTTGAACAAGTAATTCCCTTCCCATTGGACTTATATTGTTTGAGCAACTCAAGACAATAATGGAAGGTGTGGAAAGGTCCAGATGGCTCTCATGCTCAAAAATACACACACATTCCTGCAATCTTTCAGATATATTTGATTCTTTCTTTTTTGAGGGGGGATGAGGCAATCGGGTCATGGTTTCACAGCTAGTAAGTGTCAAGTGTCTGAGAACAAATTTGAACTCAAGTCTTCCTGATTCCAGGGCCGGTGCTCTATCCACTGCATTACCTAGATGCCCCTCAGATATATTTGAAGATCACCTTCCTTCAACAAAAAACATGCTGTTAAAGAAATCTCCTTCTAGGACAGGGGATCTTAACCTTTTTGTATTGTTGTTGTGCAATCATTTCAGTTGCATCTGACTCTTCGTGATCCAACATGGGGTTTTCTTTGCAGAGATACTGGAGTGGTTTGCCATTTTCTTCTCCGAGTCATTTTACAGATGAGGAAACTGAGGCAAACAGGGTTAAATGACTTGGCCAAGATCACACCGCTAGTAAGTGTCTGAGGCTGAATTTGAATTCAAATCTTTCTGGCTCCAAGCCTGGTACTCTATCCACTACACCACTTTAGCAGTCCAGTGAAGCATATGAACCCCTTCTCAGAATAATGTTTTTGAATGTATAAAATAAGACACATAGGATTACAAAGGAAACTAACTATATTGAAATAGTTATCAACAATTTTAAAAGAACATTTTTGTGGACCTCAGGTAAAGAACCACCCTCCTTTGTTTGGCCACACAGATTGGGTTAAAGCAAAGATTTTGGTTTGGGAATTTACAGAATATTGGTACTCAGGAAGCTGGTATAAACAAGATATTTATTAATAAAAGGTACAGCAAGCAGTCAAAAAATAAAGCATATAAACAGACAGAGACTGATCCCCACAGATGCAAGAAATTCATCCAGTGGGAGGGGAGAGAGGCATGTCAAAGAGAAAACACGCTCAAAGTTGGGGTTCAATGAAAAGTGAAACTATATGCCCTAAAAATGGATCAGGTAACCAGAGTCAGATTGCAGGGGGAGGACCCGGCATTCCTAATTAGACTGAGAAGTAGTAGAGTTCTTGGGATCACTTATCAATTAATACAAGGCTTAGGTGAGGCTCAGGTAGGGGGAGTTTCTTTTTTTTTCCCAAATTAGTCCTGTTGTAAAGAAGAATTAGAACGAATGGGAGAAACCATGAGAAAGAAGAAACAACAACAACAACAACAACAGTAAAAAAGAGAGAGCAAATAGTATACTTTCATCTACATTCAGACCCCGTAGTTCTTTTTCTGGACGTGGATAGCATTTTCCATCCTGAGTCTTTTGGAACTGTGTTAGATCCTTGCATTGCTGAGAAGAGCTAAGTCTATCAAAGTCAGTCATGGAGCAATGTTGCTGTACTGTGTACAATGTTCTCCTGGTCCTGCTCATTTCCCTCAGCATCAGTTCATGTCTTTCCAGTTTTTTCTGAAGTCTACCTGCTCCTCATTTCTTATGGAACAATAGTATTTCATCACATTCATATACCACAACTTGTTCAGCCATTTCCCAACTGTTGTGCATCTAAGGGGAGTTTATTGAGACCAAAAATGGCAGAAAGTCTGGGATAACTATCTATGGTAACAAGAGGGGAATAACTTGGAAATGTGTTTTGCATGACTTTACATGTATAACCTACGTCACCTTCTCGGTGAGATGGAGTGGAGGAAAGGAGAGAATTTGGAACTCAAAATTTGGAAAAAAAATTGTTAAAATTGTTTTTACATGTAATTAGGAAAAAATAAAATAGTAAACAAGAAAAAAAGAGTGGAATGATTCAGAGATCACCACTATCAATCAGAAGTTTTATCCAATCAGAACTTGTAAGCATTAACTATTTGAAATAGGTTTGACATAGATCAGAACAATAAAAAAGTGCAACCTTGTCTGTCTTTGCTTATGTGCTATATGTATATATATATTAGGCCCACTTAGCCTAAATGACTTCATATTGAAATCCTATCATTGTAACTATAATATTAAACAATATAAAGATTACAATTATCATGTACCTCCTGCTATAGGATGTGTCCAAACTCTCCATCTTAGAATCCTAAGACTGTAGATTTAGAGCTGGAAGGGAACTTGGAGTTAGAATTATTCATAAGGTAACTCTCATGCATAGGAAAATTCAATGTCAGGATCTCTCCGCTCCAGCCAAGTACAAACATATGTCTATATCTGCCATAGACTTCTAAAGAAATGTTATGAGCACCCCTAATGCTGATCCTTCCTGGGAAGGAAATTCTTGAGGATTCTCTAACCTGTGCTCAGTAAAGGACAGAGGATGGCAAAAGGCAGCCATGAACTTCCTTCTCAGGCCATGTGGGAAAAACTATGTAGCTCCCTATGTGTTTCCACCTGAAAGTCACCATTAACTTAAGAAAGCAAGATAAACAAAATATTGTAAAAATGCATAGTCAAGTAAAAAAAAAAGTTTTGTATTGACCATGTCAAAAAAAATTATTAAGTTTCAATGTGTACTCTGAATCCACTCTCTATCTAGGGGTGAGTCAGCTTATATTTTCCATGAATATATTCATATCTCAATTTTTCATTCATGTCTCTGATACCCTATTCTTCTTCCTCTGCCCCTAATGACCTCTCAAATATATAGGAAATTGTGTAAGACTACAGTTACTGCCTTCTGGGAAAGTATATTGGTTTCAAACGGTGTGCCGTTTATTTGAAATATACCTAAAACATTCGTGGTGTTAGTCACCACTTCCAGAGCAACCATGTAGACAAATATTCACAAAAACTAAATGTCTGGCTCCCATACACACTCAAATCCCATTTTACTTCATCCTTTGAAACCCTACAAATGGAAAGACGTCAATTACCCTCCCACTACAATCTGGGTGGGTAGTGGGATTGGAGGTATGGAATAATACATTAACATCAGCTTTAGATTGATGGTTATGAGGCCTAGAGTTTTGCTGAAGTCATCCCCATCAGAAGACTGAGCTAGGGCAGGAGACAAGAAGGTTTGGGGTCAGTCACTTGGTCTAGCTCATTTGTTGATGGAAACCATCCCCACACAGTTTCCATGCTCTAGCTGTGTTTGGTATTGTAGTTAAGCAAGGTCCTTTAGCAGAAAGGGAAAGGAAAGCCACAGCCCCATTGCCACAGGCCTATACCATGTGTATGGTAAGGGAGACTACTAAAATAAGCTAGCCAAATAGTGGAGGAAAGAGAAGCTTAAACTGTGTCAGTACACAGGCAATAGCCTATTCAGGGGTGGGGAAGTGGCCTCAAGGTCACATGTGGTGTTCTAGGTTCTCAGGTGTGGCCTTTTGACTGAGTCCAAGTTTTTTTGGTTTTGTGTTTGTTTTTGTTTTTGGTTTTGTTTTTGTTTTTTTTGGTTTTGTTTTTTTTTTGCTTTTTGGTGAGGCAATAGGGGTGAAGTGACTTGCCCAGGGTCTCACAGCTAATAAATGTCAAGTGTCTGAGACCAGATTTGAACTCAGGTTCTCCTAACTCCAGGGCCAACGCTGTATCCACTGAGCCACCTAGCTGCCCCTTGAGTCCAAGTTTTACAGAACAAATCCTTTTATTAAAGGGATTTGTTCTGTGAAGTTTGAATTCAGCCACACTTGAGGACCTAGAGGGCCACATGTGGCCTCGAGGCTGCAGGTTCCCCACCCCTGGACATTCTCAGAACTCTTTATCTAGGCCCAGCTAGGTGACACAGTGGATAGAGCACCAGCCCTGGAGTCAGGAGGACCTGAGTTCAAATTTGGCCTCAGACACATAACACTCACTAGCTGTGTGACTCTGGCAAGTCACTTAACCCCAATTGCCTTACCAAAAAAAAACCAAAAACAACAAAAAAACAAACAAACAAACAAAAACTCTTCATGTAGAATTCTTTTCTTCTTTCATTTCTTAATCAGTCATCTATTTTAGCACTAAAATTTTCAAAGCTTCATATTAGCCTAAAGCTAAAAAATCAACTTTTAAAAAATTTCTCCAGCTGTTTCAAAACTACAAAAGTAGTACTATACTGTTGCCAATGCTTATTTCCGGTTGTGAATAACTCTCAAATGGCAGAAGCACAAGACTTCCAATGTCACATGTGAGTTTTCATATTGATGTCATAAGGATGCTGGGGGAGTGCAGGAACTATCTTTGGTTGTGCCGCCCTCTTGTCACATAAGTAGGCTATTGGTTTTTTCAGTCATATATTTATTTGATGATATCTTTTATGCCACCACTCCTGCAAGATCCACTATATAAAATTTAATTTGAATGCATTTAACAAGCTTTGTACGTGTGCACTAAGACACTGTCGCATTTCATACTTAGAGGAAGTACAACATCATGAAAGAATGCTGGACTTTGGAATCAGAATATTTCTGCTTAAGTCCCAATAATGCCATCTGTTCAATTTCAAATGAATTGCTTCTCTCAGCCTCAGTTCCCACATATGTAATATAGCAAGGTTGGACCAAATGATCCTAAATGTCTGAGACAGTCCAAACCTTTAATGATAACTTTTTACGGTTTACAGAGAATCTTAGCTCTATTACTATAGACCAGTGTGGTCATGTTGGAATGGATTGGTGGCATATGAGAGGCCATATTTATGATATCACAGATATTGGGTTTTTTCAATGAATAATTTTTTTACCAACTGTTATATGAATTTTAGAGAGTTGTCTGAAAATTTAAGTGATGCTGCTGGTTACACAGCCTGTGTGGAAAGCTAAACTTGAACCCAGGTATTCTTGACCCAGAAGCCAGCCCTTTCTCTTCGTTCTAGGCTATCTCTGGATTAGGTTGGAATTCGTTTTTTTTCTCTTTACCGTAAGGAAGCAATATATCAAACTTTTATGATGCAATGAATGCCTGAAAACTCTTATAAGGAGAATGGTCTCCAGGTAGACAGCCTGCTGGAGCAGATCTTTCTCTGACGCCAAAGAGGAGGTGTCAAGAGTTCTCATGACTAGGAGACACTGTTCTTCCTGTGTCACAGCTATAAAGATACAAGACCAGATGAGGTATCATTTTTTCATGACGGCTTTTCCACTTGACAACTACTGCCAACAACTAGCTTCACAAATGCTTCCCCACATAGCAGAACCCACCTCTCCACTTTTGAATCCCTATCACCAACTCCAGGTTTGAGTACAATGACTGCAAACTGCCTCTTAACAACTGAAGTAGCCTCCACTCATTCAGATGACAAGGCATCCCAAATACTCCCCAATTATCTCTAAATTCCAAAGAACTCCTTTAGCCAACTCAGAGATGTCAATCTGCCAACCCTAAGGATGAGGTAGGAAAAGGTGAGCATTCTCTTATCATGTGTCTGATGGTTCCCTATTTCCAACTAAAACCAACAACAAAAAAACACCCAAGTTCCTGAATCTAACCTTCACTATAGATTGATGCCTCCCTACCTTTCCAGTCTCATCTCATTCCCTTTCTTCCTTAGCTAGACTGGATTCCTAGCTGTTCTTCATACATGTCCCGAACTTTCCCACCAGTGTGTTTTTGCTCATATCATTCCCTTTGCTTGGAATACCTTGCCCAACTCAAGTTATTAATACCCTAACTATCCTTGAAGACCCTCCTCAAATGCTACCTCTCTCTAAAGTTACCAATAAACTCTTAATTGTTAAACTGGATGACTTTTTCTTAGTTTTCATTCTGTTTGACCTCTCTGCAGCTGTTGATACTGATGTATCCCACTTGGAACTTACTATTCATTTTTCGTATCTTGAAGAGCACTTTGCTAAACATCTTATGGCCTCACTACAGTCTTTTCTGCTCTGTTGCTATTACATAGGTATCAAATATTGATCATGTGTTGTTTTGTGTTTGTATGTGTGTTATATACCCACAATTAGACTGCGTACTCTATGAGGAGTAAGTCAAGTACATGTTTTTGATGTTTGTATCTCCTCCGGGACAGTGCTTTGCACATAAAAAGAACTTAATAAATGGTTGTTGAATGATGAATGAGTGACCTATTGTTGTTTATTTTCAGTTTTATGTATTTCTCCATTATTAAAATACAAAAGTATTTAGGCAATATTGTGTTGACATTTACATTCATTGGCACTTTGCTTAGAAATTTAAACCTAGCCTAGGCAGAAACTGAATAAAATCAGTATTCTTCCCTTTATAGAATTTGCATGAGTTTCATTGGTAGTATTTTTATGTTAATGAATCATCATCTCTATTAGACAGATTTTTAGAGCCTTTCACTCACTCCTCAACCCTTCCACTTGACTGAAACTGCTCTCTCCAAAGTTACCAATAATCTCTTAATTGCTAAACCAGATAGCTTTTTCTCAGCCCTCATCCTGCTTGACCTCTCTCCAGCTTTTGACACTGTTGCCCCAGTTCTCCACCTGGATAACTCCCCTCCTTTAGCTTTTATGGAACTGTTCTCTCCTGGTTCTCATTCTCCCTGTCTGACTGTTCCTCTTCCACCTGCTTTGCTCACTCATCCATAAATCAATTACTCAATCAATAAGCATTGATCAAACATCTACTGTGTTGTACTTGTCACACAGTACTAGGTGCTAGGACTACAAATACAAAGAATGAAACAGTGCCTACTCTCTCAGAACCTACGTTATAATGGGAGGAGAGGGGAGAACCAGTACATATATAAGATTATATAGAATAATCTTAAAGAGAATAAATGCAAAGAGTTAAGTACAAAGTAGTTTGGGAGGGAGAGTACTAGAAGTTGGGTGAGAAGGAAAAAGCTTCACATGAAAGGTAGTGTTTGAGCTATGTCTTGAATGAAAAGAAGGATTCTACAAGGTAGAATTGGAGGTGGCAGCAGTGTATAGGATGGATGGGAATAGGGAGAGACTTGAGATGGGAGACCAATTAGGAGACTATCACAATGATCTAGGTGAAAAGTGATGAGGGCCCATAGTAATGTGGTAGCTTTGTAAGTAGAAAGAAGAGGTCAGATGCGAGGGGTGTTATAAAGGTCAAAATGACGATATTTGGCAACTGATCTGATTTGAAAGGTGAGGCAGAGTGAGGAGTTGAGGATAAAGCCAAGACTACAAACCTGGGAGAATGGAGGGATGATCATGCCTTCAAAAGAAATAAAGAGGAAAGAGTTTGAGGGGAAAGATGATGAGTTCAGTTCTTAATATGTTGATTTTGAAATACTTGTTAGTATATCAAGTTTTAAAAGCCAATAGGTAATTGATGATGTAAGACCTTCATTCTGTGGATTTATTATCTCTTCAATATGCATATTCTTGTAATAGTGCATTGAATGGATCCCTTGTGTAGGATTTATGAGGAGCCATTGACAAGAGTATTACAGGAGACATGGATGACTTGAAATCTGCACCAATAGAGAGAGTATATGCATTGATGAAATCATAAATCCATTCAACCGTTGAAATAAATAAGATTATTATAAAGAGGTAGCATGGCATAGTGAAGAGGGAGCATTCCCTGAAGTCAAAAAACCTGTGTCCAAGTCTTTTTTCTGATGGACACTGGCTATGTGATTTGGGAAAGTCATTTAACATCTTAATACTCAAGGCAACTCAGACAATAAATTGTAAAGAAGGTGCTGGTCTGCATTGGTAGAGTGAGTTGCCTCTCCCAGGAGTTCCCTGTTCCTATGAAATCACAGATCTAGTCCCCAACCTCATTCCTCATCCTATCTCCAAAATAGTAGTTGCCTAATATATGCCTACTGAATTGAATTGATAGAATTGAATACATCACCTTTTTTTTTTGCAAAATAGCAAGCTTCTTGTATAAAACTTAATTGTAAACTCTCTCTATTCTTAGTTTAAACTAGCAATCTCATTCAATTGTGAATACCACCAAAAAACTCAGCATCATGACTTGTACATAATAACTGCCTTGTATATGTCTGCTGAATTGAACTGAATGAATTGAATACTGCACTTTTTTTTGCGAAAAAGCAAGTCTCTTGTATAAAGCTTAACTGTGAACTCACTGTATTTTGAGTTTAAACTAGCAAGCTTACCATTTAACAATAGTAGATTCTTCCAAAGAATATGCATTTTGTACATGCATCAATAACATGGATGCACAAAGATGCCAAAATTTACAAAGAAGGTGAATGATGTTACCAAGCAATTGGAAAGGACATCTCTGTAAGCCAAAAAAGTTAAGGCTTTATGAATGCAAGTGAAAGTTACTATCATGTGTGTTATGATAATATAGCAAACGTATAATGATCTGTGCTAATGAATGAGGAGGTGGGAAAGACCATAAATCTTCAAAATCCCCCCCACCTCATATAAGTCACCAAAGTTGACCTTCTCTGACATATCTCTTAATGGCTTTATCATTTGTCTTCCAGAGAAGGTGATAATAATCACTGAGTTGCATAGAGCTATCTGAAAATGGAATGATGAATCCGTCAGTTGAAGCATCGTAGTCATGCATTCACAATCTCCCAACTCCTTTCTGCCTTGTGGAAACTCCCAGAATTAAAGAATCACAGAGGTCGCCTGGCCTATCCCCTCTCTGAAAATGTAAGGCCTCTCCACAACATCCCCAACAGGTGGTCATCCAAACTTGCTTTAATGAGCTCCGGTGAAAAAGAATCAACTTTCTCCTGAGGCAGCCCATTCCACTCTTGGACAGTTCTATGCAACTCAATGGTCATCATCACCTTCATCAAATGGCAAATGAATAAAACTTTCAAACTTGAAGTCTAAATGAGATTTGTGGAATCTCTGCAGATTCCATTGGTCCCTGTTCTTCTCCACCTTCCTACCCCAATAATGCAGAAAATATAAAAAGTATGCTACATGAATCATATGACATATACAAGTCAGACTTTAAATCAAGAGTAGGAAAAACAGGCATAATTTTACTTAGGAAAGATTAGGTTGCAGGATGTTGAGATGGGAAGGACTTTAGAAATCTTCTAATACAACCTCCTCATTTTATAAATGAGGAAATTGAAGTCCAAAGAGGTTAAGATACTTCTCAATTTCATAGAAATAAAAAGCAGCAGAATCAAGGTTTAAATTTAGGAACTTTAATTCCCAAACCATCACAATCTTCACTGCTACTTACCCCACCCCACACCTAAAGCACTGCTAGGATAACAAAGAAACAATTTACCCTAGGAGATTCTGCAATCTCCTGCCCTAAAGATTTTCACGGAAAAGACAGGTAGCCATTTTAGGTAGATCCCTATTTAGAAGAAAGCTGATGAACCATTTGTCCTTTCAAGGTCTTTGTACAATCCATATTTCAATAACAAAGTTTTATTTAAAATATGCAAATAATGAGAGCAAGAACCATCAGCTTCAAGGAATGTAGAGGTATTTTGGAAGATTTTTTTTTAAAGTGCCTCATGGATTAATTAATTAATTGAGTGCAATGGTGATTCATCCAAAAACTAATAAATCAGGATATGTACAATAATAGAAATTGTCATTGAGTTCAGCAAATATTTGAGAGGAGGATAACTACTGATGATACAGCCACAGTGTGGCCTCTGCCTCGTGACATATGTATGCATATAAAATTGCAGAGCTGTGGGATTTTCTTTTTTATTTATGTATTTTAATTAATTTATTTATTTTTAGTTTTCAACATTCACTTTTATAAGATTTTGAGTTCTAAATTTTCCCCCTGAAAGCTGGTTATCTGTAATTGCAAAAAGATTGAAGGAACATGAGAAGAAGAGGTCTAGAATGAAGGGAAGTTTATTCACTATAGAGAAGGAATTACAGAGTTCACAATGGAAGGAACAGAGAGTTGGAGGAGAGCATGGAAAATGGAACAAATGAGGAGGACAGGGATAAGAGAATCAGAGATGGGGATAGGGAGTAGTTTATTTCTAGGTAAGTGGTGATTCATTAACACAGGGACAGGGCGAGTAAGGGTGATAGGGTTAGTACAGCAGATTCAAATAATCACAGACTTCATTGAATTCAGTGAATTTAGCCAATAGCAGCATTACAGGCGAAGCCAGGGGTGATAGAGCACTAGTCTGAGGGGACACTGAACCACACTACCTTTTGGAAGCAGAGCAGGGGATGAAGCAAGGGGCAGTATGGTTGCTGATCTGATGGGGTATTCTTCCTTCCTAACTGGCTTGCCCAGGTTAGAGGCAGGGCAGGTAATATTGCCAGTTGAGTAAAAGAGGGGACAGTGTAAGTGCTGGTCTGGTGGGAAGTTATGTCTTTGCTTATTCTAAACCAATTTCAATCCTGAATAGCCATTTTCTGGTCATCAATTTGCTAACGGTTATTAACAGTAAAATGCCCAAAACGTCTGTGTTGGAGAGGTTCTGGCTAAAGGTGAGGACCAAATGAGCAACATGGTATAATAGAAAGAGTAGTAGATCTGAAGTCAGGAAGGCCCTGGTTTCAAATTCAGTTCCCATCTCTCAAGTGAACCTGAGCAAATAATAGCCTCCTTGAGCCTCAGTTTTTTCATTTGTAAAGTAAGTGTAATAACGCCTACCTCCCAGGGTTGCTGTGAGACTCCAACGAGGTAATGCATTTTGTAAACCTAAAAACTCCATATAAATGTCAGCTGTTATTTTACCTCAAAGTTCTTATGTAATCTATTCACAATAAAATAAAGCAAGAGGGAGAATAAAAGCATTTACTTCTCCTGTACTTTCTCCCCTCAACAAGACTTTCCTTGTATTATCTGTAAACATTTTGTATGTGATCAAAACCCAAAATAAATTGCTGAACTTGAAAAATAAATAAATAAATTTCCCCCTCCCTTCCTCCCAAGACAGCAATGCAATCTGATATAGGCTATGCATGAACAATAATATTAGACATATTTCCACATTAGTCATGTTGTGAAAGAAGAATCAGAACAAAAGGGGAAAGTCATGAGAAAGAAAAAAAAAGAGAGAGAAAATGCATGCTTCAATCCACATTCAGACTCCATAGTTCTTTCTCTGGATGTAGATGTCATTATCCATCATCAATCTTTTGGAATTGTCTTAGATCATTGCATTGCTGAGAAGAGATAAGTCTATCAAAGTTGGTCATCACATAATGTTGCTGTTGCTGTGTACAATATTTTCCTGGTTCTGCTCATTTCACTCAAGCATCAGTTCATATAAGTCTTTCCAAGTTTTTTCTGAAATCTGCCTGCTCATTTCTTATGGAACAATAATATTCCATTATATTCATATACCACTACTTATTCAGTCATTCTCCAATTGATGGGCATCCCCTGAACTTCCAATTCTTGGCCACCACAAAAAAGAGCTGCTTTAAATATTTTTGTACATGTGGTTCCTTTTCCCTTTTGTGTGTTCTCTTTGGGATACATACCTAGTAGTGGTATGGCTGGATCAAAGGGTATCCACAGTTTTATAGCCCTTTAGGCATAGTTCCAAATTGCTCTCCAGGATGATTGAATCAGTTCACAACTCCATCAAAAAGGCCTTACTGTTCTATTTTCCCACATCTCCTCCAACATTTTCCTGTTTTGTCATGTTAGCCAATCTGATAGGTGTGAGGTGGTGCCTCAGAGTTGTTTTGATTTGCATTTCTGTAATCAATAGTGATTTAGACCATTTACTCATATGACTGTAGATAGCTTTAATTTCTTCATCTGAAAACTGCCTTTTCATATCCTTTGACCATCTGTCAATTGGGGAAGCTATGGGATTTTCTAAAAAAAGATGGAGAAGAGAGGGAGATGGGCAAAGGGAACAGTGGTTGCTATGGTCTGAGCACTCCTGGGCTGCATCTCCCCCTAAAAGGATATGGTAATTACTGATACTCTCTCTGAGCCTCTGGTATACCAGAGGTGGTTACACACTGGCAATCCTGTGATCTTCTACTCCAACATTCCAGGAAGGTTCCATCTGGGAGCTGCTGTCAAAAGACAGTAAGGTTCTAGACCAGGTAATGCAGAGAGAAGATAATGGTTACATCAATATGTTCCCTTACTGCAGTTTGCTGACATCAAAGGAAGTTTTTCATTCACCTTGGCAAAGCAGATAAAAATTATTTGTCTCATTGCCTTGCCTAGTTGTACATTTCTAGGCCCTACCCAGGTAGATATTACTTCAGTAGGAGGAGAAGGAAATTAACTCCTGACTTCTCCAAAATCCACAAAGAAAACAACTCCAGTGACCCAGATACCAAAACAATATGCTTTTTAGGAGGCACCTTCTTACCATGATATTTCCAGCTTATCTACCCTGACCTTGTGTCAGGTGGCCTAGATTCACCAACCTTCCATCCTTGGAGGGTTTGGTGGTTGGTGACAATTTGATTTGCTTGGAGCAATGGCATCAAGAGAGCTAGCTAATGAGATATTTTGCTGGTATCGAAACACTTGCTATTTCAAGTAAATTCTTCCTATTTGTACTACAAGATAATGTCATCTAATTAATAATAAAACTATGACATCAGAATGGGGGTGGAGCCAAGATGGCAGAGTAAAAGCAATGACTTCCTTGAGCTCTCCCCCAGACCCTTCCAAATAAATACCTATAAAAATGACTCTAAACAAATTCTAAAGCAGCAGAACCCACAAAAAAGACAAAGTGAAACAAATCTCCAGCCCAAGACAGCCTGGATACCTGGAAAGGTATACCGCACCGGGCTGGGAGAGGAACACAGTTTGGCATGGGCACGCAGGCCACAGTGAACCTGGAGCAGGTCTCAGAGGACTAAACTGCAGGCAGTTTCGGTGGTTTCAAGACTTCTCAATCCATGAACACTAAACACAACTTAGAAGGTTAATGGGAAAAGTATGTTTCTATGGTGAGAGAGAAGAGCAGGAGTCACATTCCTAAGCTCGGCCCCAGGGCAGTGGCTGTCTCCTGAGCTTCTGGACTACAGACTGAGGAGGAGTCAAGTGGCTGATCAGAGGGGGATTGCAGGGATCTCTCTGCTGGTGCAGGATTCTTTTGCTTTGCCTGTGCTTGGATCTGGGTCACAGTTCTGGGCTGCAGTTCTGGGGAGAGGAGTAGCACTGGCATGGTGGAGCTTGTAGTGGCTGTGGAGAGGAAATCCTCCTCACAGTTCCAAGAACAGAGAAGCGTTCTTGTGGTCACTCATAGAGCAGAACACAGGACAGGAAAGGACTATACACCTCACCCTTGATCATAACATCTTGGAAGAACTGAAAATTTATGGGTCCCTAGAAGTATCTCTGAAAACAGCTGCACAATCCCTGAAACTTGGGACAGTACATTCTCCACACTGGAAACAGACCCCTACCTTAACAAAGAGTTTACAACTCAAGTAATTGGCTGAGATCATGAGCAAGCAACGCAGAGCAGACTATAGTATCTTACTTGGTGACAAAGAAGATCAAAACATACAACCAGAAGAAGACAACAAAGCCAAAGCTCCTACATCCAAAGCCTCCAACAAAAATATTAATTGGTCCCAGGCCATGGAAGGGCTCAAAATGGATTTTGAGAAGCAAGTAAGAGAAGTAGAGGAAAAACTGAGAATGATGCTAAAGGAGACTCAATACTGAAGAAAATAACACCTTAAAAAATAGCCCAACCCAAATGACAAAAGAGGTCCAAAAAACCCTAAAGAATGCCCTAAAAAGCAAAATTGGCCAAATGGAAAAGGAAGTCCAAAAGATTACTGAAGAAAATACTTCCTTAAAAATTAGAATGGAGAAATTGGAAGCCAGTGAGAATTTGAGAAATCAAGGCACTGTAACACTAATCCAAAGGAATGAAAAAATAGAAGAGAATGTGAAATATCTCATTAGAAAAACAACTGACCTGGAAAATAGATCCAGGAGAGAGAACTTAAAGATTATTGGACTATCTGAAAGTCATGATCAAAAAAAGAGTCTAGACATCATCTTTCAAGAAATTATCAAGGAAAACTTCCCTGATATTTTAGAACCAGAGGGCAAAATAAAAATTGAAAGAATCCACTGATCACCTCCTGAAAGAGATCCCCAAAAGAAAACTACTAGGAATATTGTAGCCAAATTCCAGAATTCCCAGGTCAAGGAGAAAATATTGCAGGCAACCAGAAAGAAACAATTCAAGTACGGTGGAAACACAATCAGGATAACACAAGATTTAGCAGATTCTACATTAAGGGACCATAGGGCATGGAGTATGATATTCCAGAAGGCAAAGGAGATAGGATTACAACCAAGAATCATCTACCCAGCAAAACTGAGTATAATCTTTCAGTGTAAAAAATGGTCATTCAATGAAATAGGGGACTTTCAAGCATTCCTGAGGAAAACACCAGTGCTGAATATAAATTTTGACTTTCGAATACAAAACTCAAGTGAAACATGGAAGAGATAAACAGGAAAGAGAAATCATAAGAGACTTATTAAGGTTGAACTGTTTACACTCCTACATGAAAAGATGATATTTGTAACTCATGAGTCCTTTGTCAGTATTAGGGTAGTGGGAGGGAAAAAATTATATGTATGTATAGATAGATAGATAGAGGGCACAGGGTGAGTTGAAGATGAAGGGGTGATATCTTGAAAATAAAATTAAGGAGTGAGAGAGGATTACACTGGGAGAAGAAAGGGAGAAGTAGAATAGGGTAAATTATCTTACATGAAACAGACAAGAAAAGGCTTTTTACAAGGGAGGGGAAATGGGGAAAGGTGAGAGGGAATGAGTGAATCTTATTCTCACAGGATTTGGCTTAAGGAGGGAATAACATACATAACGGGGTATGGAAATCTATCTTACCCTACAAGAAAATAAGGAGGGAAGGGGACAAGAGAGCTGGGGGTTCATAGAGGGGAGGGCAGATTGGGGGAGGGGATAATCAGAAGCAAACACTTCTGAGGAGGGACAGGGTCAAAAGAAGGGAAATACACTTAGTTTTTCACAACATGATTACTATGGAAGTGTTTTGCATGACTACACATCTATAACCTGTATCAAGATGCTTGCCTTTTCAATGAGGGTGGGTGGGGAGGGAGGAAGGGAGAAAATTTGTAACCCAAAGTTTTAAAAACACATAATAAAAATTTTTTTAAAAATAATAAAACTATATGGTTATTTCAGTCAATAGTCAATAACCATTTATTAAGTACCTACTATATGCCAGGCATTGTGCTAAGTATTCAAGTAGCTTATATTCCACTATGAAAGAAATGATACACAGGTAAAGATGATGGGGCATAAGAAAGAGATCTCAACAAAGTGCTATAAGAAATGGAAAGAAGGAAGGAAAGTTGGGAGGGAGGGAGGAAGGCAGAAAGACAAGAAGGAAGTAAGGAAGGAATGAAGGAGGAGGAGGAAAGGGAAAGAGGATTTATTGAGCTTTTACTATATATCAGGCACTCTTCTAAAGAGAGGAGATATAAAAACAAGCTGCCCTCAAGGAACTTACATTTTGAGGGAAGACAATACATACAAAGAATCTAGAAAAGGGGGTGCAAGGGGTCTCACTTTGAACTGGAGGGAACAGAAAAGGTTTCCTGAAAGAGGTGGAACCTGAACTGCATCTAGAGGAAAGAGTTGTATTTCAACAAGCAGCATTGAGGAAGGTAATACATTCCAAGGCATAAGACAATGGCTTGCATAAATACAGGGCTATGGGAGACAGTAGGACAAGACAGAGAACTAGCTAGTAGCCTAGTTTTTCTAGAACATAGAACAGATGAAGGAGAGTGAGGTGATATTAGTCTAGTGTTTAAGCTAGTGAAGGATGGCTAAGAAGTTTGTATTTTATTTTATAGGAAATGTAGACTAACTAGAGGGTTTTATACGTGATCAGATCATATATAATATATATATTATATGTACATAATACATCATGTATAATGAGATCAGATTTTATACATTAGGAAGGTCTAGGCAACTGTGTGAAGGATAGATTGTAGAGAGGCAGAGTCTAGAGGCAGAAAAACCAATATAATAGTGTTACGTGATATTATAACATATGATAAATAATACTGGGGCAGCTAGGTGGTACAGTGGATAGAGCACCGGCCTTGGAGTCAGGAGGACCTGAGTTCAAATGTGGCCTCAGATACTTACTAGCTAGCTGTGTGACTTTGGGTGAGTCACTTAACCCCTATAGCCTCAAAAAAAAATAGTATTATAATAGTCAGCCACTAGGCAAGAAGGGATAAGGACTCCAATGATGGCTGTGTGATTAGAAAGATGATAGAAGCAAGAGATGCTGGGAAAATATATTCAAAAGCACTTGGCAATTAATTAGACATACAGGTAAAAGAAAGGGAAGGAGCAAAGATGACTTGGGTTTTGAGCCAAGGAATAAGGCAACTCCATAAACAGTTGGGAAGAGACAGCTTTTACAGGAACAAGGATGAGTTTGTTCTGGGCCATGTTGAAATTTTGATGGAGTGGTAGGTGATCAAGGGAGCAATGTCCAGCAAGTGGTTAGGACTGTAGATGGACCTCTATAGTGAAACTGAGCTGGAGGTATAAATTGACATAGAAGTGATCATTGAAGCCATAAAGAGTGGGTGAGATGCCATAAGAAAGAAGTAGGGAAAGAAAGGGCTACTCCTTGAAAGGTACCAGCACTTTGGGAGCAGGAGTATGAAGACAGACCAAGGAAGGAACTTGGAAGTAGCAGTTAGACATGGAGGAAGAGAACCAAGGTGAATAAAAACACAGCATAATGGAAAGCCAAACTAGCTTTGGAACCAAAGGATCTGGGTTCAAATCCCACAGTGCTGCTTACTATCTTTGTGACCATGTACAAGTTTCATAGGGGCTCAATTTCCTGATCTATAAAATGGGGGAGTTCTAAGACTCCTACGATCCTATAATGCTAATGTCACAAAGTGTCACATAAGTCAAAGATGGTGGGAGCATCAACAATGATGAGTGGTCTACAATGTCAGAAACTATAGGGTATTGTTTGGGGAAATAACAGAAAAATGTTCTGACCATTGGACCAGCATATATTAGAGAGACTGATTAAGACACGGAGGTTTTCAGAGCATCTATCATTCATAATAGTAGCGCACATATCTGGAATGTTGTGTTTGGGGTCATCTTGTTTAAACATTTGCTCACCCGTCTTTTTACCTTCAATCTCATTGATACAAAGAGCAACTTTAGTGAGAAAATAAAATGAGAAAACTCCTTCTACCAGTGCACTTCATCAAGTGTTCTGCAACTTATGATCTTAGAAGGTTCCTGGGAGCATTAAAAAGTTAAGTGACCCACCCAGGGTCACACAACTCATAGGTGTCTGAGGCAGAACTCGAATCCTGCTCTTCCTGACTCCATTGTCACTTACTAAATTTCATTTATTGGTATAAATACAAGTAAATCCTTTAAGCATGCTAAAAAGCAAAAACACAATCAGATTAAAAGATATTTTGCCTTCAGATATAGAAAGGAACATATTGATTTATAGGGGGCTGGGAAGAAGGGAAAAGATACAACTGTCAGAAATCTGCCAACCAGGCAAAGCAATCAGAGCCTTCCAAACACTTTAATTTCCCTTTGAACTAGATTAACTTTCAAATTTAAACAAATAGTGCCTGGGTCTTTGCTATTCACATCCACAATAAATCAAACTGAGAGGCACAATTTAGAGGTAGAACAACTTAGTCTGTAGCCTGGAAAACTTTTCTTTGACTGAACAGCCAAGTAAGAATGACAAAGAGGGTTTTCTAGCATCTGGATTTCAGAAGCAGTAGTTGTTAATGAGTTAAAATCTGTGGTTTGTGAAGCTGAAGGCCTCTGCCTTATTTCCATCAAAAACAGACCTTAAGCGGTCCATTTTCACAGGTACATTCCATAATTGCAATTAATGGGAGCTGTGGAGCCTCTCTCACTTGTGAAAGGAAGAATAAGTAGGTACCTCTGTCTAACCTCATCTTCCCAGCCTAGATCATCTCATAACAGACAAATGCAAAAAAAAAAAAAAAAAAAAAAAAAAGCACTGGGTTCAAATCACAGCTGTTACTCAGTATGCCCTTGGGTGACCTTGGAGTGGCTGCTCACAACTTCCTGGGTCTCAGGTTCCTCATATGTTAAATAAGAGACGGGATTAGATGGCTTTTAAGGTCCCTTCTCTAAATCAATGATTCTCAAAGTCATGATTATATTCTATCTCCCTTCTCCTTACCCTGTCTTACCCTCCCTCTGTCTCTCTTTTCCTTTTCTTCCCCATCTCCTCCTTCTTCCCTTCTCTCTCCCCTCCTTCTATCCCTCTATCCTTTCTCTATGTCTCTGTGTCTTTGTGTCTCAGTCTCTCTCTGTCTCTGTGTGTGTGTGTGTGTGTGTCTGTCTCTCTCTCTCCCCTTCTTCTCCCTCATTCCCTTTCTTCCTCTATCTCCCTCTCTCTCTCACCTTTCCCTTTCTCCCAGCACATATATGCACAGTCATGAATTGGAATTAACTGTTCTCAAGAAGTCATTATCTATGCAATACTATGAAAATGTTCCTCTCTGCAACAAACCTTAGCCAAATGATAGATTTCAGTGATTCAGGCGACGATTAGCATTTGGTTGGAGTGTTATCATGCAAAATCTGTCAGCAAATTAGCCTAGTGGTTGAGCTCCTCCATCGCTGGAACAGCTTTCTGTCTGTGGTGTGAACTTTCTCAGCTGCCTACTTGATATTAATATGACATTTCTGGTGTATCATGTAGGGAAACAAAGAAGCAATACAGAGGTATCACTGGGGATGGGAGGGGGTTGCCCTACATTGTGTCAATGTGGGCAGAGCCCCATGCAGCACTCTACCCGCCTCCATCATTTTTTAGATAAATTTGGTCACAGTAAGACTGCAGCTTACAGGTTGAATATTGATAATAATTAAACATAAATTACAATGTAACTATTCTCTAATATATATATTCATATTTATATAATTATATTGAATCATATATATGAAAGAGCCATGAAATCCTCAGTATAGGAAACTCCATCTACAGAAAGTACAACCCATCTAACTTAAGAGATAAGTCCTAAAAGGTTGTCTGAAGCTCGAGAAAGTTAAATGTCCAGGCTCACAAAGCCAGAGGCCTCAAAGGCCTTCCTGACTCCAGGCTCAATATTCTATCTACTAACTCATTCTACCAGAGTTGATACTAGTTGAAAGGAAAAATTAAAGTAAAAGGGCCAATCACCATCTGTGTTGTCCCACTTATATTCTTACATCCATATTCTGCTGTGCATTAATTAAAGAAAGGCCTTCAAATCAAAATGAAAGTGTATGCCCCCTCCCCCCACCTTGGATTTCCCTTCTGTCTCCAAGTTGAGAATGAGTCCATAAAGATTTCAACTTCACAGGTGACTGCAGCCTTGATACCCACACAAGAAGAGTGAATACACTACAAATTACCAGTAAAGCAGAATGTAGAACTCAAATACAGGATGACATCATAGCAATATCTGACTGCAAAGGAAAGTGGGCAATTGTGTCAAGAGCAAGAAAAAAACAGATTGAAAGTGCACATACTCCAATGGCATCCACTAGTGTCAGGTGATCTAAAAACATTGGGTGGGTCTCCCATGATAAATATATGAGAAGATGTAAATAAGAGTCACATGAAATGGACAGATAGGGAAGGGCTGCAATCTGCACCATTGGAAGGAATGCCCACACGGATACATGTGGTTTTAAGGCACATTGAAGAATCTGCATAACTATAATAAACACTGCCAGCACATATGAGCAAGTACTTACTAGTACTTTCACTCAGTGTGTGGCTATGTAGTTGTTTCAGCTTATGGTTATACTTGGATATCTTTCTAGGCCTTGGCTCAATGGTTATGGGGAAAAATAATGCTAAACCTGAACAGTGAGGGGGAAAAGAGCCTCCTTCAAACTCCAAAAGGGTCATTTTGCTGTTCACAATCTACTTACTGTTGAAAAGAGGTTTGGAGCCTTAACATCACCATTATTAACATTAACATGCTTTTATTGAGTTATTTCTCTAAGACTGTACATTCCAGTGTGTGGGCTAGCTGCATCAGTGAACAGAGTTTTCTCAGTAGAACAGCCCTGCACAGATTAAATCACAGTTCTGATTTTTTTTTTAATATTACTTATCATGTACTGTGCTAGGCCCATGGAACTGTAGTAATTTTTCAGCTGCTGCAACACTTGAAAGATATCTCCTAAAACCTAAGGATAGAGGGAATAAGTATGTACCCTAACAAAGTTACAGATCTTTTCAGGATCTGGGTTAGTTAATTAGTTAGTGAATTCAATAACACATTTCTATTGCACCTTCCTTACCACAACTCTGTGTCGTAGATACTGTAAAAATCAGCATGGCTACTTTACTGATGAGGAAACTAAGAGGTTAATGGATCTGTCCAGAGTTTCACGGCCAGAATTGTCAGAGCAGGGGCTCAACCTAGTCTTTTGACTCCAAGGCCAACACTCTTTTTGCTATGTAACATAGCTTTCCCCAAACAGATAAATAATGATACAAGATAGCCCAAGATGTATCAAATGACAGGTATCAGAGTTCAAGAAAAGAAAGAATTTCTGTGGGTCAAGGAAGTTGGGCAAGGTTACATGGAAGAAAGCGCCATGCTTTGAAGGAAAGATACAAACAGACGGGGAATGAGACATACATTTCTGAACATGGTCAGTGCAGAAAATTGTTTTGCTTGATTATACGTATTTGTTACAAATGATTTGTTTTTCTTTGTTTTCCTTTTTTTCTAATGAGAGAGAGGAGAGAAAATAAATGTTTGCTAATTTAAAAAATACAATTAAAATAATTAGATGGTGGAGGGAAGGGAAGAGTTAGGATGGCAGGGAAATACAGTGAGTCTCAGGAATAACTGGGAGACCTGTTTGGTTGCACTATTATTCCAGGAGAATAATGGAAAAGAAAAAGAAAAGTGTGGGGAGAATGGAACTAGATTAACATAGAATCACATAATTTTAAACTTGGAAAAGATTTCAGAGGCCACTTAATCTAAACCATATCTGGAAAAAAAATTCCCCACTACAACTCACTCAATGAGTTGCCATCTAATTTTTGCTTGAAAAATTCCCCAAAAGGGAGTCAATTAATCAATAAGTCAATCAATAAATGTCTATTAAACTCCTACTGTGTGGTATTTTAGATAGTTCTAATTGTCAGGAAGTTTGCCTCTTTGCAGCTCCCACATAGTATTCCCACTTCTAACTCCTGAGGTCAAATATAATAAATGGAAGTCGTATTCCACGTGACAGCCTTTCAAGTACCTGAAGGTAACTACTGGGCTCCCCCCTGGTCCGAAACTATCTCTTCGCCTGATTAAATCTACCCAGCGTCTTTAGTCATTCCTGATATAAGATGGACGTTTGGCCCTTCACCTATCTAATTGCCCTTCACTGCACACTCTCTTATCAATGCTCTTTTTAAATAAACTCTGACACCAATTATTGAACTCAGTACTCTAAATGTGGCTTGGCCAGGGTACAATATTTAAGAACTATAACCTCCTTTTTCCTAGAAGTTATAATTCTCAGCGTAGCCCAAGATCACACTTGTTTTGTTTTTGTTTTTGTTTTTGTTTTTATTTTTTTGCTACCCTATCATATGGTTGATTCTTATCCCTTGTTGTTGTTGTTTAATTGTTTCAGTTGTGTTCAACTCTTTGTGGCCCCCTTTGAGGTTTCCTTGACAGAGATACTGGGGTGGTTTGCCATTTCCTTCTCCAGCTCATTTTTACAGATGAGGAAACTGAGGCAAACAGTTAAATGACTTGCCCAGGGTCACACAGCTAGTGAGTGTCTGAGGCCAGATTTGAACTCAGGAAGATGAGCCTTCATGATTCCAAGCCCAGTGCTCTATCCACTGTACCACCAAGCTGCCCAGTTTAACAGCATAGTGTCATACCCTATCACAGGACTTGAAGCCAGATAAGTTTGGATTTTATATTGTCGAGCAATAGGGAAAACTATTGAAGATTTTTCAAGCAGGAGTATACCATGGGCAAAGTGGTATTTTAGAACAGCACTGAGGAATGGACTGAAGAAGGCAAGACTGGAGCTAGGTGGGATTAGTTAAGAGATGACCACAATTGTTCATTCATTAAGCAAATATCTACTAAACATCCTACTATCTATAAGGCACTAGGCTATGAGTGATTTTTTTTTTTAAATGAAGTGTCTCACTCATGCTGCTGCTAATGGGAATTTCACATTTTGGAGGCAAGCAAAGGGTTAAGCCTTTGAGTCCAGGCTCAATGTCATTCCTTAAATCATAGCATATAGCATGGTTATGGACAACGGAGAAGAAAGAACACCGTTTCCAACCACTAAGAAGACCTCTGGCACCCAGAAAACTTTCCTGGAAGATTTGGGGATCAGGAAACACATCTTAGGAGTTTTAAGAAACATTTCCGAGGGATCAAGGAAATATATCTCAGGAACCAGGAAAAATGACTCTCAGGCTAACATTGAAAGTCTACAGACAGACACTCCCCTGCCCCATTTACCTTTATTTCACACACTTTCCATTCAAGTCAAACTGACCAGTTAGTTGTTCCCATACACAGCATTCTGTCTTCCACACCCACGACTTGGCATCCGTAGCCCCATATGCTTGTAATTCGCACCCATTCCCCACCTTTCTTATAGAATCCCTAACTTTCTACATAGTGTTGCTCCACTGCCACCTCCTCCATGAGACTTTCCTTATCCCCTCCCTTGCTAATATTTGTTTCACCTTTTGGAACTATTTTACATTACTTTGTATATGCTTTGCATTTGCTTACATATGTTGCATTCCCCCTCTAGACTGGGATTTGTTAGTAAATGTTTAACAACCAGCTCTCAAAAAAAAATTCATCCATGGCACACTTTTAAGTTTCATCTGCATTTTTAACATTTTATTCATTACTTCCTCAGTCTATAAATTAACAAAACAAGAAATGAAGCCTTGATTTTTCAGTGCTTGCCAATTTCCAAGGTGTAAATACTCCCACTGAAATTTTAGTCAGTGGTTCTTCAAGCCCATAGGAGTCAGCTTTAGGGTACCATTGCCTTTAGGACAGTAAGTTTCATTTTTATCTTGTCTTCCAAATAATAGGCACTTAATAAATACTTTCCAAATTGGACTGAAACCAGAAACTGCATTTCTTCATATACGAAGCCTCCTTCTTCTTATTTTATTTTTTAGCCAAGAAACCCATTTGTCTAAATCCTAGCAAACAGAAATCAGGGAAATTCTACATAGGAGAATACATACCAGACAATACAGAGTAAAGTTCTCCCATTGAGAGCAAGGTAACTTGGCTCAACTAAGGGTGAACATCCTAGATCTCACCCGAAGGGAAATTCCCCAAAGTCTCAATTGTAGCAAACTAAGAAAAGTTTGATTGGCTCTTCAAACAATAGAACAAAAGGTTAGAGGTTTAGAACACCACTATGGACCAGAGAAGCAAGAAGAATTCCAATTAAAGAGGAACTTTGGGTAGTTATTCATCTGACCAGTCCTAAGAGAAGAGAATGGTGCAGTGCAAATAATGTGGGACATTCAGTTGAAAAGCCTATTTCTGGTTTTTACACTTACTAGCATTGTGACCATTAACCTCTTGGAGCCTTAGTTTCATAAATCATAGATAGATAGCCGGAAGGAACTTTAGAGGCTATAAAATCGAATGCTTTCATCTTGCACATAAAGAAACCCAGCCACAGAAGGGTTAAGTGAATTGCCCAGTGTCACATAGTAAGTTCTAGAATTCAGATTTGAACCCACCAGGTCTTCCTGACTCCAAGTCCAATATGTAACTGATCAGACCACATTGGTTCAAATCCCTTGTCTCTGTCACTTACTCTTTGTGTGACCTTTAGCAAGGGATCTAACCTTCTTTGATGAACTACAGATGTCACTATGGATAAGAATCCTGCCCAGGGCTAGATAATTTGATTCCCCCCCACCTCCAGGTGCCCTTTGCTTTAGAAGATATGGAAGTGTGACACTGCTATCAGTGTCTGAAGTAGGGAGAGAAAGGGCCAGTGAGGCTGGGGCAGGTGCCCCAATTCAAAGTACCCCAGGGATAGTACAAAATGCTTCATCACATTATCTCATACTCATATTTCATTTCTAGATCTATGACACCCCTTCTCGTACCAAAAATAGGGATCTCAAAACTAGTGCCATAATTAGAAAGAATAACCTGTTTCCTTGATTAATTGCATATTACGAGCAAAAGACGATGTAGGAGGTAATAATTTATGGTAGCAATTTAAGGTGACAGCAAGATTTTTGTCATAAACTTTCCATAGTTGCATGTCATAGATTTTGAAGAATATAGTACTTTATAAAGAAAAAAAGAGATAAAACAAATATTGAAGCTCAGAACTCATCTCAGCAAATGTTCATCCTTAGATCATCTGTTCTTCATTTCTTATGAGGATTCACATTTTTATTTCATCATATTTTGTGATATAGTTTATGAACCACAGCCTTACTTCAATTAACCCTACTGCTATATACTTTTATATTCAACAAATAAGTTCTTACACATTTGTATTCAAAGGTAACCTTCTAGTGAAGTTGTTCTCCACTTGTAGGGATGTCACCAGAGCATTTAAAGCAGAAGTTCTTAGCTTAAGGTCCACAGATCCCCAAGGGGTCTTGGCTAGATTTCAGGGGGCTCATGACCTTAGATGAGAGAAAAATTACAGCTTTGTTTCATTATAATTGGTTTCATTTATAATCCTATGTATTTTATTTTATGCATTTAAAATATTATTCTGAGAAGTAGTCCTTCAGTCCTTTACCAGACTGACAAAGGTGTTCATAATACCAAAAGAGTGTCCATCTTTCTGATCTAGAGCATAACCCATGAGTCTTCCAAACTGGACTCATGTGAAAGTCAACATTTTGTTTGTGGATCCTATCACTGCTTCTAGAACATGCCACACTACAGCTCATGTCTATGACTCTTTGCCTAATGAGTTGCTGATGTGCCCTCAAGTATCCAAAGCAGAAGTGGGGAACCTGAGATCTTAAGGCCACATGTGGCCTCAGGGCAACAGGTTCTCCACCCCTGAGTCAAGGCATCATCTATTAACATCGTGGAAAGCTGACCTTCTGGATACTGCTGGTTTCCAGAATTTCTCAACTAGGATATGACGTTCTAAAATGTGCTTCAGTGTGGCCATAGAATGTCTCTTCTGAAGGACCCCATTTCTGTCTTCCCCCACTTCAGCTTACCACACAATAGCTGTTTTCATCCATTATGTTATGGGGACGATGTAGTGTAGGTAGAGCAACAACTGGGAATTTTTACACCAGAGGTAAGTACCATGAACCGCAACAGAGCAAGCAACACAAATTCTATCCTCATTTGAAGGAGTAGGAATACACAGAGAACCTAGAATACCAATCATAGGATGTGGGAGGGGAATGGGAAGCAAGGTAAGACAAGGGAATAACTTGCCCCAGTCACCCATCAATAGTTCCAACTTGAACTAATTAAACATGCTAAATAAGTGCTAAGTTCTACAGTGTGTTAGAAGTCTAGGGCAAAGCTATCATCATACCCTAAACTCAGGGCCTCCAGGACAGGACAAAGCCAACATCACTCTACCCTACTTATGTGTGGTTCTGAGTTTAGTTGATAGAGAGTGGGCTTCTAGTGCCAGCTCTAACGCTGATTGACCTTGGAAGAATCACCTACTCTCTGAGTCTTTGTTCCCTAACGAACACAATGAGAGTATGGGACTAGATGAGTTAGAAAGTCCATGCTAGATGCAATATTTTATGATTCCATAGACAGAAAGACAGAGATTGAATATAATTCTTACATAAAAGGCTATGTTCCCCAAATCTTGTCCTGAAGGAGAGACAAGAAAATAGAAGTAGAGGACTATGGGTAGGGAGCACTGAATATGCTCTCAGATTCTGTTAATAAGTTGATTAATTTGACTGAACTGCTTTTTTTTTCTTTTTTATTATTTGTTACAAGAGAGGATTATATTCAGAAATGATTTAAATAACTTTTTTTTTCATTTTAAAGGGTAGACCATATTTTTGTAAAATACTTTGTATTCTATTCAACAACCATTTTCCCCCTTTTTTATTAATTTAATTTATTTATTTTTAGTTTTCAGCGTTCACTTCCACAAGATTTTTAGTTTGAAATTTTCCTGCCCATCTCTCCCCTTCCCCACCCCAAGACAGTGTGCATTCTGAATACCCCTTCCCCCAATCTGCCCTGCAATCTATCACCCCTCTTTCTCTTATCCCCTTTCCCTTCTATTTTTCTATAGGGCAAGATAGATTTTCATACCCCATTGCCTGTATAACTTATTTCCCAGTTACATGTAAAAATAATTTTAAATATTTGTTTTTAAAACTTTGAGTTCTGAATTCTCTCCCTTCCTCCCTCCTTACCCACCCTCATTGAGAATGCAAGCAATTCAATATAGGTTATACATGTAGAGTCATGAAAAACACTTCCATAATAGTAATGTTGTAAAGGACTAACTATATTTACCTCCATCCTATCCTGCCCCCCCCCATTTATTCTATTCTCTCCTTTGACCCTGTCCCGCCTCCCGCCTCAAAAGTGTTTGCTTCTGATTATACCCTCCCTTTTATCATCCCCCTGCTCTCTTATCCCCTTCTCCCCTACTTTTCAGTGGGGTAAAATAGATTTCCATACCCAATTGAGTGTGTATGCTATTCCCTCCTTAAGCCAAATCCAATGAGAGTAAGGTTCACTCGTTCCCACTCACCTCCCCCCTCTTCCCCTCCACTGTAAAAGCTTTTCTTCCCTCTTTTATGTGAGATAATTTACCCTATTCTACTTTTCCCTTTCTCCTCCCAGTACATTCCCTTAACTGTATTTTTTAGATATCATCCTTTTATATTCAACTCACCCTAAATCTCCTTTTTCATTTGGCCAATTCTACTTTTTAAAACATTCTTCTCCTCATTGGCTTTTTGGACCTCTTTTGCCATTTGGGTTAGTCCACTTTTTAAGGTGTTATTTTCTTCAATATTTTTTGGGTCTCCTTTACCAAGCTGTTAATTCGTTTTTCATTATTTTCTTGCATCACTTTCATTTCTCTTCCTAATTTTCCCTCTACTTCTCTAACTTGCTTTTCAAAATTATTTATGAACTCTTCCATGGCCTGAAATTGATTCATACTTTTCTTAGAGGCTTTGGATGTAGGAGCTTGAACTTTGTTTTCTTCTGGTTGTATATTTTCATCTTCTTTGTCACCAAAGTAAGATTCTATAGTTTGAGTATCTTTCCACTATTTGCTCATTTCCCCAAACAATTACTTGACATTTAAACTCTTTGTTAAGGTAGGGCTCTGCTTCCAGTGTGGAGGGTGTACTGTCCAAAGCTTCAGGGGTTTTTGTATAGCTGTTTTCAGAGATACTTCTAGGGAACTGTAAATTTTCAGTTCTTCCAGGGTGCTATGATCAAAGGAGAGGTGTTTACTCCTTTTCTGGCCTGTGTTCTGATCTGTGAGTGACAACAAACACTCTTTTCTGCCTTGGAACTGTGAGGAGGATTCCCTCTCCACTGCTGCCACAGGCTCTACCACACCAGCACTCCTCCTCACCCCAGGACCGCCACCCAGGACTGCGACCCAGATCCAAGCACGGGCAAAGCAAGAGAATCCTGCCTCAGCAACAGCAAAGAGATCTCTACAATCCCCCTCTGATGAGCTGCTTGATTCCCCCACCATCTGTGGGCTGAGAGTTCAGCAAGCAGTCGCTGCTGCAGCTACTGCCCTGGGGCTGTGGCCCGACCACACTCCTCTCTCACCTAGATCCAACAGACCTTTCCTACTGACCTTCTAAGTTGTCTTTGGCATTTGTGGGTTGAGAAGTCTGAAAACCACCACAGCTGTCAGTGATTCAATCCCCTGAGGCCTGCTCCAGGTTTGCTGGGGCCCATTCTGGAGTGTTTTGTGCTGGACTGCACTCCTCTCTCAGACTGGTGCAACAGACCTTTGCTGTCAACTTTCCAAGTTGTCTTGGGCTGGAAATTTGTTTCACTCTGTCATTTTGTGGATTCTGCTGCTCTAGAATTTGTTTAGAGTCATTTTTACCGGTATATCTGGAGGGATTTAAGGGAGAGCTCAAACAAATCCCTGATTTTATTCCACCATCTTGGCTCTACCCCCAACAACCATTTTTAAAGCACCTACTATGTGTATCCACATTTTTCACTACTGAAAACATTGGATTGGATTATTACAAAAAGTTGTGTTATCCTGATCACTGAGATTAACACGTACAGTTTTTTGTGTTCATGATTCCTAAAGACTTCATCTAGCCCAAGAGTTCTTAGCCTTTTTTGTGTGTGTCATGGACCCCTTTAGTAGGCTGTGAACCTATGAAGTCCTCCTTAGAATAATGTTTGCTACCCATAGTCAGAATTGAAAGAAATGTGAAATTCTAATTAGAAGTTAGGTGAAAATAAAGTTTCTATTTTCTCATCCAAATTCACAGACACCACCCAAAAAAAAAATCTCTCCATGGACACTGCCTGTGGACCCCAGATGAAGAACCTCTGACCTGGAGACTGTAAAGTCTACTTAAAAGAGCACACTGGACTGGGAATCAGAAATGTGGGTTTGAATTCCAGCTTCAAAATCTGCTACTGCCTGTGTGACCCTGGGTAAGTCACTTAATCCTTCTGAGACTCAGGGTCTTCCTGAACAAAATAAAGATAACAGCATTTGCACTCCTTATTTCAGGGAACTGTGATAGGGAAAGTTCTATGTGAGTTATTACCAGCACTTATGATTCTATCAGATGAGCAATACATGGTCAGAGTCAATAAATATTTATTAAGCTCCTACTATATGCTGGGCACTATGCCAAACACTGGTGATACAAAGAAAGGCAGAAGACAATCCTTGCCCTCAAGGAACTCACAATCTAACGGGGGAAGACAACGTGTAAAAAGAAACTGAACAGATATGGAGCAATACCCCAGGAGTGTCCATGATGAAGTCTTGACATGGATATATGGATCTTGCTGACAGAGCTCATGAACTTTACTTGATTATAGGAACAAAGATTTAGAGCAGTATGGGAGCTAAGAGACCAACTATTTAGGAAGGCATTAATTACTTGCAATCTTCAATAGATTTTCCACTTCAGAGGAGTGGCATGGAGCAGATCTAGATTTGACTATTGAATTTGTTGCTTCTTTGCTGTGTGACTTTGGCCAAGTCCCTTAACATCTGAGCCTCCGTGTGCTCTTTTATAAAAAGAATACTATTACTCCCCATCCTGTCTCACAGGGCAAGTGATTAGGGATGTGAAAACTGTGAAGCACAATGCCCCTTGTGAGAGATGACTGTTGATATGACTTCGTTCTTGAATGAAATGCACTGTTTGCTCATCTGGTCAGCCCTAGGCAGAAAGGTGAAGCAGGAAAAGGATGACTTCAGGAACATACCTTCTCACACACCTCCCCTCTTCTTCCATCTTCCCAGAAGTGCTCAGTTTTTTTTTTATTGTAACCTTCCCATTCTTACCTTCCCACCACCAAATAGGACCCCACCCACTCTCAACCTTCCTTCCCCTGGCAGAAGCCAATATTTCCATTCAGATGCCAAATCCCCCCACTCCTTTCCTCCTAAAATCTTGTTTGCTCTTCATAGCTCCCCATCAGTGCTTTCTGCTTGGGGACAGGGGCTTGGGAGTCTTATCAGCAAATCTGATTCATAGCTGCTGGTGTAGTTACCCTACCCACGGAATCTGTTCAGAGGTTACAGCAGTCTTAAATCAAAGGATCATAGATTCGGGGCTGGAAGGGATTTCAGAAGTCATCAAGTCCAATCTCATTTTTCAGAGATGGAAACTGATGCCCAGACAAGTGATATTATTCTTCCAGTCAAATCAGTAATGTGTCAGAGACAGGATTTGAATCCAGTCCCTTGAATTCAAATTCGGCATTCTTTCCACTGTACCAATCTGCCAAGAAGTGACTCCACTGAGTGGCTAGAGTGCTGCACTTAGGGTCAGGAATACCTGTGTTCAAATTCTGCCTCTGAAGCTTATTAGACTTGTGACTAGGAATAAATCCCTATATCTCGTTGAATTAAGTACTGTAAAAGTGGGAAAAATAATCACCATAGTATCTACATATCAGTTATTGGGAAGCTCAAATGAGATCCATCTGTATAAGGTGTTTCAAAAACTTCAAAGAACTATATAAATGTTCTTTATCAATTAATGGGAATTTCAGATTTCCCATTTGGCCAGTGAGGAAGCCATTTGTGGCCAGGCTCCCTTCAGATCAGATCATATCAGAGCAGCCACCTATTCCTCTATAAACCGGAGGGGCATAAATCCATCATTTGACCATCTTGCAGCATAGCATAGTATAAAGAGGACTAGATTTGAAGTCATAGGACATATGGGTTCAAAATCAGACTTTGTTCATACTCTGTGACCTTAGGAAAGTCATTATTCCTCTTTGGTTTTCCCTACTATAACATGAGGAGATTGAAGCAGATGATTTGAAATGCCCCTTCTGGCTCTAAATCCCTTTATCATACTTCATGTTTGGAATCCCAGAATTTCAGATTTGGAAGGGACCACAGAGATCACCTGGTGTGACCCATACTTAACCTAAAAATATCCCTATATTATGGGTGCAAGAGTTCTATCTGTGTGTGTCTGTGTGTGTCTGTGTGTGTGTCTGTGTCTGTGTGGTGTGTGGTATGTGTGTGTGTGTATGTGTGTGTGGTGTGTGTATGTGTTTGTGCGTGTGATAGTTCCCTTTGGCAGCCTAATGAAACCTATAGAGCCCTTCTCCGAACAATTTTGTTAAATATTTAAAATATTTAAGATTATAATGAAAATTAACTATGTGGAAATGCTCCTATAAAATATTTTTTAAAAATAATTTCATGGGCTCTAGGTTAAGAACTTGCAACATCACCAACAAGTGGCCATCCTTTAAACCTTTGCTTGAAGACCCTGCAATGACCCTGCATCAATCAACAAGCATTTATTAAGTACTTATTATGCATCAGGCATCATGCTAAGTTCTGGGGATACAAATAAAGCAAAAGGGAGACCATTCCACCTTTAGATAGCCCTAACTGTTGAGAAGTTTTCTCCTAGTATTTAACCTAAATTAGCCTCTTTGCCACTTCAACCTATTGCTGCCAATTCTGTTCTCTGGGACCAAACAGAACCACACTCCTCCACTTTGTTGAATATATCTGTAAGCACCCCCTCCCAGCCTCTTCTCTCTCCAGGCTAAATATTGCCACCTCGTGAATGAGGAGGTTCATACCCACTCAGAATATCCAGTTCCAGTATTCTCTCCCCATTGGCCAGGGAAGGCTGCCTCTCAAAACTTGAGTTCTATAACCCTCACAGGGGGCCATCACCTGGCTTATGACATGTCAGGAGGGCAGATAAGCTACCATCCAGCAGCGGTTCTTTAGAGTCCTTAAAAATTCTGTGATGCTATGAGAGTCTCCTATGCAGACAAAAAGTTAGGATGATCTTTTTTTTTTCTTTCTGCTCCATCTCCTCCATTCCCTACCACCACCCCACTCCCAGCAACCTGAGCTGAAAGTGTATGGGTAGCTGTAAACATATATCTACAAGGTCTTCTCCATCCACTTGCAAACACAGTCCTGAAGAACAGAGAACATGAGTGGTTTCTTTGCCCCAAGCAGGTTGAAACATGTGCATAAACAATTTTTTCAGTGTTTTCTCAGGCATAGAATTTGTATTCATGCACATTTGAAACCTTGGTGTGTGTCTAATCGACACCACTTTAAAGTAAATTCTTGTATGATGAAGAGTACAGAGCAAACTTTCTACTCTAACATCCAAGAAATTAATTCCTGAGGATGAAACGCTTCTAGAATTTACCCCCGAGTTTAATCTTCATAACTGTTTTCAGTATGAGGGACCTGAAACAAAGAGAAAGCAATTCAATACAAAATATGACTTAGTATGAAATGAATTACACAGGAAGGAAAGGAAGCTGAAAAATCTCACATTAATAAGAAAGTTGAGGAATAATTAAAGGAATAGAATATCCTAGAGGTAGGTGCTGTCTGGAGCCTGTTAGCATAATACGAAGGCCATTAGTTAAATGAGTCTGCCAGAAATGTCAGGGGGAAAAAATAGAGTCCATTTTCTCTAGTTGTTTTGTTGAGTCAGCTGTGTTTGCCTTGTGGTGCTATGGAGACTCAGTCAATTGCTGGGCTTCTGTCATCGGGAAGCAATTCAACTCGAGTCAATTCAGCAAGCATTTATTAAACACCATCTGTGGTGAAAGCACTGTCCTAGGTCCTAGGATAAAATCATGGAGGGCTGCTCTTCCAAGGCCAGGCTATTACTCTTGCACCTCGGGGATCTTTTGGGGAGGTCTTTCTCTACTGCCATTAGTTCAAGCCCCCACTGGCTGTGTTGTCCCTATTATTAGACACCAGCAAGTAGCACTCCAGGTCCTTTTAACATCCTAATGTCAATTTGTTGTTCGGTTGTTTTCAGTCATATCCAATTCATCATGACCCCATTTGGGATTGTCTTGGCACAAATAATGAAGTAGTTTGCTATTTCCTTCCCCAGCTCATTTTATAGATGAGGAAACTGAAGCAAGCAGGATTAAGTTACTTTTCTAGGGTCACACAACTAGTCAGTGTCTGAGGCCAGATTTGAACTCACGTCTTCCTGCCTCCAGGCCCATCACTCTATCCGCTGACCCACCTACCTACCCTCCTAAGAACAACTAGCTTTTTAAAGAGGCATTTACTTCAAACATTTAGACAGAACAAACATTTCCCCCAGTGCTTTGGGGACACACTCTTAACTCAGTTCCTATATAGCATTGGTCCAACCAATGTCACATCCAGATGCCAGATGTGTTCTCTTCTTAGCTTCCACTTGGCTGAGTTTAAAAGGTCACATGAAGCTTCTCAAGGCACCAGTGCTGAGCTGGCTACAAAACCTGGTCTCCAGACTGGAGGTCCTTCTTGACCTTTGTAAATTCCCAAGGTTGGAAACTCAAATATCCTTGACCTAGAAAAGAAAAAAATCAGAACCAACCACTGGTGTTACAAAAATATGATTTAATTGATATATTACCAGATTATAATACCTCTTGAGATTACAGAGTTCCATAGGAGCAAAAGATTTTGAGCTGGGATTGACTCTAGAGATCACTGAGTCTAATACTGTCATTTTTCAGCTTAGAAACCTGAGATCCAGGGATGCAAAGTAATTTTGTTCAAGGCCAGGCTCAAATAAGGATCAAGATTTGAATACAAGATCTCTGTTTCCCAATCTGGTTTCACCAAGTTCCATAAATCTGTCATATAAAGCAGGTGGCTATAGTTATTTTAGTAGACATATTTTAAAAAACATATTAAATGTATACAAACTTCAAAAGGAACTTCCTCAGTGAGATATTATAGGACTTAGTAAGTCCATTTCATCCGCATTGTTCATTATTTCATAGAGTTCAAACATTTCCCACTCTCTCCGGTGGCCTCCATTCCTTCAGGCTAAGAGTTCTAATCATTTTTGTCTCTCCTCGTTTAGCGATGTTGTAGAACCACATGTCTGAGATGCAACTTTTTTTCTCTCCCACCCAAATCATGGAGAGGCTTTACCTACAAGAAGGCAAAGCTTCTCCCAACCTGATTAGCCTCAGTTTCCCTGAGGCAGATTCCTCCACCACCTCCAGCCAGCAAATCCAGGACAAAGCTGTTCCTAGAACCTGATTGGCCCCTGCTTTCCTAGCATAGCTTCCTAGTCATTTAGGGACATGTAAAGTCCTAACTATCTGGATTCTGGGACCATTAGACTTAGTGGGTATCGAAGACTGTGCAAATTGTAATACCTAGTGACCAAACCATTTCCAGATGGAGATGAGGGGGACCACTTCCAGAGAAGCTAAGCTCCACTTTTCCTTGTTGCATATTCTTGCTGTGTTTAGGCAATATAAATATCCTTTGTTAAATCTTTTGATGACTTAAGTGTGTCTCATTTCTTCCCAACACTGAACCAGAACTAAGGAAGGTGCTGGTATTGAAGCCATACCTCTGACAAATGGTGTCTGCCCACTCCCATGATCACATTAATCACTTTCCTTTGGGAAGGGCACACAGAAAGCACTTGTTAGAGGTTTTACTTGAACGATGGCCTTCCTGACTCCAAGGATGGCTTTCTAACTATTATGCCACCCTGTCTCTTTATACTGACTTAACTGTTTATGTGTTATTTTCCCCCAGTAGAGAATAAGTTCCTTGAGAGTATAAACTATCTCATTTTTGTCTTTTTTTATCCCCAATCCCTTTCCCTTGCATGGTGGCTAGCACATAGTGAGAATTTTAAAATATTTATTGAATGAAATACTGAAAATTAGTAAATTTTTATTTAATTCAATTTACTTTAATTAAGAAGTGAGTGAAGAAAGCTTGTGAAGTTAGGTTTGTCATATCACCAAACGCAATAAAAACATCATTTCACAAAACACTTGGTCATCTTATATAAAATACTCATGATGAAAATTTTAAAAAAATTAACATGAAGATAATTGTACCTTTTATTATCTGTTGCAGAGGATGAAAAAGTAGAAAAAATCTACAAATAACTGGATTAGAAACTCAAAATTAAATCAACATATATTTTAATATTTATGAGTTAAATGTATATGTTGAAAATAGTTTGGGGGACAGGTAGGTGGCGCAGTGGGTGGAGCACCGGCCCTGAAGTCAGGAGGACCTGAGTCCAAATCCGGCCTCAGACCAAACACTTGACACTTACTAGTTGTGTGACCCTGGGCAAGTCACTTAACCCCAATTGGCTAAAAAAAAAATAGTTCAGGAGTAAAAAAAAAAGTGAGAGATGACAAGATTTTAAAATTATGTAGAATGACCTGAAGTATCTTCTTAAACAAAGGCTTATCTTTTTAAAGGCACCACTTTTTCAAGTGAGGTATCTTGGCATAGCATATAGAGGTCTGACTTTGAAACCAGGAAGAGCTGGGTTCAAATTCTGCCTCTGACACACTACAATGGTGAAGTCACCAACCAAAATGCTCCTGCAGCTCCTAGGACTAAACTGAAGGAAAGTTATTGGAGGAATTTCCCTACTGGGAGTTCCCTACACTAATGAAATCATAGGTTTTGACCAAAAAAAAATTATTCTAGTGATAATGTCTAATGATGTAATGAAATATCATAATCTTCAAAGAATTAAAATTTCTGATCAACCAAATGACAATGGAGAGACGTGATGGGCACGAGGAGAAAACAACATATTACCAAAGAAAAATTTGCACAAAAAGTGGAATAAAGAACATCTTAAGAAAGATATTAAGACCAGAAAAGGAGGCTGTGTCAGTTATATATTGAAAAATACAGATAATCTGTTGGTAATCTATATAGCAGTTAATACACATTTATCAAGTGTTTTTTGTGTGCCTGGAACAGTGATGAGCACTGGGGATACAAATACAAGCAAAAATAATGACAAACTCAGCCTTCAAAAAGCTTATATTCTAATGGAGGAAGATAGTATAGATAAGGGGACTGAAAACCAGGGAATGTGTATGGAAGGAAGGAATAAGACAGTCAAGGTGCTCAGGGGCACCATTTCTAAGTCCAGACAGTTAGAAGCAAAGCTGGGAGGGGAATGACGGATGGATGGCCTAGGTCTCTCCCTAAAATGAAGACTCTAGGAAGAGTTTGCCATTGGGACAAGCAGGCTGTGACAGTAGAAGGTAGGAAGATGGATGCTCCACTGGTATCCACATAATGTCAAGAGATCTAGAGGGAGATGCATAGTGAATTGTGCGGACCCTCTTGAGAGGATTTATGGGAGGGCATGGACAAAAGTCAATCAGTATGAGGAAGCATAGATGGGTTTTGGTATCATTGGAGGAAGTTCTTACATTGAAAAAATGTAAGATGTATCCAAGTATTAAGGTATTTTTACAAAAATGCATTTGTTTCCACTCATTTCAATGAAACTCATCTGCTACTTTTCTGTCTTCTTATACAACTTCATTAGATTCTCCGGTTGCTTATTGTCATCAGCCTTCAATTTCTTCTCCCAAAATAGTTTAATGTCATTAATGAATTGGGATCCTTCATGGTGCATACTGACCTCTAGACCATTTTAAAGAAGGATTGGTAATAAAACCCCTATGCTTTCTCAAGTGCATGCTAATCCAGCAATAGATCATGAAACAACTTGGTATTTGCTGATTGTGTTGTCTTTGTATAATGATGATCTTATTCTTTTCAATCTCCTATGCCTCTGTGTTTCTATCCATGGATAGAATGTTGGTATCCAGGGCCAAGACTTGTCACAGATCAGTTATAAATCAGTCAAATCTTTCATGGTTTTGACTTGCAGATGCTAAACACGTAGAGCTCAGATATGAGATTTTATTTTGAGGTGCAATAATTTTTCAGACAGTTTGGTGAAAGCATCATCTCCTCCATCTTCCCTTTGCAAAAAGTAAATGGTAACACTCTACAGCTTGTTAACATTATTCTGCACAGCAAAGTGTTCTAGGCTTGAGCGAAGGGGGTCATAGGATAAAGATTTGGAGCTAGAAAGAATGTTAAAGATTGTCTGGTCCTGGGGCAGCTAGATGGCACACTGGATAGAGCACCAGCCCTGGAGTTAGGAGAACCTGAGTTCAAATCCAGCCTCAGATACATAACATTCACTAGCTGTGTGACTCTGGGCAAGTCACTTAACCCCAACTGCCTCACAAAAAAAAAGATTGTCTGGTCCTATACTATCATTTTATAGATGAGGAAATCAAGTTTCAGAAAGGTTAAGTGACTATCTGTTGATTTCAGTGTATTATTGATGTCATCATAACAACTCTCCTCAGTCTCAATTTTCTCTCATGTATACTACAAATTTCAGAGCTGAAAATATACTGAAGTCTTTTTGCTGAAGATTTGTAAACTTATCTAATCCCAATTCCATAATATTGTATAGCTGCTCTATTACTGAGTTCTCCATAACATGGACCTTCTCTCTACCATTCAGATGTAGCAAGTATATTCCCAATGCAATGACAGGTACAGTCAGCTTGGTGTAGTGGATAGAATGCCACCCTGAAAACAAGGAATACTCGGGTTCATACTCTGTTTTTGACATATACTGACTATGTTACCCTCATCACTTTACCTCTCAGTACTCTGGAGAGCATGATAAGACTAAGTTTCAGAGAAGGTACTGACTTACCTTGGTAGAGGGATTTTGCCTGGGGGCTCCCTGCACCAGCAAAATTATAGGTTCAGTCTCTATACTTCAAGTATAGTCAATCCTCATTTTTCACAGGGATGATGTTCCTAGAAAATGACACAAAAGTAAAATAACACAAATGTTTATACATTAAACCTATGGGAAATAGGGCATTAGGTTCTCAAAACCACCAAAAACTATAATCTTTCACTAGAAATTGACAAAATTACACTTTTCTGAATATAATTGATTATGATAATATTCACTTTTCCTAGCACAGTAATCATGAAATAACCCATAAAATGCACACAAAATAAAATTGGTAACATGCAAAACATTTTTCTCATTATTCCCCGGAATTCCGTGAGCTTTTGTGCTAACATCTCACTTTAAAAAAAAAAAAACTAATTTCAGATAATATCCATTTTTCATAACATATGAAATCTATAGTACCATAAATATGGCACAGCAAATAAAATTCTTAATTGTAAAACTTTTTTTGACTGAATCTTACCTCCCAATGTAAATTTCTTTACCTTGGCAACCCTCCGAAAACCAAGGGAAAGGATGCTGGGACTTTAGTCACTACTGTTGGAAGATGCCAAGACCAGTGCAGTCTCAACATCACCTACAACACTCTGTCCTTCATGGCTGGTGGATGGTGTTGGAGATGGTGAAGAATGCACCAGTTTGAAATAATCTGCCAGCAACACCTGCTTCCTGCATGGGATTCATTAACACCAAACTTGTGGCTAACAGCAGCTGCAAAGACTCCAGCACAAACTTTATCTAACGTCTTTATTTTCTCACTAAGTCATATCGCTGACTTTACAATTGGGCTTAGAACCCAAAGGACTTGCACTCCACTCTGGAGGCACAATTAATTACAACACAAAACTTGAGTTTCAAAGGCAAACAATGAAAATATGCAACAAATTCACAGGGAGCGATTTACAATGGTAGGGTCAACAAGACCACTGAGACATTTAGTAAGATACCAGCTCCTCCACAAACTCACACACATCGTGTCTCTCATTCTTTCTTTACTGTACATAGCCACAAATATGCACAGTTGCAAGTGAAAAAGTGAAAATGAGGTTACTAATAATATCACATGAACACTTAAAGTCATGAAAGTTAAATGGGCAAATCTTTAGGCTTGACTGCATTTACTATTTTATTAATATTACAGAGATAACACACAAAATTGAAGAACTGAAAAATGCATGCCAATAATCCACTAATTTGTTATTAAGTCTTCTTTATTTATGTGTTTCTCACCTTCTTGGATCATAGATCTGACGAGTCCATTTAGTTCAACATCTATGGCATCACCAGCAAGTGATCTTCCAACCACTTCTTGAAAGTTCCCAATGAGAGATAAGTCACTAACTTCCCAAAGCAACCTGTTCTGTTTTTGGGACAGTTCTATTAGCTAGGAAGTTTTTCATACAATGGACAGGTAGGGGAAGTAGTGGATAGAGCACTGGACTTAGAATCAGGAAGACTCATCTTCTTGAGTTCAAATCCAGCCTCAGACACTTACTAGCTGTGTGACCCTGTCTAGTCGCTTAACCCTGTTTGCCTCAGTTTCTTCATCTGTAAAATGATCTGGAGAAGGAAATGGCAAACCACTCCAGGTGTCTTTGCCAAGAAAACCCCAAATGAGGTCACAGTGAGTCAGACACAACTGAAAATGACTAAACAACAACAAAAATTCATATAATAAGCTTAAATTTACCTCTTTGCAACTAAGTTCAGTCATTCAAATGATTCCAAATATATATTATCTAGTCCATAGCTCTCTAACCTGTTCGCAACATCATGAAAAGCTTTATCTATAGTGTTGCTAAAATATAAATATTCTATGTATATTATTTATTAATTTAGCTACTCCATTTAAAAAAGAAATGAAGGGTGGATTCACAATGGTGGAGTAGAGGGAACATTCTAGCCAAACTCTTGCAATATTCCCCTCCAAACAACTTTAAAGTAATGGCTTAAATCAAATTCTGGAGTGGCATAACCAACAAAAGGTCAAGGTAAGATATTTTCCCACCCCAAGAAAATTAAGGAAGGTCAGCATGAAGAGTCTGTGACACTGGGGTGGGGTGTTTGCCTGGAGTACATCATCATAGAAACTTTACCTGGGGATCTTGTAGGCCACAGTGGTGACAAGAGCAGCAGAAGCAACAGTTCCCAGAGCTTTTCTCACCCAGAGAAGATAAGAGGATTGGACAACTGGTTAGAAAGAGAATACATTGGACCCCTCTACAGGGATCCCCTGTTCAGACTTTGGGTGCAGACCTGGGTGCCATCTGGCAACTCCATTACTCATTACCAGGAGAGGAGTATTTGTGGTTGCAAGGAAGGAGGAGCCCTAATTCTAGGTAGCAGTTTCAAGGTGAGGAGGAATTCAAGCATTAACACTTGCAATTGCAAGAGAGGCGAGACCTTCCTGGTTAAGGAACAGAATGCAGACTAGGAAAGCAGTGACCACACTTCTCCCTGAATCACTCCACCTTTGAAACACTGAAAACTTGCAAACTCCCAAAAGTAGTTCTGAAAAGAGCCTTATAAAAAACCTGAAGCTTTGGGCATTGGCATATACCATCCCCCAGGTGAGCAAAGTCTGACTATAACATAAAGTTCAAAGCCAAGAAATAGCAAGAAAAAATGAGCAAACAACAACAAAGAACTAAGCCATAAACCAGTTCTATGGTGACAGGGAAGATCAAAACAAACTTAGAAGAAGACAATAGCATGAAAACATCTACAAGTTAAGCCTCAAAGAAAATTGCAGATTGGACACAAATCCAACAAGAATTCCTAAAAGAACTAAAGAAAGTGTTGTTGTTGTTGTTGTTGTTGTTTTAAGAAGCAAAATTATTTTGAAAATTAAATAAGAATGATAGAGGAAAATGGGAAAATAAATGAGAACAATGCAAGAAAATTATAAACAGAGAATTAACATTTTGGTAAAGCAGGCACAAAAAAATACTGAAGAAAATAAATACTTACAAATGACCAAATGGAGAGGTGGAGCCAAGATAGCACAGAAAAGCCAGGAAATTGCCTGAACTCTTACCAGTTTCTCTTGGAAACATTAAATCAAGCCTCTAAATGATTCTGGAGCAATACAACCTACAAAAAGACAAAGTGAAATAAGTTTCCATCTTAAGATAACTTAGAAGGACTTCAGGAAAGGTCTGTCTCACTTTAGTAAAAGAGGAGACCAGGCCAGTGTAGACAGTGTCCAGGCAGGTCCAGCTTCCAGTGGGAAGTTCTTAGTCAGAGCACAGATCGGCAACCAAGGCCCTTCAGTCCTAATTCAGCAGGTTAGTGGCTGAGCAGGCAAGCTGTGAGGCCTCCAGCCCCAGTGCAGAAGACAAACTGCAAGCCCTGGAAGCTCCAGCACAACAGGTGTGACTAGACTGGGCCAACCCAAATGCAGTGGGCAAGCACCAATACCTGAGGTCCTGAGCACAGAAAACCAGGAACCAGTCCCTCGGCCCCCAGCACAAGAACTGTGGGACAGCGGCCCCTGTGCCCCAGAAGCAGAGCTCAATTTTAAAAGTTATGAAAAGGGCTAAAAAAAGAGCAAAAAACAGAAAAGAGCCCTGACCATACAAAGGTACTAAGACAACAGGGAAGGTGAAAATATAAACTCAAAAGAAGACAACAGTGTCAAAAAGTTTACATGTGAAGACTCAAAGTGAAATATGAACTGGTCTCAGACCCAAAAAGCTTTCTTGGCAGAAGGATTTTAAAAATCAAATAAAAGAGGTAGAAGAAAAATTGGGAAAAGAAAAAAGAGTTATGCAGCAGAGATTCAACAGCTTGGAAAAGAAAGCCCAAAAATTGACTGAAGAAAACAATTCCTTAAAAAATACAATTGGACAAATAGGAGGAAAAATCCATTGAAGAAAACAACTCCTTAAAAAGTAGGATTGACCAAATGAAAAAGAAGGTACAAAAGCTAACGGAAGAAAATAATTTCTTAAAAATTAGAATTAGGAAAGCTAAAGCTAAGGATTCTATGAGACATCAAGAATCAATCAAACAAAATCAAAAGAGGGAAAAAATAGAAGAAAATGTAAAATACTTCATTGGAAAAATAACTGACTTAGAAAATAGATCCAGGAGAGATAATTTAAGAATTATTGGTCTACCTGAAAGCCATGATCAAAAAAAGAACCTGGACAGCATCTTTCAAAAAAATTGTCAGGGGTAGTGAGGTGGGGTAGTGAGGTGGGGTAGTGAGGTGGGGTAGTGGATAGAGCACCGGTCCTGAAGTCAGAAGGACCTGAGTTCAAATCTGGCCTCAGACCAAACACTTGACACTTACTAGCTGTGTGACCCCGGGCAAGTCACTTAACCCCAATTGCCAAAAAAAAATTATCAAGGAAAACTGCCCTGATAACCTAGAATCAGAGCATAAAATAGTAATTGAAAGAATCCACCATTCACCTCCTGAAAGAGATTCCAAAATGGAGACTCCAAGGAATATATAGCCAAATTCCAGAATTAAAAAGTCAAGGAGAATATACTGCAAGCAGCCAGAAAGAAACAATCCAATGCAGAAAGGCAGAAATATTAAATGCATCCTTTCCAGATCATGATGAAAGGGCCATTGAAAGGTAAATTAAAATTAATTGAAAATGAAATAATCTAATCCTAAAGAAAGAACAGGTCAAACAGCAAATCGTAGAAACAATCAATAATTTCATCAAAGAGAACAACAATAAGACAACTTACCAAAATTTAGGAGATGCAGCTGAAGCAGTTCTTATGGGAAATTTTATATCCCTAAATGTTTTCATGAATAAAATAGAGAAAGAGAAGATCAATGAATTGGGCATGCAATCAAAAAAGCTGGAAAAAGAACAAACTAAAAATTCCCAATTATATACCAAATGAGAAATTCTCAAAATCAAAGGAGAGAGGAATAAAATTGAAATTAAGACAATTATTAAGCTAATAAATAAAACTAAGAACTGGTTTTATGAAAAATATAGATAAACTTTTGATTAATTTGATTTAAAAAAAGAAGAAAAACAAATTAACAGTATCAAAAATGAAAGGGTGAATTCACCACCAGTGAAAAGGAAATTAAAGCAATAATTATGAGATATTTTGTCCAACTGTATGCCAATAAATCTGAGAATCTAAGTGAAATGGATGAATATTTAAAAAATATAAATTGCCTAGATTAATAGAAGAGGAAATAAAATACTTGAATAATCCCATTTTAGAAAAGAAAATTGAACAAGCCATCAATGGACTCCTTAAGAAAAAAATCTCCTGGGTCATATGGATTTACAAGTGAATTCTACCAAACATTTAAAGAACAATTAATTCCAATACTATATAAAGTATTTAGAAAAATAGGTGGAGTCCTATCAAATTTCTTTTATGACACAATTATGGTGCTGATACTTAAACCAAGAAGAGCCAAAACAGAGAAAGAAAATTATAGACCAATTTCCCTAATGAATATTGATGCAAAAATTTTAAATAAATGATTATCAGAGATTAGAGCAATCTATCATGAGGATAATGCACTATGACCATGTAGGATTTATGCCAGGAATGCAGGGCTGGTTCAATATTAGGAAAACTATCAGCATAATTGACCGTGTCAGTAACAAAACTAACAAAAACTATGTGATTATCTTAATAGAGGTAGCCAATTGACCAAATACAGCACCCATTTCTATTAAAAACACTAGAGAGCATAGGAATTAATGGAATTTTCCTTAAAATGATAAGTAGTATCTATCTAGAATCATCAGCAAGCATTATATGCAATGGGGATAAGCTAGAAGCATTTCCAATAAGATCAAGGGTGAAACAAAGATCTCCATTATTACCACTATTATTCAGTATTGTACTAGAAAGGTTAGCTTTAGCAATAAGAGAAGAAAAAGAAATTGAAGGAATTAGAATAGGCAATGAGGAAACAAAACTATCACTCTTTGCAGATATACTTAGAGAATCCTAGAGAATCAAGTAAAAAAACTACTTGAAATAATAAATAACATTAGCAAAGTTGCAGGATAGAAAATAAACCCACAAAATCATCAGCATTTCTATATATTACCAGCAAAGCCTAGAAGCAAGAGATAGAAAGAGAAATTTCATTTAAAATAACTGTAGACAAAATAAAATATGTGGGAGTCTACCTGCCAAGACAAACCCAGGAACTGTAGGAATATAATTACAAAAGGAATAAATAAATAAATAATTTTTTCACACAAATAAAGTCAGATCTAAAGAACTGGTAAAAAAACAAATTGATTGCTCATGGGTAGGCTGAGCTAATGTAATAAAAATGACAATTCTACCTAAATTAATTTGCTCATTCAGTGCCATGACAATCAAACTGCCAAAAATTATTTTATAGAACTAGGAAAAAATAATAACAAAATTCATCTGGAAGAACAATGGGCAATAATATCAAGGGAATTAATGAAAAAATGCAAAAGAAGGTAGCCTAGCCATATCAGATCTAAAACTTTATTATAAAGTCGCAATCATCAAAATTGTTTGATACTGGCTAAGAAATAAAGTAATGGATCAGTGGAATAGGTTAGGTACACAAAACATGGTACTACAGTACTTTACTGTAGTAAATGACTACAGTAATTTACTATTTGATAAACCCAAAAAACCCAGCTTCTGGGATAAGAACTTGCTGTTAAAAATTACTGGGAAAACTTGAAAATAGTATGGCAAAAGCCAGGAATAGACCATCATCTCATACCATATACCAAGATAAGGTCAAAATGAGTATATGATTCGGACATAAAGTGTGATACCATAAGCAAATTAGGAGAGCAAGGAAAATAGTTTATCTGTCAGCTCTATGGAGAAGGGAACAAGTTTTGACCAAACAAGTGATAGAGAACATTATGAAATGCAAAATGGATAATTTTGATTACATTAAATTGAAAAGTTTTTGCACAAGCAAAACAATGCAACCAATATTAGAAGGAAAACAGAACACTGGGAAACAATTTTTATATCCAGAGTCTCTGATAAAGGCCTCATTTCTATAATACATTTCTATAATACAATACAATACAACTGAATCAAATTTATAAGAATACAAGTCATTCCCCAATTGATAAATGGTCAAAGGATATGAACAGGTAGTTTTCTGATGAAGAAATTAAAGCTATCTATAGTCACATGAAAAAAAAAGTTCTAAATCACTATTGATTAGAGAAATGCAAATCAAAACAATTGAGGTACCACATCACACCTATCAGATTGGGCAACATGACAAAACAGGAAAATGATAAATGTTGGAGAAGATGTGGGAAAATTGAAACACTAATGCATTGTTGGTGGAGCTGTGAAATGATCCAACCATTTTGGAGAGCAATTTGCAACTATGCCCAAAGGGCTATAAAAATGTGATTACCCTTTGACTCAGCAATAGCACTTCTAGGGCTGTATTCCAAAGAGATCATACAAATGGGAAAAGGACCCACATGTACAAAAATATTTATAGCAACTCTTTCTGTGGTGGCAAAGAATTGGAAATTGAGGGGATGCTTATCAATTGAGGAATGGCTAAACAAGTTGTGGTATATATATGATTGTAATGGAATACTATTGTGCTATAAGAAATAATGAGCAGGCAGACTTAAGAAAAACCTGGAAAGACTTACATGGTCTGATACTGAGTGAAGTGAGCAGAACCAGGAGAATATTGTACACAGTAACAGCCACATTGTGCAATGACTAATATTGACAGACTTAACCCTTCTCAGCAATACAAAGATCTAAGACATCTCCAAAGGCCTCATGATGGAAAATGCTATCCACATCCAAAGAAAAAACTATGGAGTTTGAATGCCAATCGAAGCATACTATTTGCTAGTTTTTCCTTCTGTTGTGTTTTGTTTCTTCTTTCTGGTGGTTCCTCCTATTGGTTCTAATTCTTACTTACAACATCACTAACATGAAACTGTGTTTAATAGGAATGTATATGTATAGCCTATATCAGATTGCATGCTGTCTTGGTGAGGAAGGTGGAAAGGGAGGAGGAGAAAAATTTAAAACTCAAAAGCTTGTGGAAGTGATTATTGATAAGTCAAAATAAATTTTAAAAAATTATAAATTGAAGGGATGCCCAACAATTGGGGAATGGCTGAACAAGTCGTGTATGTGAATAGAATGGAATACTATTGTGCTATAAGAAATGACAAGCAGGCAGATTTTAGAAAAACCTGGAAAGACTTACATGAACTGATGCTAAGTGAAGTGAGCAGAACGAGGAGAACATTGTACACAGCAACAGCAACATTCTGCAATAGTCAATTATTATGATAGACTTGGCTATTCTCAACAATACAATGATGCAAGACAATTCCAAAAAACTCATGACAGAAAATGCTATCCAAATGCAGAGAAAGAACATGGAGTCTGAATGCAGATTGAAGCAGGCTACCTTCACTTTTTCTGTTTTGGTTTTTCCTTTTTGTTCTGATTCTTCTTGCACAACATTACTAATGTTGAAATATTTAACATGATTGTACGTGTATAACCTATATCAGATTGTTTGCTTTCCTGGGGGAGGCAGAGGAGAGAAGATGGGAGAAAAATTTGTTATTCAAAATCTTATAAAATTGAATGTTGAAAACTATCTTTAAATGTAATTGGGGAGAAAATACTGTTAAATGGGGGGGGGGAATGGACAAATCTTGAAAAAGGTACAAAAGTTCACTGAAGAAACTAATTTCTTAAAAATTAGAATTGGTCAAGTAGAACCTAATGATTCCAGAAGACATCAAGAAACAATAAAACAAAGTTAAAAGAATGAAAAAAATGGGAAAAATAGGAAATATCAAAAAACATTGACCTGGAAAATGGATTGAAGAGAAATTATTTAAGAATTATTTTAATCCCTAAATACCATGATCAAAAAAGAACCTAGAAATTATATTTCAAGAAATTATAAGGGGAAACTACTCAGATATCTTAGAATCAGAGGGTAAAATAAAAAATGAAAGAATCTACCAATCACCTACTGAAATAGATCCCAAAATGAAAACTCCAAAGAATATTGCAGTCAAATTCCAGAACTTCTAGGTGAGGGAGAAACTAAAGACACACTTGAAATAGAAACACACACAGAGTTAAAGTGTGTCTATTTTACTTCAGCTGAAGTTTAAAAAAAAAAAAGGCAGGGGTAACAATATCTCAGACAAAGCAAAAGCAAAATTAAACCTTATTAAAAAAGATAAATGGAGTAAGTCCATTTTGCTAATGGTTTCCATAGACAATGAAATAATATCAACACTAAATATATGTACATTAAATGCCGTAGAATTCAAATTCTGAAAGGAAAAGTTAAATGAGTTAAAGAAGCAAGTGAACAGTAAAACTACTAGTAGGAGATCTCAGTTTACCTTTCTCAGGACTAGATAAATCTAATCATGAAATAAATAAGAAATTATATAATTTTAGAAAAGTCAGATATGACAAAACTCTGGAGAAAAGTGAACAAGATGAGAAAGGAGTACAACCTTTTCTCAGCTGTACACAGCACTTCACAAAAATTGACTATGTATTAGGACATAGAAACCTCACAAACTAATGCAGAAAAGCAGGGATGTTAAATGCACCCTTTTCAGACTATAGTGCAATAAAATTACATTTTAAAAAAAGCCTTGGGAAGCATACATTAAAAATTAATTGAAAACTAAGTAATGTAACCCTAAAGAACGAACTATAGAAACAATCAGTAATTTCATTAAAGATGACAACAATAAGACAGCATATTAAAATTTGTGGATGCAGCCAAAGGAGTACTTAGGAGAGATTTTATATCTCTAAATGGTTACATCAATACGAGAGAGAGAGAGAGAGAGAGAGAGAGAGAGAGAGAGCAGGTCAATAAATTGCCCACGCAACTAAAAAAAAACCTAGGAAAAGGACAAATTCAAAGGTCCCAATTAAATATCAAAATACAAACCCTGAAAAATAAAGGAGAAATTAACAAAATTGAAAGTTAAAAAGACCCATTGAACTAATAAATAAAACTAAGAGCTGGTTTTATGGAAAAAAAAAACAATACATTAGACAAACCATTGGTTAATTTGATTAAAAAGAAAAAGAAAAAACCAGATTACCAGTATCAAAAATGAAAAAGGTAAATGCGCCAATAAGGAAGATGAAATTAAAGCAATTGTTAGGAGCTATTTTTCCCAATTACATGCCAATAAAACTGAGAATATAAATGAACTAGATTAATATTTCCAAAAACATAAATCACCCAGGTTAACAGAAGATTAACATAAAAAGAATATTTAAATAACCCTATCTTTGAAAAATAAATTGAGCAAGTCATAAATGAGCTCCCTAAGAAAAAAAAATCTTCTGGACCAGATAGATTTACAAGTGAATTCTACAAAACATTTAAAGAACAATTAATTCAAATGCTATTTAAAGTATTTGGGAAAAAGTAGGTATAAGACTACTATCAAGTTCCTTCTATGACACAAATATGATTTGGATATCTAAACTAAGGAGAGCAAAAACAGAGAAAGAAAACTATAGATCAGCTTTCCTTATTAATATTGATGCAAAAATTTTAAATAAAATACTTGCCAAGGATATTACAGCAATATATCAAGAAGATCATATACTATGACCAGGTAATAAAATTTGTACCAGTAATACAGGGCTGGTTTAATATTAGAAAAACTATAACTGACTATACCAGTGACCAAAAAAAAATCATATGATTACATCAAAAGACTGGGCAAAATACAATAGCCATTCTTATCAAAACACACACACACAAGAAAGCATAAGAATAAATGGTGCTTTTTAAAAATGACAAGTAAATCTATCTAAAACCAAGAATAAGCACTACCTATAACACAGATAATCTACAAGCCATCTCAATGAGATCAGAGGTGAAGCAAGATGTCTTTTATCACCACTATCATTCAATAGTGTACTAGAAATGGTAGTTACAGCAATGGGACAAGAAAAAGAAATTGAAATGAGAATAAGCAACAAGGAAACAAAACTATCACTCTTTGTAGATAATATGATGGTTTACTTTGCAAAGCTTAGAGAATCAACTAAAATTAGTGGAAACAATTAACAACTTTAGCAAAATTGCAGAATATAAAATAAAGCCCCATAAATTATCAGCATTTCTATATGTTACCAACAAAACCCAGCGGGAAGAGATAGAAGGAAAAATTCTATTTAAAATAACTGCAGGCAATATAAAATACTTGAGAGTTGACCTGCCAAGACAAACCCAAGGACCTTATGAACACAATTACAAAACACTTTTCACACAAATACAGACAGATCTAAACAATTAGAGAAATTTCAGTTACTCATGGGTAGGCTGAGCCAACATAATAAAAATGATAATTCATCCTAAATTAATTGACTTATTTGGTGTCACACAAATCAAACTACCAAAGAATTATTTTATAGAACTAGAAAAAATAATAATAAAATTTATCTGGAAAAACAAAAAGTCAAGAATATCAATGAAAAAATGTGAAGGAAGATAGACTAGCAAGAACAGGTTTCAAACTATATTACAAAGTGGTAATCATTAAAACAATCTGGTACTGCCTAAGAAATAGAGTGATAGATCAGTAGAATAGAATACACAAAAGTAAATAACTATAGTAATCTAGTACTTGATAAATCCAAAGATCCAAGCTTTGGGGGCAAGAACTTACCATTTGACAAAATTCTTGAAACAACTGGAAAGCAGTCTGGTAGAAACTAGGCATCTCACACTGAATACCAAAATAAGGTCTAAATGGGTACACGACTAGATGTAAAGAGTGATATAATAAGCAAATTTGGAAAACATGGAAAAAATTTCTTTTCAGCCAAATGTATAAGGGAAGATTTTATTACCAAAGAAGAGATAGAGAATCACAGGAAGTAAAAGGGAAAATTTTGGTTACAAGAAATTAAAAAGCTTTTGACAAACAAAACCAATATAGCCAAAATTAGAAGGAAAACAGGAAATGGCGGGGGGGTTACAGCTAGTATCTCTGATAAAGGCTTCTTTTCTCAAATGTGTAGAGAACTGAGCCACATCTATTCATAAAAACCATCCTCAAATTGACAAATGATCAAAGGATTTTAATAGGTAGTTTCCAGAAGAAGAAATAAAAGATATCAAGAGTAATATGAAAAAATACTCCAGATCATTAATGATTAGAGAAACACAAATTCTGCCTCACACTTATCAGAATGGCTAACATGACAGGAAAGGAAAATGACAGATGCTAGAGGGAATGTGGAAAAATATGGACACTAATATACTATTGGTAGAGTTGTGAATTGCTCCAATTCTCCATTTTGGAGAACAATTTGAAACTATGTTCAAAGGGATATAGAACTGTATATATACCCTTTGATCCAGCAAAACCACTATTAGGTCTGTATCACAAAGAGATTGAAGAAAAAGGGAGAGGACCTATGTGTACAAAAATATTAATAGTCTCTCCTTTTTTTTGGTGGCAAAGAATTGGAAATTAAAAGGATGCCCATCAATTGGGGAATGACTGAACAAGTTGTGGTATATGATTGTGATGGAATATTATTGTACTATAAGAAATAGCAAGGAAGATAGGTTCAGTAACACCTAGGAAGACTTATATGAACTGATGCAAAGTAAAGTGGGCAGAATCAGGAGAAAGTTGTACCCAGTAACAGAAATATTATAATTATGATCAACTGTGAAAGATTTAGTTACTCTGATCAATGCAATGATCCACAACAATTCCAAAAGAATCATGATGAAAAATACTATCCACCTCCATGGAGAGAAACTGAGGAACACTAAGTACAGATTGAAGCATTTTTTCTTTTTCTTTTTTTTTTTTTGCAACATGGTTAACATGGGAATGTTTTTCATGACTTCACATGTACAATGGGTATCATATTACTTCCCTTTTCAATGTGTGGGAGAGGTGATGGAGGAAAGGAAAGAATTTGGAAGTAAAAAATGTTTTTAAATGAATGTAAAAATAATTTTATTTTTAAAATAAACAAAGTGAAAAGAAATGAAATTGTTTGGAGATGACCTATCGATGAGGAAGCAATGGTGGCTCTTAACAATCAAAATTATTGGCAACTTGGAAAGAAGTTTCTAATGGAATGGCCCAAGTATCTGGTCTTGGTCCTATGCTGTTTAATAGTTTTATCACTTACATGCATAAGCGGTCTATCCATTGTATTTGCATATGGCATAAAATAAGCCATGATTCTTGAGTTCCAGTCTAGGCTTTCTACCAACTATTTCATGTGATGCTGTGTCCCTTAAGTCCCCTATAATTACCCCATAAGAGGTACCTTTCAGGTTTATCATTATACCCTTTTGTATAGTTCCAAATTATTTTCCTGTGCCTCTGGACCTTCAATTCACTACCAATTGTTCATTAAAGTATCTATCATTGCACAGTTGCTCCAATATTCTAAATTTTTATATCTTGGGATCTTTGGCGATATGATGGGTGTAGAGAGAAATCTTATACTTGTTTTTATCATTTCTCTTATTTTTATTTTGGGGCATTTTTTCATATTTCTTCTTTCAAAAACCATCCCCTCATATGCTTTGGTCATTTGTCAAATAAGGAAGGGTACTTTAGTGATAGGAAAAAAACAATGATGGCTGGAGACATTGTGGATGGCCATAAGTTGGAACATGTCTGAACAAATTGTGGTATATGATTATAAATTATACTGCGAGAAATAGCAAATATGAAAAATTCAGAGAAACTGGGAAAACTTATTGACTGATACAAAGCAAAGTAAGCAGAATCAGGTAAATTATATACATGATGACCACTATAATGTAAAGGCTGAAAAACCACCAGAACACTCATAAATGCAATGAATAATTGTGCTTCCAAAGGACTAATGGGGAAACATACGTCCCTCATTTCAACGGAAAAGTAAAGAACTATAGGTTCAGAATTAAGCACATGTGGTCAAATATGGCCAATGTTTTGACTTCCTTTAATTAACTCTACTTATTTGTTACAAATGAGGAAGAAAGTGGTATTGGGAAGCAATAGAAATTTTTAAAGCATCACTAAAAAGGAAACTCCAAAATACCTGAATATCAAATGATATGGTTGAATTTGAGAATCTTCAAAGTCCTTTCTTGAAAACTATGAATATTATTCTACAAATCTGGAAAGAGATTTAAAAAGCAAACAAACTTCCCCCCATCCCCACCCCCAAAAATAAGTACAGTACAGGTATAGTAGATAAGAGTATTAGACCTGGAGTTAAGAAGATCTGAGTTCAAATGAAGCCTCAGACACTTATTAGTTGCTATTGAGGTTAAATGACCTAACCTCAATCTGCCTCAATTTCTTCATCTGTAAAATCAGGATAATAATAGCACCTCCTTCCCAGGGTTTCTATAAGGATTAAAGGAGATAATATTTGTAAAGTGATTTGCAAACCTTAATGCACCATAAGGAATGCTAGCTATCATTATTATTAGTTAATGAACCATACACTAGCTCTGAAACTATTGGGATCTTGTTTTTATAATAAAGTGTGATATGCTCAGCCAGCTTTCAAATTCTGGCCCAATGTTCTCATTCCAGTTAGTTTAGTTTCACCTTTTATCAGAACTTGTGGTCACACAGGGTTGTCACTGCAACCCCGGGACAGAAACAGAAATCTGTCTTTGGAGCAAAGAAGACAGGTTTCTTGCACACTGGAATTACAATCCCTAAACTCACATTTTCCTCTCAGGGAGTGCACCCTCCCAGAGGGCCTGGTAAACATGAACTAATCAATTCCATCTCATACCTTTAGGGAGACTCTGTTAACAACTTTGTAAATGCTGCTCTTTACAAATCTTAAAAGTCAAGTGTGACAATAAAATTAAATGCATACTTGTGAGAGGTGCTGATGGTAACAATGATAATGAGCTTGCCTCTAGGCTACCTCCCCGGCAGAAAGTTTTTAATGGCTAGAGTGTGGGTTTAAAACCATTTGGTTAAAGCCTATTCTATTTCCTTTGGTTGTTGGGCCATTGGGTTTATTGTTTATTTGTTTTGTTTTGTTTTGTTTTTTGTTTGTTTTTTTGCTTTTTTAGCGCTCATCTAATTACTCTCAGGTCTTTATCATACCTTGATACTTTTTTTCCCAGTACTAATTCACAGAAAATCTTAGCATGTTCACAGAAGAATTCCCCTTTTCAACAACCCAGTCCTGTATCCCACACTCTTCTTTCAGTGTCTTCTCCATCTGTAGCCATCATTCTGATATCATCCAAACAAAAACAGTCTCCCTTCCCTGCAACACTCTCACCCTCTATCTCTGAGGTCCATATCAAGCCTTAGCAGGCTCAGAGATGGGCGGGCTCAATGTGAAAGACGTATGGGCAAAAAGAATGTCTGCCCATTTGGATAACAATAACAATAACTATAATACCTATCTCATGAGATTGTCATAAGACTCAAATAGGATAAATAAGTGTGTGCATGATATATATACCTATATCTATATCTATATACATGGATGGATAGATATAGATAGATATAGATATAGATATAGATATAGATATAGATATAGATATAGA